>NC_135184.1:9839466-10158216 GCF_041146795.1 Maylandia zebra
ACTCAGTGAGAGTGAGAGAGAGAGCTCACACCTTGACTAACTGGATTTGACTCGCCTCAAGAGCTTGTAAATAGTTCACCGTAAATAAACTCACTTAAAATGACTTGAGTCCAGCCTGCACATTGGTTATGATATAAGGTGTGCTTCACATGACTGGTAACCATTTCTGAGGGACTTTTTTAAATATTGTGCCACAGTATGAAAAGCAATTTTACATATAACCATAAACATAATTAGTAGACCTAAATCCTTTTAACAATGGCTGGGTTCCATAATTAGTAAATATGTTCCCTCCAAACTTCAAGTCAATTGTATTTACAGCATATAGCACATTTAAAAAAACCAAAAAAAACAACCCTCACACACACTGAGGTTTCTGAAAACCTGGTGTCAAAACGTAAAACTCATGCCAACATAATAAAACTGTAAACCAAACAAAGAAAATCATTATAAAAATGTAACCAAATAAGAGAAATACTTGGATAAACCTGAAAAAGGAATTAAAAATAAGAGCATACATAAATGGATTTTTTTTTCTAAACATTTAGGGGGGAAAAACTAATAAAATGCTCACATTGAAAATCACGAGACACAGACTTGACTAACAGCAAGTGGGGGGGGGAAGGGTATGTCAGTTGTCAGGTTTTTACATTGAATGGCAGACTGTTCCAGAGCCTGGGGGCAATAACAGCAGAGCCAGTTTGCCTTTAGCTTTTCGGCAAGAAGGGGGGCCACTGAGAGAAGTCTTTGGCAGGGTGACCTCTGTGACCTGGAGGCAAAATATGGAGTTAAATGATCTGTGATATATTGTGCAACTGATCCATCGAGGGCTTTTAAACTGGCTTTAAACTGGCTTTAACTTAGCAATGGTTTTCAAAGACATTGCTGACTTCAATAAAACCATGAAAACAGAAGGATTTCTGCAGTTTGGACACATGTGGATGAAGCACCAAGTGTTTTAGAATAAAGCATTGTAGAGTTTGATGGACTAAATAAAATAATTTCAGTTTTGCTGTTATTGGCAGGTAAGTGAGTGTAACCAGGAGTGATACTGAATATTGTGTATCTGAAAGACAGAGCTGAGGGGGTAACATGTGTAATTACAATGCAGTTTTATTCAAAGTTCAGATTTAGATTATTGGCTTTCATTTGGCCACCTGGAATATGGGACCAAGAGCAGTGACACAAAATTAAAATGGTGCAATTGGAAAAATCCCAAAATTATGAGCTGCAAGAAATGCAACTTAATGCAGAGAGAAGCTGCAGTTGGCTCTTCTGTACACATGGGACCTACAGTATTGGAATTCTCCCTTACAGTATTGGGGGGGGGGGGGAGTCTTGAGCCACCTATCATGTAAAGATAGATCTATCTATCTATATCTATATATAGTGAGGAAAATCAGAAATAGGTGCAGCGATTTACTTAAACGTATGCAAACATACAAAACTAGTGTATGAGGCAAAAACAACGTTTGTCCGACAAATTCGAAAGTCCATATTTGGTCTGACCACTTGTCTTCTTCAAAACAACCTGAACTCTCTTAGAGTAGCTTTCTTGTTGTCTGTGAAGATTCTCAGTCATCCAGGTCATCATAGTCTAAGGAGCTTAGAAAGAAAAGCGTCTGGACTTCTTTGAGTTGCTTGAAGACGTTTCACCTCTCATCCGAGAAGCTTCTTCAGTTCTAAGGTCAAAAGGTGGAGAGTCCCAGATTTAAAGCCAGTGAGAGTTTCCCCCCAAAGAGGGACAAAGGACCCCTGATGATCCTCTACCTAATCACATGAGCCAAGGGAACTCAAAACTGGATTATAGATGGCAGACAGTTGGTGTCGTAAACCACCGTCTCTGTTCAAAGATGGTCGCTCACAGTGGACATAGATGGCTTCTTTCACTCCTCTTTCAAACCATCTGTCCTCTCTGTCCAAAATGTGAACGTTGGCATCTTCGAAAGAGTGACCTTTATCTTTTAGATGCAGATGGACTGCTGAGTCTTGTCCCGTGGAGGTGGCTCTTCTATGTTGTGCCATGCACTTGTGAAGTGGCTGTTTGGTCTCTCCAATGTAGAGGTCTGGGCATTCCTCGCTGCACTGTACAGCGCCGGCCGCGCGAAAAGCAACGACAGCGATCCAGTTTAGGAGGCCGTCCACAACGCCAATGAAGTCCAGTCAGCAGCCTGGAAGGTGGCTGGCGATGTTGAGGTACCGGACGTGGACCGGACTGGACCAGGCGAGGCAGGTGGCTGGAGAGCTAAACGAGTCCCATGAAAAATGCGCCCGTAGTCGGGGGAACACTATGGAACACAGAACAGAACCCAGAAGCGCAACTCTGACAAAGAAACCAAAAGACTAGAAATGATAAATAAAGGCAAAAATCAAAGTACAATAATAATGAAAACTCAAAACTCTGGGTCAATGACTCAGGCACCCCAACAGTAGTATCTCTCTTTTGAAATCCTCTGACCAGGATTTGAAACAAAAAATTTGGAGTTATCAGTCCTTGTATACTTTGGCATACCTCAGCTTGTTTCCTTTCCTTATGAATGGCCGCCTGACAGCCGGCCTTCCACGGAGACCATTTCTGATGAGGCTTCAGCGAACAGTAGATGGATCAACTGAAGGTTCCAGAGTCATCTCTCAGGTCAGGTCAGGTCTGTCAGAGATTTATTGATTTTTATTTATTTATATTTTGATGGACGTGACTTTCAGATACTGTTCTTCCACTGTAAATTGTTTTTTGGGCCTGCTACTTCTTCTTTTGTCCTCCACTTGTCCAGTTACCTCAGTTTTTAAAGAGAACTACACATAATCCCAAAGCAAAAGGGATATAATAGTTAAAAAGAAGATGAAAATATTCTTTAAGGATAATAATAATAATGTTGATTCAACAATCCAATTATTTAGCACATGCTTATACATATTATTACATGCATTTTTCCCACACCTTTTTTATTCTGTAGAATAAAAACGGTGTGGGAAAAAATGCATTGAAAACAAAAACACCCACCAACAGCATAATGCAGTTCAGCAGTATAACAAGTCACATCATCCAAGATCAGCTGAATCCCCATCACAGCATTTTTGAAGGTTCTGCTCAGATCTAGCAAGGAGAGTCTTTTAAAGTCACGACAGAATGCATGTTATTTATAGCAAATGTGAAAAAACATTCAAAGCGATTCATGTAGTCCTTTAAATCCTCCCTGTGTCTTTATTCTCCTGGTCAAACATGCAGCTATTATCTCAGTGGGATGTTGGATGAAAATAAGAATTCCCTATTTTTAGTGTGATATGATAAGTACCTTGTGAATGCATCTCCCATCTCTCCCGCTCTTGTATGCACTGTTGCTCATTCACCCCAAATGGGGCAGTGTGCCTGCATTAAAACACGCCTGCTCATCATTTGTCACTGGGCCCAAGGGTAATGAACGGGGTGAATTGGATGTACTCTCTAATTATGGAAAGGACAAAAAGCCAGTATGATTCTCTTGTCAAAGTCCCCCTCCTGCAGCACCGTGGGGAGCAGCTTTCACTCATAAATCAGAGGCGGGATTCAGATCTGCATCGGATTAGAGACAACATAAAAGGGAGAAATATAGTGCAGACGTGGGCGACAGACAATCAGACATGGCATGGCCTATGGCAAGTAATAACTAGGCGACTGAGCATGCCCGCACATTGAAGAAGGCAAACACCTGCCAATCAGCATCCTTCATTGTCCGCATACTCAGCAGCATTACAACTACCATCATCATCATCATCATCATCATCGTGCTGGCCCTGACAATCAGATTTTGCAGCGTCATAACCTCAGTACTCCAGGGATCATTGCAGTCGATCAACATGCTCCAGCTGCTGCTGGCATGCTAGATTGCTTGCGGTGGTGATTACATTTTAAATTTGTATGGCTTCTCATGGTCTGATGGTGATGGTAAGAGTATATAGAGCCGAAGCGCCCACACAGCAGAGATCTGCACTGGCCCCTCATGAATACTCAGTGGAACTTGTTTTAAAAGAGAGCACAGTTAGAGTTCACAGAAACCAGACTTTTTATAGCACGCAGGGGGGAAAAACCAGTTACTACTTTAACGAGAGCAGCTGCAACAACTGACTTCTCTGTTTCTGGCTTTATAACAGTTTCTACAAACTCACAATGGAGGGTTGATCCTTTTATCTTACAACAGATTCATGTATAATGTAAAAGCACCAGCATAACATCCAAGCTGTAGTAATCCTGGTCGTGGCATTTCCACAAAAATAAATCCGTTCATTTAAATCCTTTGGAGAAGTATTAAATGCCGCAATAGGCTGCACTAATAATGAAGATACAGAAGAATTCATTAAATCCATCTCTGTAAAGATGGATCGAGCAAAGCTTCCTCGTGTTCATATTATGCTGCAAATTTTCATTATTTTCCAGCTTTCAGTTTGAGGCATCACTCTCCTCTCGGGACTGTAGATAAAACCCGACTCGGGGGGGAATTAAAGTGAAGGTGTTGCACAGACGTCCTGCTTGCTTCTACGTGCTTGTGTAGACTTTTGTAACACTTTTGTCTGGTTTCCCAAGAGGGAATATGAGCACAAAAAATCAGATCGTGTTGTCTTTTAATCCCCTGGAAGTTGAAGTCAAATGTCTGTGGACGTTGTTATGGGGCGTTACAGTTTTACGTCACAAATATGATTGGGATTTTAAAATTCACGACATCAGCAGCAGCAGTGGAAAAACAGCCGCGGAGTAAATAATTTGTGCTCCTGAGAATGCTTTGTCGATTTGCCAAATTGCCCACGTTTCCCCAAATATCCCCGCTAAAGCTCAGAGATATGCATGCCCTCTAACCACGCAGCAATCGGTGCACTCTTCGAAAACAGACTTTCTGTGAAAGTCCTGTTCTCATATGCTGTTTTTGTTATTGTTGTTATTGTTCAGCCTTCCAACCTTTCGCTGTTTTATTGCACATTTTCCCCCAGTGACTCAGATGGCAACACTGATGTGAGTTATTGCTTCTGGGAAGTCTCTCTTGCGTCTCCCTTGGGGATCTTTTTTTCATAAGCAGATTATACACAATCACTAGCAAATGGGGGTGAAACATGCAGCCACTCCTCTCTATATTTAATGCTGTCATATTGTCATATGTGGTGCTTCGTGCAGAATGGAATTGCTGGAAAGCTGCTTAAAGCTGGTTATAATCTGCATATATATATTTTTTACCTGAGCAAAGATTAAAACTATAAACAAAATGAGCCAACAAGTGCTGCCCGTGTTACTAAAACCTTACATGTCTTCTTCATCTGTGCCATTGAACTATTTTGCTGCTCAAAACTTATTACAAAAACATTATTCAGCCACTCTGTTGCTCTGGTTGACATCTTCCTTTATTCCAGTAAACAAAGATGTAATTTATGCTGAGTCATGAATTGTAATTGAGTTGTTTTATGCCAAAGCCACACCGCTGGTTTTTTATGGAAGTGACAACCTCTGAGGCCAAACATTTAATAATTTAATAATAATAACCTTTATGTCCCTAACGTTTTCTAAGGCAGAGTTAAAAGGTGCTTCAAAACAGTGACCAAAGAGTGGATTAAGTGCCAAACATATACATCACTAAGATATATGCATAACAAGTTGTAATAATATGAGGAAATGATAGATTTTAATGTGTTCAGCTACAGAGGAGCATGGCAATGTTATATCGAGTCAAAAGGCACTTGTGAAATGCTGGTTAAAACTGAGATGTTAATCAAAGATGTAAAACTCCGATTGCTTCGGATCAGTTACTTACTGAGCAGCACCGTTAGAAATATGATCAGGACCAAGAACAAGGACTTGAACATTATTTGAGTTCAGGTACATAAGAAATAGCGTGAGGCAGAAATGCTGTGAACCCAGATTTTCTTCCAGACTGGCTAAGTTATACAACTGGCAGTAAATGGATAACAGTGCTAGAACACTTTACATGGGCAAGGGGCGCCAGACAGAAACTGAACAAGATCGGTCCAGTGACTGAGATCTGTGGGAAACCACGAGCATGAGGACATTTTGTGGAGTAAAATTGTAAATGGTGACTATGCTGTGTGATAATATGAAAACCTGTAGATCATCTACTTAGGCTAACCCTGTTTTCAAAGTGCTGTATGAGCCAAAAACATCCTCAAAAGTAGGCAATACTTTCTCTTTAATACAACTGTACATGAGGGGAATTTAAAAAATAATTCACCGAGGCCTCATCTCAACTAATTTGGATCACTGAACTGGAAATCTCAGCTGCAATTTGTCCTGTCTTTGTTTTTTTTACTAACAACTCTTCCAGGAAGCCCATACTCTAGTTATGGTGAGTGAAAATCTAGTGTTGCGTTTTACCTGATATTGGTTAACCAGTCTGTGTGCATTTATACCTGTACAGTATATATATACACCTTGCTAATCATGCTTTAGATCAGTCCAAAAAACCAAAGGTGACCACGTCCATCTTTTCCAGAGTATATACGCCACACAACTTAAGCAGTTAAGCAATGACTCTTAAGTCAATGACTTAACTGAAATCTCCACTTTATTAGCTGGCAGACTTAACAAACAAAGGCACAGCAGAGCTGGAACAGAATGACTAAAAAACTAGTCTTGGCAGACCCACAAACAGGAGTACACACAATATGAGAGGAGATCACCACAACAAACAGAAGAAAACTTAGAGCTTAAATGTACACATAAGGAAATCAGGAGATGGAACACACAAGTGAACAGAGGTGAACTAAATCTGACTAATGACACATGGGAAGCAAAAGTGAACATACACAAACACGATAGGGGACTAACAAAATAAAGCAGGCAGCAACGCATAGAGACTCAGGTGAGGCTGACGCTGGGACTGGGGGATAATCAGACATGGAGACATGATAGATGGAGAAAACCAAAGAACAAAACAGACGTCAAAAGGAGACGCTGAAGACAGAACACAGAGACGAGACACGAAAAAGAGAAGATATATGAATGCAACCAAGAACCAAAAACTAGAAATTTAAGTTACAAAACTCAGAGGTTCTCAAAAAGTGAACATAAGTATTTCATAATCCTACAGAATGAATAAAACAAATTATTGACCCGGGATTGTGACGAGGGCATGGAAATAGAAAAAAAGTACTTTAATAAACAGATGACATTTTTAAAACAAGCATATGATATATATTACATTTTATTTTCTGCCAAAATATATTCTGCCTGCCTGGATTTTGACCTCTTTTGAGAATTCTGTTGCTTCTAGTCTTTTAAGATCAAGACATAAGCAAAACTTGTCTTCTTTGGCTTGTGAGGCCAGTCAGTAATATAACACATATAAAAACATCCTCTGAGCTGTAGCACTTGCAGCACTCCATGCCAATAAGATTAGGAGGGGTTGAGTGCAGATAAGTGAGGGAGGGCGGTCCAAGATCTGACACAACAACTTGCAGTCACAGAAGAAAGAATGGCAGACGACAAGATGAGACCTTGTTTATTGCTGGCAACTTTTGTAAAGATCTAATCAAAAGATGTTTTTCTGTGTCATTTGGCTCAACTGTCTCATTTTAACCCCATTCAGTTTTATTTCTATAACACGTTTAATGCACGCATAAAAAAAACTAAACTAAATAAATAGAATGTCAAAAAAGTGTAGCAAAAGTCAAAACACCAAAGTAAACAATTGGAAATAAACAAAACAATCACAAACAACAAAATGTGGAATATGTCTTGGTGTCAAGGCAAAAAATTATGGGGCACCTAAAGTAAAAGCCAAAAAGTATCTTGAGGTTTATTTTGAAAATGATGGCTGTGTCCTTTAGATTCTGAGTAGGGCTGCAGAAGAGGTCAGCTTACAGGGTTTGAGGAATGTGCTAGCTAGAACTAGTTAGGCTGGTAATTTAATTGGCTCCAACCAGAGAATTTATTTTAAAAAATCTGTTATTTTTTCTTTGTCAACTTGAATTAGAAATGGTTTAACATTTGCAATATTCTTTTTCTAAACTGACTTTTGTTCTGTTTCTTATTCAAATGTTCAGTGATTAAAGATGAACCTCAGATATTATGATCTCTGCTTTGTGTTGATTTAACTTTCAGAAGTAGCATGACATCCATACACTTATGTAATTAGCAAATAATCTATATCTAAAAAAAAAAATCATCAGAGTATGCAGTAGGTTTTTTTTATGTCTTTAATATTTTTTTTTCCTTTTTTAAATGGTAAGTTTTCCAACATTATATGTTAATGAAAATAAGACATGCTAAGTTGCATAAATGTTCAATAGATGATAAAATAAAAGCATAAATGTGTATTTTAGACATTTCACCATTATTCTAAAAGATGTGATAGAAAAAATGCACTAAATCTCAAAATAGATCCGTGTAGCAGCTTAAAAAAAGCAGCTTCTTTCTTCTTCTTTTTGTGACTTTGTGCCCTTTGTTAATGAAGTTATCTTCACTTCAGCAGATCAAAATGCTGACCATAAGAAGAAAAGGAAATATCCGAGGCCGTATCCTTGAGTTGATTCTTTCATTCCAGAAAAAATATCTCTCAAATACCATCTTCTCATCTGCTGCTGACTTGAGCGGAGTGAAAAATGCTCTTAAATCATGAATATTTTTAAACTCTATCCTTCTGTCTGAATGTGAATGTTAGTAGATGCTGCAAGACTTCAAACTGCATCCGTAGGACGTGACTGCATTGTATTTGTTTTGGTCCAACTACATCAGCTGACTGTACATTTTAAAACTTTTTTTTATTTCATTGATCACTTTTTAAGTTTTGGACTAGATGAGGAAATAGCAAACATCTTTGGCCTGTGAATAATTAATGAAAATGAAATTCTCAGGCAGCACAAGGTGCTGCTTTCAGTTGATCCAAAACTCAGGTTCTGAATAAAGAAGTCTGACCCTCTCTGAGTGTACTGCACCAGCGGTATGGATGAAGCTGATGAGCTGACTCCATTCCTGTTTCAAAGAATGATGGGGATGGGGGGGGGGAGGTTTCTTCCATCTGGTTTGCACAAGTTATTTTTTTCCGCTGTTACTATTTTACTTATATTTTTTCGATATGATATATATATATGTATGTGTGTATGCATGGACATGCAGTGCATGTATGGCTGCCTATGTGTATATTAGTGTGAAAATATCAAAGCAGGTCCATGAATCTCTCTGTTTCTCTACTTTATTGGTATATCCTGAAAATATAACTAGCTGTTAACAATTTATTTTACTGGTCTTATGATGTGCCCAAAAGGAACAGTACCATTTGCCCTCTGATTGTTTTCAAAGGCATCCTAGAGTCCAGAGAATCTTAAAACAAATTGATCTATAATTGCTAAGAATAATATGGTTCTCCCGGCACAGTCTGTAGAGCATGGAGGTGATACTGGGAAACAGGCAGGAGTGTGGAAATGCATGAGTCCACCAGCAGGACCGGTGTCTGCTCCTTTGTGTGCAGGGAAATGAGAGGAATACAGCCAAAGTCTCACAACATTACTTCCAGTGGGTTATGTGTATGTTTCTGACCAAACTGTTAGAAACCAACTCCATAAGGCTGGTATCAGGGCCCAATATCCTTCAGTGGTACCTGTGCTTATACACCAGCGCTGTGCAGCTCAATTGGCATTCACCAGAGAACAACAGGACTGGCAGGTTCACTACTGCTACCCTATTCTTCTCATAGATGTTGCAGGTAATATAATGTTTTCCATGGTGTCTCCAGGCCACCCATTCTGGTGTTTTCTGGTGAATTCCAGGCACACTGCAAGGTGCTGGGCTGTAAGCACAGGTCCTGCTTAAGGGGGTCATGTCCTCATTAAAGCCTCTGAGTATCCCACTGGAGGTTATTTTGTAGGCATCCAGCAGTGCTCCTAGTGTTCCTCCTCAAACAAAAGACTTGATCTAATACCTGTCCAGTTGTCACTTTAATTTGAATCAAAGCAGGTAAAACTGATTGATGATGCTTGTTGGTTTCTAATAGGACAGACCAATTTCCCTAAAGTTTAACAGAATTAGATTTCTACTGGGATGATCAACTGCTTCTTTATGTTTTTAACAGTGTATCATTCCTGCAGACACGCTCCATTCATTAATGCTCGTTGTCAGTTCACTGGATTACTGTACTACAGATTCAATTTGATATGATATTGATGTAAAAGTATTTAGTTTTAGGTTATTTATTGGTTTCAGTGTGGTGGCATTTTACACCTAGCTTTCAACAAATTTTAAAAATAAGAGAAAATTAAGTAAAATCAATTATATTTTTAAAAAGTGTGGAAAACTCAAAAACAATGAAAAGGAAATAAAGATTTTAACTGTTTTTAAATCTGTGTTCTGATGCGCTGAATGGAGAAGAGGAAGGATTCAGTATTTACTTAAATACAGCTTTACAGGTTAAAGCAGTTCAGCAACAATGGTGGGTAAAAGTAAAAAGTGTCCTTCACGATTATAGAAATGGGCTCTTTTTGAGTTTTTCATATCCTATTGCTGGTGCAGTAATGTGTGCAGCTTATGGTTGGATGTGATGGAGTAGTTTAATAAGTAACACCGCCTTAAGAGTCTAATTTCTTAAGGAAGGACGTGATGAATGGGATTCTTTGCAGACTGGAGTACAATCTACAAAGAATCTCTAGTCTACAGTGGAAGTATGAGGAGATCTAAAAACTGAAATACTCGAGTACAGTGTAGTTTGAACATAAACACAGCGCACGAATGAACATGTGGTTTCACCACTGAGTGACAGACATTCAGGGAGTTGTGCCAGATAACGTCTGCACTGTAAAGCCATAACTTCTCTTGTCTTTATAATCCATCCCATGGATAATGCAGCAGACGTCAAAAGATGACAGAGTGGGCTCACTGTACTCTAGTTTAATTGCGCAGATTTACATCAAATATGCCTCAGCAGGAAATAACGTTTAGCAAATAGGTCTTATCACTCTTTTGCAGTAGTCTGTTTAAAAACGCTGCGCCTCCACTCACCGGCTCCTAAAGAACTCGGGGGGCATTAAGACCCAGCAGAGGTACAACAGTGAACATCTGTCGCGGTCTCCTCTGTATGAATTGCGCTTGGGCTCCAGTCTGAAGACACACGGGCAGAGGCAGGCGGGCTGGTACAGCGCGGACGGACTGGAGTGCATTCGGGAGGCGAGCAGATGACGCTGGACCATGAGTGAAAGTGGAGCCTTACGCACTGAACCGCAGCGATAAGACAGCGCGCCGCAAAATGAAGACACCTATGGTAAAGGGTTTTGCCATGTAACCCCGCAGTCAAACTGTTTGTGCTCGCTTTTAAATCCAGCATTGTTCCGTCAAGTGCGCTATAATCGACATAACGCCGCTGTGGCGTACAGTGTCGGATCAAAAGATTAGGATCAGAACAATGGGCGTCCAGCTGTGCGCTCTGTTTGGCACTAAAGCTCCACTACAGCACAGCGCGCTGGATGCTTGATTTGTCTCCGTTTAATACGGATACACTGTAGAAAGTGAACAATATCCGTGTTGCTTTAATATTAACTGATAAGCATTAATTCTAAACTATTTTTTTTTAAAGAAATAAAGAAAAGAAAACAAATTGAAAGTGCCGTGAGCTGCTCATCCTGTTCATGTACGATTGGCATGAATTCACATAGGTGATTTATTTTTCTTTTTTATTAGAACTTTTACTTAAAAGCTGTTGGTGTCCTCTGACGTGTGGCACCTACTGTAAATTACAGTACACATGTGCTCCTCAACGCACCTGATGATTAATATTAATGCATGCAAACTAAGTAAAGAAGATAATTAACAGCCTGACAGCGTCATAAACATTAGCTGTGCCCTTATCATAGTTCGATAAAAGCTGTTTTTAAGTTTTTGGTCGCACGTGACATGCATTACAGGAAGTTGGGCTTTTACTGACAAACCAGCGCCTGCTGCTGCCGCTCATCTTGCATGAAGTCCGTAGGTGCAGGTTAAACTCAGTCCGGTGGAACTCGGCTAATTTGCCCGCATCTGCTTGTGTCTTTGTGTCAGCGCCATGGGGTAGCCGTGCTTCTCGTGCTTCTCCTGTGCGCCAGCTTGTTCCTCGTGTACAACGGCAGCTTCAACGGCGCTTCCAGAGACGCCAACGACACGCGCATCAGGCAGCATGAACAGCTGCGGCGGCCCACCGAAGCCTCCGTCGGGGTCGCCAAGCCTCACCCCCCGATCCTCCAGGGATACAACAGCATCATCGACCATAAGGTAAACAGATGTGGCTGAGTGCGTGTCTCATAACGCAGAGAACGGGCGCGTGGTTCGCTTTAACACGTGGTGAATGCCCAGCAGAGTAGGCATCAAAGCTTTTGAAAGTTTTACTTTTCTCCAAACCCCTTTTTTCGGCACTGAATCTTTCCCAGCCTGAGCCGCACTCACGCAAATTTCCTCTTGTCCTGACGACCAGTAGCTGTCTTTAGAGAGAGAGAGAAAGAGAGAGAGAGAGCATCCTCTCTGTCATTTATCACAATTTTCTCCGGCGCTGCGTTGCGCCACATTCAATACCCACCTGTCGTTACTAATAACAGCTTAGGCTACAAATGAAATCCTCGACTGCATTCTTAAGCTCTAATTGATAAGCCCAGGAGACCCGCAGCTAGGTGAACTCTGACGTCATTGTGGGGTTGTATTGACTGCCATCTGTTTACCAAGCCAGGAGAAAACAATCAATGAGAGTACCGGGGAGCGAAGCCTCTGCAAGTAAAGCAGACCCATTCACCTTGTGAAGGCGTTTTCAGTAAGCGTGCAGGCACAGCGTACTACCATGCAGGCGGTTTGGCTGGTGGGCTCTCGCGACTGTCTGAAACAGCTGGATTTAAGAATGACAAATTTGGAGAAACGTTCTGGCCACAATCATTCATTCAGATGTGCAGGAGCAAAACACCAATATGATTTGTGGCTATTTGTAGTTGCTGTTTCTTTAAGTCTTCTTTAATCGCTTTGAGTTGCTGTTCTCATTTTGTATCCCTCTACTGTCATATGCCTTATTACTCTTATTACTTATTACTTCTTTTTTTTTTAGCCGTGATTTCCTTTTTTTCTTTACTTCCCTCGCATTTTACATCGATCTGTGCTCATTTTGTGTCCATATAGGCTTTTTGCATCCCTTCACTAGTAGTCATTTTTTTATTGCTCTAGTGCAATTTAGGCTCCACTCATTGTCATTTCACATCTCTCTGTAGTAGTCCTCTTTTTCAACTGAATTTTATCTTTTAGTCTCTTTTGCACTGCTTTACATTGATTTTTAGCTATTTTCTTTCACTTTTGAGTCATTTTGTGTCTCTTCTATCATTTTTGCATCCCTGAAATAGAATTTTACCTGTTTAATTGTTCTATGCCTCTTTGATATTTTTTGCATAATTGCCCATTTACTTCTGTCTAGACATTTAGTATCTATTCTTTTTCATTGTAATTCCCCTCATTGTTTTATGTGTCTCTGCAATCAGTTTGCATCTTGCTTTACTGATTCTCACTCTCTCTATAGACATTTTGCATCTATCTAAAGTAATTTTACCTATTTTTGTAGTCATTTTGTACCTCTGTTGTTATTTTGTTTCAGTAGTTATTTTTGCATTGGTCTATTGCCATTTTAAATATATTTGATGTCATTTTTAGTCTCTCAGCAGACACGTTAAATCTTTTTGTTGTCACTTTGTGCATCTGTAGTCATTTTGTATCCTTTCCTTGTCATTCCACCTCTTTCTAGCAATTTTACATCTGCAGTCATTTTGCATCTGAGTGGTTGTTTAATCGAGTTTTAAACAAGAACAGTCACTTCTCTGGCCCCTGAGCTCTGCTGGGCTTGTGTCCAGACGGTGCATACAGTAATCCGTCAGTGGCAGGACTGAAGACACCATGAGTGACAGGCCAATTTGTGCTGCCATCTCTGTCTTAAAAAACAGTATCTGCTACCTGCTAGAAAACGAGCATTAAGTCATCAGATTATGTCATAGGCTGATTTACATATGAGTAATTGGACCTGCTCTTAGATGAGGCTGTGGCTGTACAAATGAGACAAATATGCAACGTGAGTATGTTCCAGCCACATCTGGGAGTCAACCCACTGTTCCTGAACATCAGAAAAAGTAGCCGGGTTGGTAAATGAACTTCTTTTAAATTAAACACCAGAGGATCTGAAGAGTCATTTAATCTTGTGACAAAGTAATCGAGGTCGGCAACAGATTGTAGAACTATTATTCACTAAAAGAAATCTCACCGGTGCAGAAACCAACAAGTGTGGAAACCTTTAATGCTGCCTGAAAAGTTCAGCTGGCAGTTTTCTCAGGAGACATGCTGCTTGTATTTCTTCGTGAGTTTTTCCTCCGAGTAGCTCTGCTCTACAGAAAATGCACGTTTGTCACCTTTTGGGTGTATTTACTTTACATGTCATCATGGTGATTTCCGATCTGTGTTTCTAGTCAGCCCATGTGTGGCAGGAATGAAGACAGCATGACTGACATGCTGATTTAGGCTTCCATTTCTCTCTATATATTTCTCAAGGGAAGGATGTATCGGCTGCTTTTAAAAACAAAAGGGTTTTAAGTCATTATGTTTTAGGTTGTGTCAAATTAGTATTCCAAAGTTATATATATTATCATATTTTAAATGTTTTTTTTTATTAGATGTGATGAAATTTTTCTCAGTTGTCTAAAATTAAAGGTGTTATTTGGTTTTCTGGTTATGCTGTTAAAACTGAGCAGAACAGCAGTCAGATATTTGGCCAAATCCACACTTTCACCATATTATCCAAATGGCTTCAAAACAAAACAGGAAATTAACATTATGGCTGAATCTGTTAATAACACATGCAAATTTTATTTGTTTAATATGCAATCACTGTTATTCACACTTTTTCTGTGTCTGTGGTATCTCAACATGAGTTTTACACCTTAAATTTGTGGACACATTTAGTAAAAGGCTGTTTCTTTTCTTGTAGTTCATGTTTAGTATTTTGGATCTTTTCTTACCTTACAGTGACAGTAAAGCGCTGGCAGGAAATTTGTGACATGCAACAAAGATCCCAGTTAAAGAGTTTGAAGCTTGTAATTGGCTTCCAGGGTGGTTTATATACAGAGGGCCTTTTTGAGTCATTACTTCTTTAACAGTGGTTAAAAAACTTGGTTTTAGAGTTAAGGTGAGAAGACGATTTTGTAAAGAGAGGGATGTGTGGTTGCAGCCTTACAATACACCTCTCTATGCAGAAAGCTAATGCAGTATTTACCAATACTGCAAATGTGATAGTTGTCCATGTCCACTCTGGAGTCCAGACCACAATTTGCATGTAAGAAGTAGGTACATTTGTGCCCGACACTCCTATTCTGCTTTGGAGTCCAACCTTTAATTGTATTATATCTGTGAGATTTGTGCTAAATATGCTTCTTTCAAATATGGGAAAACTTTTAATGTTGTGAATTTGATTTAACTAGTGTGGGTTATGGACCTCGTTTAATAGAAAACATTCAAATGCAGTTAGGGTTAGTATTTACCCAGAGGTGCAGTCGATGTGCCACTGGCTGTTTAGCTCTTTGACTCTGACTTGGAATTATTGTGCAGCTAGGTCACATAGATCTCTCCAAAGTCAAGCAGAGCAAAAGTAAATACGAAATGAGTCATTGCTGTCATATTTTCGGAAACCCAGGGCACGCAGCACCATCTTTTTTTTCTCACTGCCTCAAATGCCAATATTCAGTGACCATGCATGTTTTGATTTGATGAGGATTTGTCTGTAATGCGTCAGTAAGCCCAACTAGGGATGAGAATTGATTTTCCTCGAGTGAACTGGAGCAGCCGAGCATCATAAGTAAACTACTAATTTATTTTTTCTCTTGGCAATAGATTTTTTTGACATTTTGGCAACAAGGGATATCAATTAGGGCCGGAGCACCACTGAACATCATTTATGCTGCTTGAAACCTGCTATTATGTCACCCGTCTTGTTCTTTCACTGCAAACTCCAATCAATACTCTATGATCTGAATGCGCAGGCTACTATAGCGTGCAGCACGGTAAAGTCTTCAAAAACTTTCCGTGAACTTTTTATGTACCTGAAAACGTGGCTGAGGTTTTTCTGTGTGTATTAAAGTGTAAAAGTTGTTGGCCTTGTCTCAAATGTGTTCTCCTGCAGTGTTGAATGATCATTGTTTGGGGAGAAAAAAACATACTGAGTCGAACATTTGTCTTCCTCATCTTTGCTTGCTGACCTCGCCGCCATATTGATCTCTCCAAGATATCAGCTGGCTGGCACACGGGCGCAGTGTCAGTCAGCCTTTGACCGCTTCACTTTATCTTCCACCAGAGTATTAAACTCATGACAGCCCAGAAACCATTTGGAATCTTATATATCTTCTGCAGACACTTGGCCAAGATGCTAAAGCATTTGCCAGAGTCCTTAAAATGATTTTCTCTATGACTGTTTGAACCATCTTTGAAATAAATAGATGAATAAATAAATGCATGTATGCATTTGAAATCCATTAATTCTTTCATAGCCAGAAGTTTCAACACCACATGTTTGATTCAGTTCAGAGTGAAAGGTAATTTATTTTGAGCTACACAGCAGCATTGGTGGGCCTGGACTTGTGCTGTGAATGAGAGTGACCAGATAAGAAAGCAGAGAAAGAAACTTAGGGTGGAGATGAAAAGGGAAAGAAACTCTTGTAGAGTAAGGGCAAAGAGAATGAGAGAAAAGGACAAAACTGGGGAAGGGGAAGGACGAAGAGAATGATAAAAGAGAATATAGGAGCCAGGAAAGGTTCAGCCTGAGAGAATGAGACAAGAGAGTGAAGGAGGAGGCAGAAACTGACACAGAAGTGAAAGATGGAGTGAAATCCCTAAGGGTTTCCTTTCTTCTTGCACTATCCTGCTTTTTATTTTCTCAGTGAGAAGGTGGAGGAGGAGGAGGAGGACTGGAAACCACTCTTGTCTGTCTCTCAGTGGAGATAGGAGGACAAGAAAGCGTCTGTCTTCCTCTGATTGCCTTCCTGACACCAAAAAACATGCAAATTTTGTAAAAAGTGATATCCTGCATGTCAGGTGGAGTTAAGAAAGGGAGGCTAAGGTCCTTATATGTGGCTGGAGAGAAAGGAAACAGGTGGATTTTTCCTGTGATTAAAGGTCAAAACCAAGAGAAGCAGCCTGGTTGCTGAGTAGCTGATGTTCTCCAATATAAACTATTTGTTTCTTTCATCTACAGTTAAGTGACACCTCTCATTTCTTTGTATTTTGCTTGTATTACCTTGTATTTAAGTGGTCTTCAACAATAGTTCATTAGGCTTTCTGGAAGTCTCTTAATGTATCTTTGGACATTGGCTGCTTTTCCCCTCATTTTTAGTCCCAGCCTTGTACTTGACCATTTTTACATTAATGTTTTTGTTGATTTTTATGGCCACCTAATAATGACCATTCAACCTTTAAAAAAACACATAACTCCGACAATGAAGAAGTGATACATCTTCAGGAACTTGTTACTAGCAGCCTGTCACAATTTCTTTTAATGAATTTACTAAAAATGACAAAGATAACAGTCTGATGGGCATATAATAGTATTTGTGCACCAAAATGCTGCTTTGTAAAGGACTATGTGAAGTGCGTCCGTAAACTGCACAAGTAGAGGACAAAGGAAGAAGTGGCAGGCCTAAAAAACTATTTACAGTAGGCGAACCTGAGAGATGCATCTGACCCTGAAGCCTCTTCAGAAATTGTATCAGTGGAAGGACCATTAATAAGGAAGGGAAACGGGGTGAAAAGGCTAAGGTATGCCAAATTACACAAGAACTGGACTGAAAATCAGGTCTCACCAAATTGGATGTTTTTGGTTCAAATCTTTGTCAGTATGTACAGACGAGGTCAGAATTGAGGTACAACACTCAGTGTCTATACTCATCTGTAAAACGTGTCACATTATAGGGCTGCCGTTCAACCAGTGGTGTTGGGGATCTTATCAAAATTGATGGAAATATGACTGCAGAAAAGTGCCATCAGATTTTGATCCACCGTAATAAAATGATTGGCAATAGCTTAATGTTTTAAAATTTCAATGAAACACACTGCCAATGCAACCATGCCTGGACAGAAAAACCCACAGTGGAGCGGTAGCGGTATGAAAAGAGAAAAAAAAAAAGAACGTTTGGACTCTGCTAGCATAATTGACAGGTTTTTGACAGGGCTTCCACACAAACGCATAGCAGGATATGAAGCATCGCCAAATATGTTTCCAAAACAACTTCCTTCCTAGAAAATATGGTGAAGCATATCTTCCCTTTGGCTTCACCTGCACAAGTGCCAAGGTAGGTTTCCCCTGCAGAATTGGTTTTCCCTGCGTCGGGAGCACACACTGGGCTCTCCAAATCACGGACAAACAGTATCCCACATTCTTGATTTTTAGGCCCAAACATTTTTCTTTTAAAACAAAGGGGGGCCTAGCAAAAAAAAGTTTGGGAATCACTGCATTAAACTACATGTTTAATATTTGGATGAAGATCATGGTTTGGGTTAAAACCATTTTCAGGATTAAATACATTAAAATGTTTCACTCTCAAGGTTTCTCCGGTGCCGAGCTTCAATCCATCAAAAGATGATGGCACCAGCAAGCATTTTATATCCACTTGCTCAAGGGCTATTATATTATGTAATAGCAGCTTACACAGATGACCTATTGAGTGAACTTGTTAGAGAAGCAGAATCTCTCATTTCCCCATATTTGTTGCCTGCCAGCATTTTTCTGAAATCAAGGTAAATTCCCCCAAATGATCTTTATTTAAAAAAAGTTCAACCTTGACTTCTTCAACAGGAATTTTAGCAAATGAAAAAGGTAATTTTTCATTCAGTGTGAAATTCAATGGAGTCAATATTAAAGTTGAGAAAATGCTTAGCAAAGTGGCATTCATGAGGCCCGGTCTCCTCTATAATGATTTAAAACTATTCTGTCAATCAAGCTTGCTGGGGAGCATCACGCATTTGCGCCCCGGGGTCTCTAAGCTGATGATCTGGACATGTCAATAGCTGATGTTAGGTTGGAGGTTGTGCTTGTTGCCATCCTGACAACATGTTGAAGTGCAAATCAGTGTTCTGCTTAAGACAAAGAAAAGTAGTGTTTTGATGACATTTTAAACCTATAATTTAATGTCATTTCATCGCATGCTTTCTGCCTCTCCTATTTACACACTCAGCAGTTTTGGTGTCCTGACCACAGACTGTACATAAAAGATGTATGTACCCACCTTGATGTGAGAATTTATTTTTGAAATTTGCATTTTGGATTTCCACCTTTTAGCATTTTGAACATTGTTGGGAGCCAGCCTTAAGAGGTAACTGGAAAAATTGTAGATTTTTAGTACTTTTGTGGTGGCTTTTTTTAAGCCCCAGAGGTTCTTACTTAATTGGAAGTTCATCAGTTTTATAAGTCATAAACCAGTGTGTTGCCTTATGGTGGTCTGTGATGAAATTCAAATAATTGGGCAAATTAATGAGGATCCACGTTCATTAAAATTTATCCAAAAGCTATCACTGACTTTCACTAACGACATAAATGTCACCGCTTATGTGGCAATATGTGATTGCTCCTCAGGGAATCATAATAGCTCACCAAATCTTGTAATATTAGTATTTTTCTTTTATTTGTGGCGCCCTCAGAGCCGCAGCTCCAGTATGGCCAAAAAAACAGAAACTGTTGTGCGGCAGCAGCAAGCAATCCCACTGAGACAGAACACGAAATTTACAAAGCAGATTGTTCAGCACAAACTGTGGTCAGAGTGGATTTTTTTAGACATATCAGGGCTGGAAATACTCTGACTAGGTACACTTCGCTTGAAGGCATGAGCATGCGAAGCCATCTGTGCCAAGGAGACATGACAAGGCATCCTTCCCCCAAACGCAGCTTTAGTGACAGCTGGAGAAGTGAGACGTTTGAATATTTCATCTCAGACAGCCACATCTTCGCTGCGCAATGAAGCTATTTTTCACTGTTCATTAGGATTTCGCTCTGCAATCAGCCAGCTGGAAAGCAAGACAGAAAACTCCCCAATTAGGCCGTTATGGCCAAGGACTCTGTAGTCATCTGATGTGAACTAACAGTGTTTGTGAAGTCTGCAGGGCTGTGTGGAAAAAGAGCACAAACGTGTGTGTGTGAGAGAGTTCTGTCTTTGTGCTTTGTACCATTCACAGGGTTTAAATTGCAACACAAAATGAAGGAAACATCAGTGACAGATAACTGCTATTTTTATGCAAAGACAATGTTGGAATACTAAAACGGCTCTCCTGACTGAAGAGAGGAGAATAGTGGTTTCGTTATGCCACAGTAGTCCCAATTGGAGCATAGTCTTGGAATTCAACTTATCTCCAGAGTATTCTGCTCCCGCCAAACATAACACAGCTCCAGGCTCTTTCCGGTGCAGGCCTGGAAAGCAATTACTGGTGAAGGGTGGGGTGGAGGGGAGAGGAGACTGCCTCTCGATAAGCATTCCCTCAATGGAGTAATCTTGCATTTCGTGCCTTTTGGCATTCTGTGGTTAGGGAATCACTGGTCAAGTTATACATTTTTAACATAAAGGATGTGGAGGGAAGATTTCCCGAGGCTTATGCCATGAGCCGAATGGTGATTTAAAGCTTCTCTGCGTTTTAATCTTTGGTAGATGATAGGCTTTAGCATGTGGAGCACCTTCGTCATTCAGCGCCAGAGAGAGCAGCAAAGGATCTGAAAAGGTTAAACTATGATAAATGGATCATACCTTGTGGCACAACATCAGGAGATAGATGATAGCTGCTGCCGTTGTCATGGTTAAGAGCAAATTGAAGACGACGGCTGGCGAGAAGCACTACAATAAAACCGAATTTCTTTGCTTTTCCGTCATCTGGCTCCACAGACACACGAGGCCCGCAACATTACTCAGCTCTTTAGGCGTGATTAATGAGCGTGCCCTCCATGGTGTGAGAGAGAAATGATCCAACTTTTTTTTTTTGTATTTGGCATAGTCTCCTTCTCTATGCCATGAGCATTCCTTCTCCAGATTAGAAACATATTGGATGCCAAGGTTATTAATTATGGAGACACGGGGTTTGCCTAAACAGTGTGCTTCTTGTCCAAAAACAGAGCAAAGGAGCAGAGCTCTGTTTTAAGTTTATAAGTGAAACAAGAAAAGACAAAAGAAAAGTTGCAGAAGAAAGTTTAAGTTTTAAGCACCAGACGGCCGAGAAGACAGAGGCAGCTTCTGTAGCCCTGCGGTGTTTTGCTGATGTGACATTAAATCATTTCCTGTACCACGTTGTCTGCCCTTCAGTCGAAACACTCCCAATTACAGAGGCGACTTTGATGTATATCCCATCATCCCCCCCTCATTGAAGAGATGGTGTCATGGCTGTTCGACAAAGGCTTTCTTTGGTATCCCGCTCACTGATTACACTTCCAGAGGTGCCGAAGAGTAAGCAATTTTCCCGGGTGCATACAGAGCTGCTTCGGGCTCCTTTTTCTTCCTCTCTGATGGAGGAGCTCTGCATTAAATCAAATTATATCAATACCAGCATCTTGTCATGGGAACCTAAATCTCTGTAGTGCAAAAGAGGCACTGCAAATAGTCCAGCCCATGTCAAAAACAATTTAAGATGAAATGTTGTTCACTGAGCTGGAAATTGTGCATATGATCCATATCACCCGGCCAATATTGGGCTTTTTTCTTTGCCGTTTTATTATTTGTCAGGTTTTCTAAATGAGTGAAACACATCAGATCAACATGCACATTTTGTCCTGAATCTGATTTGTCAGGGTCACTTGGTCAAAATTGCTCAAGTGTGACTAAAGCCAGTTTAAGCTGGTAATTTAATGCAAGCTGAACAGCTCTGATGGAACAATTGGAATTGAACCTGCAGTATGAATTTAGTCTGGACACCAGAGGCATTCTGAATGTTCATGGTGGACGTTATCCTGCTAATGCTCAACCAGAACAAGTTGCCGAGACTTTGTCTGTTATCGGACCGTATCAGACAAACGGTCCTGAGCTGCCATAACCATAATCTGAGAGGAAGATGCATCTTATTGGAAAAATGGGATTCAGTCTCCTGAAACAGTGTTTGAGTCACTGTGAAGGTGAAAGAAATGGCTCTATCAAAAAGGGGGGG
This sequence comes from Maylandia zebra, assembly GCF_041146795.1. Taxonomy (NCBI): domain Eukaryota; kingdom Metazoa; phylum Chordata; class Actinopteri; order Cichliformes; family Cichlidae; genus Maylandia; species Maylandia zebra. The sequence goes on from NC_135184.1 coordinate 9,861,575, forward strand.
GGGGAAAGAGCAAAAGAGATACAAATCCTGCCTCTCTTGTCTTTGTCCCTGCACAGCTGACCGTGAATGGGCTGTGAATGTCAGGTTTGGAAAGTTACAGATTGCTTATCGGCAGTCAAATAGCTTAGCAATCTCTAACCACTTCATGCATCCAGAGGGCCAACTGGATAACTATCAGATCTAAAAATTGCAGAGTGCAAATGCAGCCAAGAAGCATTCAGACTTGAATCCAGTCACTGAAAAGGTGTAAATGCATCCATCTCGTTGGCGTTCTTTCACAATCTTCACACCTTTTGAATGTGACTGTGTAACAAAGAAACAAATTGAAATGCCAAAAATGTGTCTTCAGTCAAAAATCACCATGTTTCCACCGCAAAACCTGCACTGTGGTTATGAAACAGACGCCATAATCATGGCACTGTTTCCACATCAGACCCTGTTACAAAGCAGAAAGTGTTAATTATGTTATTGCATAAAAAAAGCAAACTAAAAGATTATGTGTCTGTCTTTTAATATGATCTTTAACTGACAATTTGATTTGGGTTTGTTGCTGTTAACCTGTACATAATATGCGAGTTTACTCTCTGCAAAAGGCAAATCAAGGTTCAGTATGAGTTTATCTGCTTCTGAGCCGAACAATGCCCAAAACAATGAACAAAAGCTTACTAATCAGCGTTCCTCATTCCTAACAATAAAACAAAAGGCAAAGAAATTAAAAGTCTGCAATCTAAGATCTGGAACAAAAAGAAAAAAACAAAGGGAAACGTGTTCAATAAAAAAGGCTTCTCAATCCTGTTAACTGCTAATAAGTGCTCGATATTTACTCTGTACTGTTTGCAATTATAAGCTCACAACTAACAAGGCTATCAAAGTCCAACGTTATGTTGCTTACACAGAATTCTCAAGGCTATACAAAGAACTGAACATCGTGTCATTCGTGGCAGCATAAGACTCTCTGCATCTCTCACTGATGAACCATGATTTTTCCATAAAATGTGACAGCTGGAGTCAGAGGAAGAAAATCTACCTTTTCATTTTGTGTTTTTTTTCTGAAGGACTAGATTTTTACTTGTTTGGCTTGCATCTAATTGATTACAACCTCATGTACAACTGTTATATTATGATTTTTTTAATTTAAAAAGTCACATCCAGAAAGCTTCCTTTTGCTAAGAAGGAATGATGTCCGGCTTACATTTATGAAGCACGCTGAGCAGACCTCATAGAGGTGATGTGAACTCTGGTGCTATTTTTGAGTCATTGCGAAGTGTCTCAAGATTGACAGTCAACACAACATCATTCAGCTCCAAGATGCTCACTGGAAAGGAGTTTGTAAGTAATAAGTAATCTTTTCAGGAGCTGTCACCTGAGAAGCGTAAGTTACTAAAATTAGATTGAAGTCAGACACTTTTCTCCAAGTCTCCATAGCGACAAAAGCAGCAACAAAAAGGCATTTTTAACAAAGAAGAGCATTTTATTTGATGCCACAACTTGAATGAAAGGGATCAAGCCAGCAAATGGACGTGATTTCTATCTGAGGCCCAATTCTGTGCTCATGTTTAAAAAAAACGATAGAAGGTAGAAAATGGAAAATGTTATCTGTGTGTAAGAGTTGATCACATGACAAATAATCCCTTTTGATAATACGAGGCATTTCCACAAACGTATGTGTGATGCCTGTGTCCTTTTTCTTTCAGCGTGGATAAAGGAGATTTCATAATGCAGAAGATGCAATCTCAAAATCATAATAAAAGCAACTAAAGCAGCAAAAGCTGGTCATTATACAAAGGTAGGGTTAAAAATACGTCTTAAACCATATCAGTAAACAAGTTCCAGTCGTCTCCTAGTGTGATCTTACTTGGAAATCCTCTTTTTGTCGCGTCTCTGATCACACGTTGTCTCCATTCCTTTGAAAGCCAAGGCGTTAGTGGCGGTCTGCAGTGAACATGAACAGTAAAGGAAGGAGTAATTTTAGGAGTGTGGAGGAGAGAATTGTCCTTGCAGCTCTCCCTGTTCTCACACTTCTTGTCAATCCTTGAAAAAAGCAAGTGTGACTGTTCGTTTGTTTGTGCGGGAAAGTTCAAACCGAGGCATTTCACCACTTCACGATTGTCCAAACATCAGCTCCAAAGTGGCTATACTGAAGCCTGTAAGAACGGTGATGAACCACTCACCTCCATCATCCTTGAGAAGTCAGTAAATGCAGACTTTAACTATCCAAAGGTCCTGTCCAAGCCTCAGCGGTTGCAATTGGGTCATGCTAATATATAGGGCAGGGGTGCTCACACTTTTTCCGCATGTGAGCTACTTATAAAATGACCAAGTCAAAATGATCTACCCACTACAAAAATCCAAAACATATACTTATTTATAAATATATTGAGGATTCTTTATATCTACAATGTATACATGCATAACCGCAATATCCAATATTTCACAACACAATTAACTATGTAAATTTTTTGTCATTACCTGAGTTTACTCTGATGACTTGCACTGAATTGAATCAGCCAGGGATGCATAGTCCGGACAGTAGCTGCTGACGGCCAGGTTTAAGAGAAAAAACCGAGAGCTAAAAATTGGAGTTAACTCGCTGACTAGCTTGTCAGTTTTACTACACTTCGCGCCGCTGTTTGCGCATGCGCAGCGACCTAAGCGTCAGAAAAAATCTGATGTCATCTGACTGGCTTCCCTGTATCAATCAAGTGACGGGATGGATGATAGGCTGGCATCTATTTTTTTAATGCCATGCGATCTACCAATACTACCTTTGCGATCGACTGGTCGATCGCGATCGACGTATTGAGCACCCCTGATATAGGGAAACAGCTGAAGTTCCCATAATTGTCAGTGTGACTAAACTGATTTTGAAGGTGTAGTTGGTGTGGTCTTTTTCCTAGTGGTTTTGCAAAATTGCATTAAAAAAAACAACGCAGTTTTAATCATATCAAACTCCCATCCAACTCAGCAAAGTCCACTGAAAATAAGCAAATCACAAAGAAGCTTTTCCTGAAAAGACTTTAAAAAAAAATGGAGTTGAAGCTGAGCACCGCCAAAGGGCACTGAACAGCTTTAAGAGGAACTAAAAAACAAATGTGTCTGCACAGTGCAGCGTATTTCAGACAGCCTTTAACATGTACCTCACAGCTGCACTAAATGTGCAAAGAACAATTAGTGCTGGTCTTATTATTTATATTTCCTTTTTTTCTTGGTGGGTTTTTGAGCCGTTAATACGTCAGAACAGTGGAGAATGGACATGAAAGCTGGGACAGAGCAAGGGAAGACATGCAGTAAATTACTAATAACTTCACTTCATTGGTGATGATCAGACGTTATTGTCTTTTTGTAATAAAAATTTCATCAGGGATCAGTGAGTCCCCTCCTCATGGCTGGGTGTGAAATACTTTTAATACTTTTCATTTTTATTTTTAAACAGATGCACACAGGTTATCCTTTGGCATCTGTGCTGTGATGCATAGCAGTAAACCAGTCTAACCACCAGCTCCTCACACAAAGATGCTCAGGCAGGACCTGTTTGGATCACATTGTAACACATCAGGCACCTGGTGTAAATGCGCTACCCTTTTAACAGGGATGATGGAAAAGTGATGATGCTTTAACCCGAATTACATTATTTTTTCCTCCCTACACCTAACCCAGTAGGTGAGTGAAAACAAAACTGAACCATTAGTGAAACTGCACTGCTTCTTATGACAAGTAACATTAATTTTAATGATCCAATGGCTTTTATGGGAATAGCAAACCTGGTTTTGTTGTGTGGGTGTGTTGTGTTCCTGTTGCTCCTCCTCTTGTCTTTAGGGCTATCTACACAGGAAGAGACAGCAGCAGCATCATGACCAGAGACCATATGAAGTCAATGATTTTTGGCAACTTCAAATGATAACAGATGACATAACCACTGGCGATGAAAAATGAGCGGGTCCTAAGCTAAAATTTGTTTATTTGCAACTGACTCTACTCAGTAGTGTTTAAGCTGAGTGGATGGTCTGCACCACACAGCCACAGCTCTGGGCAGAACTGTGTGTTATCAGTTGCTTAACCTTCTAGATGAAGGAGCGATTAACTTATTGATGTAATCCTTTCTATCGATCAGTTTTGTTGCAGTGTTTCTTTTCTTTTTCCTTTTTTTAATGGTAGTAGTGGCTTAATATTAGTTAAGACTGGACTGGACTCTCACACACGTCACCAAACGCACCACCACACATTTCCTATAATTCCTATAATTTATAATCTTTTCTGCTATTTGCACATTCTTTACTGTAAATTCCTAAGTTAATTTGTAAATTCTGTAGTAAACTGTAAATTGTAAATATTGTAAAACGTTTCTTCTGTCATTTAATGGTCGGGCATTGTACAGCTACAAGCATTTCACCCCCATGTCATACTGTGTATGGTTGTGTGTGTGTGACAAATAAAATTTGAATTTGATTTGAATTTAAACTGGTAACAAACATCCATTTTCTGGTATGAAGTTTGCCTCCCGATCTCCTTGGGAAGGAGACAAAGGCCTTTAGTTTAGGGATAAAACGCTGAAACTTTACCTCTCAAGTTCACTTAAGTCCAGTTCCTGAAGATTGATAGGTAAGTAAACTTTAACAGATGTAGGGACCAGTGAACTTCCCTGGCACTCTAACAGTAGCCAACTAAATAATGTGTATAGTCACAAGCTAGTGTACTCATAGTGCCAGTCCCAAGGAAGAGCACCTGGTATAAAATCTTGAAGATGTTGTTCTGTCTTGGGAAATAAGAGAGAAGCTGTAAAAGCAAGTGCCCCAAATACATAGTATTTATTAATTTTGTTATGCATTGTTGACTTTTGTGAAGCACTTTGTGATTGTATATCTTGAAAGGTGCTATATAAATAAAGTTTTACTTGCATATTATCTATTTACATAGGGTTTTTTAATGTTTTTCCTTTAGAAAGCTAACAATCCAAACTACTAAATATAGTGTAATTAACTCTCAGTGTATCATGTAAAATCACTGGTTATTAAAACATCTTAAAATAAAACAACCAGGCTTTAAGCAGTGGCTTTAATGTAGAATCAGCGGATGTTTGTGCTTTAAGGTGAGCAAAAAATCTAATGAGACTGTGTTCACAGTGAGCCAGCAGATGGATTACTCTTTTTTTTTTTTAATGTGAGAAAATATAAATTGAATGAACTTCAGCAGTAAAAATAAAGCAATCTAATAAAATATTCTCAAGTCTTTAAAACAACACTTTTTCCTCTGAGATTGTATTGAGTCATCTCATCCCACTGCAGTTATCTGCACTCGAGATAACCAAATGAAGCTAAGTTACTTCAGCACATGTACAGTAGTTATTTGAGTCAAATTGCTCTTCTTTGATTGATAGAAGTGCAGACGTTTCCTCCTAGACCCAGCTGATTCATCAGCAAAGTTTATCCCATCAGCACTGAGCTCAGAGTAAAGTTCTGGAACAAAATAATGTTCACATTTCAAAACTGGAAGCGCTCCTAATTGTCATTTTTGCTCTGAAGAAGAATGATATAAAGACAGCTGGTTGCGGCTAATAAAATTAACAGATACCGAAGCTCATTTCAGCAATGCAAAAGAGTCTATTTATGAGCTGAAGATGACTCCATTTCCACAGCTCATAATCAGTGTTAATTCCTCCTCCTATCATCATCATCTCATTAATAATGCAAAGAAAGCTCTGATGATGATGATGATCATCATCATCATTATGGCATCAGATGCTCAGCTAGTATCTGAGAAGAACAATATCGACCGCCTGAGCATTAGACAAGTTTATTTATATCACAATCAGTTTACAATCAGTTTTATTGCTTCTACAAATCCATTCAGAGTTACAAACTTCAGCTACTGAGAAGATGACTGTGCAGTGCTGGAAAAATGTCTTTTTCTCCCTGACTGAAACATTTTACTTTGTGTTTATCCGAAAGCTGCAGTCAGCTGTAACCTGTAGGTTAAGACTAAGATTTTACATTTACAATAAATGTTGCATTTTAATGAAGCTCTGGATTTCTACGCTGTGGTCTTGAATGCTAATTTTTTAAAGTTAAAATGGTTACAGAGGTATCTTCTTTTAAACCACGAAACACTAAAGCACTATAAAACTGTAGGGATGGGGATCAAACGGCCATGAAATTGTGACATGCTTTTTTTTTTTCTGAAAAATTCAGAATGCAAAACATGCCATCATGTTGGGCTCATAGTAGTAAGCTTTTGCACACCTGAGTCACATAAAAGCCTTTATTCTTCCATGTCTTCTGTTTAGAGTTTAGAGAAAACCCCTCTACTCTAAAACTGTGTCCACATTAGAAGTGATTTCCTCGTTGGGTGATTTGCTTGGAAGCTGACAGCTGGCCCCTTGCAGACCTTCCAGGCCCTGTGTCATGCCTCCTCAGCATCCTTCTCCATCTCCCTTATCCCTATGCCAGTTTGTGAAATGGCAGACTGTCCTTCCTGGTGGGATCAAATAGGCATTTCCCTCGCCTGTTTCTGTCAACTGGGGCCAGCACACCTGTTTTCCATCTTCAATTACCCGCACATAGAAGGATCAGCTCTTCATCCTCTCTTATTGCCAGATAGAGCATACTGTGTGGAAACCAGTCTAGCTTCAGGAAAACTTTCTTGTAGTTAATCTCTCAGTGAAATTACCTCTTCCTCTCCATCTGCCTATATCCCCCCCGGTGTTCCAGCCTCCATTCCTTCAGTCAAGCAAACAAACACCCGCTCTCATGCTACCTCCCCTTGTTTGAACAAACCTTCCTTCTTTAATGAAAGTTAGAGGCTAGGCACTTTGGTTGAATGGATAACCCTCTAACATATTTACTGGTTAACATATTAACAGTCAACAGAGTCCTGCTCTCTCATTGGTAGTCGCTTCAGTTGCTCAAGGGGAAAAGCTTCTCGTCATCAGCAGTTTTTCAACCATAGTTACTTGAAGTTGTTGAATGTTATTGACTTTCTGTGGTCTCAGGTCACCACATCGCACCAAATCCATTCTGGAAATAGCAGTGACATCACGACCAGAGACCACAGAAAGTCAATGACACTGCAACTTTCAGCAAGCAAAGATGAAACAGGCAGCAAAATAAACTCTACTCAACATCCAGGTGAATGATTGAAACAACCACCAATGAGAGTGTAAGATACATGTGATTGGCCCATGACCTAATAGTAAAAACATTGGATGGTTACCAGTCTGTACTGGAACTGTAAATAATAAATTATGAGCAGCCTATCCCTGTTTTAATATCTCATAATAACACTCAAAGATATAAAAAAGTTTAAGGCGATGAATACACATTAATGGAGCAGAACTTTGCTTTTCATCTGTTTGGAACTACTTCGAATCGGTGAGTCATCAGTTAGTCTAATAACGTTCCATTAGTCTGGGCCATTTATCTGTAAACAAATACTTTTTATTTGCGGTTGTTTTTCAAGAATTGCATTAAGTGAAGTCTTTGAATGCTTCCTCCACTTCTGCAGCTGTGAGATGCTTACCTTTTCTTCATCGGCTGATCAGGGCTCATTAACGGATAATACACTGTGGGAGCCTCTTTCTGAGAGAAAGCTGTTAGTATGCATGTGTGCATTGTTTGTGTCTTTATGAATTCCTGCTAGGCAGAATACGCTTAGGGTTAATGAGCCTGCCGTATGTGGGGAGGCTCATCACCTTGGTGAAAAAATCAGTAAAGAGACAGAAAGGAAAAAACACAACAACTCCCAAACCCTTGTTTACTGACGTGAGCCGCTTCCAGTGTCGCTGCTAAGAATCATTACTTTCATTGTGAAGATCAAGGTGTGTAAATGTAACTCATTCGTACGTTTCTAATCACCGGTTTTGTGATTGTTGCATATCAGGTGTGCATCCATTGACTAAATGAATAGGCATTAGCCTGGCAATAAGCATTAGCATTCGGATTCATTTCATTAGCATTTTCCCATTAAGATGTGTGTATCTGTGAATGCAGCAGAAAAATGCATAAACAGGCTCTCCTCTATGTGGTGGAAGAATCACTTGGATTCTTTCCTTAAATACAAGCACCAAAATTGTAGTTTAAAATAATACTTCAGTAAAACAAGACAAGCATTAAGTCCGCAGCTGAAACTGCTTGTTTTTTTTTTCAGAAAAATGGCTCAGGGATTCATGTTTTCCACTACACTCAATCCTTATTTTATTAGGTACAACCTGGTAGTAGAGTTGACTTTTTGCCTTCAATACTGCCTTTATTCTTCAATGCATGCATTTGTGAAGGTCCTCGAAGCATTCCTCTGAGATTTTGGTCCATGCTGAAATGATGGTATCAGGCAGTTGGTGCGGATTTCTGGGTATCACTTTCATGATTCCTGTAATTATTTTGTTCCACCAAATCACAATAGTGCTCTGCTGGATTTAGATCTGGTTAATGTAGAGGCCTTTTGAGTACAGCCAGCTCGCTGTGTTCAAGAAACCAGCCTGGGATTATATAAGCATTGTGACATGGGGCATTATCCGGCTGAAAGTAGCTCTTACAACATGGCCGTAAAGGACTGCAGTTTAAATGATACTTGATTGGTACAAAGTGTGCCAGGAAAAAAACATCCTCCCCACATCTTTCCACCACCAGCAGCAGATACCTGAGTTGTTGATACAAGGAAGGAAGCTTTTGTGTTTTTTCTTGCCAAATTTTGACCCCTACCATCTGAGTGCTGGAGCCGAAATCGAAACTTATCAGAGACCAAGAAATGCTTTTCCAGTTTTCTATTGTCCAGTCTTGATGAGCATGCAACCACTGTAGCCTCAGTTTCTTCTTTGTAGCTGATTGGACACATGTTGTAGTCTTTTGCTGCTTTATGCTGGCTATAGTAAGTGTTAAATGTGTACCTGTTTTCTTTTTATCAGCCTAAACCAGCCTAACCATTCTCCTCTGACCTCTTCATCGTCCATTTATTGTTAACAAGAGAAGTGCCACTAACTAAGAGATATTTTTCTTTTTGTTTTTCCCTTTTCTGGACATTCCTCTGTAGACCGATAGTTAAGGTGAAAATAAGATCACCTATCATCACTTTCCTAGATGCTTAAATCACATTCAAAGTCACATAAATTCTGTTTCTTCCCAATTCTGACGCTTCTAACAACATCGACCTCTGCCTTCTGTCAAATCAGGAAGCAGTCAAACAGGAGAACGTGATAAAAGCCAGTGAATGGTTGATACAATACTGAAAGTCCTGTCAAAGGTCCTTTACTATTATGTGAAGTATTTAATTTGATTTGAACTTTATTTACATTAAACCATCTAGTAGTTTAAAAGGGAAAGTCAGTCACATTTTCGTCCCACTTTGCTGTAGATTTTAACATAATTTTGAGAAGAAGAAGGTGAGAATTAATGTGAGTCTTCGTCTGCTCCTGGTATTTCGCTACAAGGTGCATTGAGATAAACAGCTGGTGGTGCTTATCTTCCAGACGGATGATATTGCCGCTCAAATGCAGGTGTGGAAAATATGGTGTTTCTGCTTGATTCATTCATTAATTTGAGAAATGTTTCCCCATTGGAAGGATCAGGTGGGTTTTTTATGTTGAGTATGTGTCACAGCAACTTTCCCATCTCACCCCAGACTTTTTGAGGGTATGTGTTACTGACCGATGGTCTATTGGCAGTAAAGCTGACTTTACTCTTTATCTGTTGCTCAAGAAACACAAGTTCTGCAAAGGCTAAATGTTCAAAGATGACATGGTTTTCTGTTTTTTTATTTGAAGATTCAATTCATTTTATGAGCCGTCTAGGGGCCAGGCCATAACACGAGTGAAGCACTCGCTCCCCGAAGACCCAATCAGTGACAGGAAACAAATCCGTTCGTTACGAGGGGATTTATTTACAATGTGATGCAAGAGGAACAACAAAACGGGTGTGTCAACACTTCGGGGTGAGCCAAGGCCAAAATAACAAACAAAACGAAGCTAAACTGATTCCCACACACCTAACCTTACCAAAATAAGAGCCAAAACTAAAGACAGAGTCTGACCTTCTTAACTTACTCAAAACAGGAGAAAACGGGTGATCAAAAGAAACGGCTGCTCACCCCTACCTACTCCACTTCCTCAACTGTGACAAAGTGACTGTAGCCAGCGGCTGTCACACACTCAGAAAAATAAAGGTGCCAACTGGAACCAAAAGTGGTTCTTTAGACTGATGCCATAGAAGAACCTTTTTTGGTGCCACAAAGAACCTTTCAAACAATGGTTCTTTGAAGAACCATTTCTTTCAGTGGTTCATTGAAGAACCTTTAAAGGTGCCCCAAAGAACCATCAAGAAATGGTTCTTTGGGGCACCTTTAATGGTTTTTCAAAGAACCTTTTTAAAAATGGTTCTTTAAAGAACCATTTTTAAAAAGGTCCTTCAAATGGTTCTTTAAAAAAACATTTTAAATCTTTCAAAATAAAATGCATCATAAATTGAATTTGAGTAGGGTAAAAATAAATACGAGCACAGCATAGACATATATTAATGGTTTATTGTCATTTTGTAGTTACCAAAAGACAAAAAGGCATTTTAACCCTCAGCACAACATCACTACTAATACATGTCACATATTAGTGTTTTAAACAGTAATAATTAAATATATTTGCTATACTATAAATAAATATATATATAAATACTATAGCTACAGATAACACAACAATACATGTATTGTTTAATTAATAAAACATCAGAAAGTGATAAAACACATTAGAAATAGCAATAGCTTCATAACAGACCAATAAATCAACACATTTTCATCAGCAGATGTTTGCATGTTCAGTAAAAATATTTCAACAAGTTTATGATTAAAATGATCAATGAACTTTAGCATTACGCTATGTAATGTACGTTTCATGTTGTACTCATGGTCCTTTGTTAGTCCAGTTTAGGATAATGTCTCTGACGTATGTTTCATATCAAATACAGGGAGTGCAGAATTATTAGGCAAATGAGTATTTTGTCCACATCATCCTCTTCATGCATGTTGTCTTACTCCAAGCTGTATAGGCTCGAGAGCCTACTACCAATTAAGCATATTAGGTGATGTGCATCTCTGTAATGAGAAGGGGTGTGGTCTAATGACATCAACACTCTATATCTGGTGTGCATAATTATTAGGCAACGTCCTTTCCTTTGGCAAAATGGGTCAAAAGAAGGACTTGACGGGCTCAGAAAAGTCAAAAATAGTGAGATATCTTGCAGAGGGATGCAGCAGTCTCAAAATTGCAAAGCTTCTGAAGCGTGATCATCGAACAATCAAGCGTTTCATTCAAAATAGTCAACAGGGTCGCAAGAAGCGTGTGGAAAAACCAAGGCGCAAAATAACTGCCCATGAACTGAGAAAAGTCAAGCGTGCAGCTGCCAAGATGCCACTTGCCACCAGTTTGGCCATATTTCAGAGCTGCAACATCACTGGAGTGCCCAAAAGCACAAGGTGTGCAATACTCAGAGACATGGCCAAGGTAAGAAAGGCTGAAAGACGACCACCACTGAACAAGACACACAAGCTGAAACATCAAGACTGGGCCAAGAAATATCTCAAGACTGGTTTTTCTAAGGTTTTATGGACTGATGAAATGAGAGTGAGTCTTGATGGGCCAGATGGATGGGCCCGTGGCTGGATTGGTAAAGGGCAGAGAGCTCCAGTCCGACTCAGACGCCAGCAAGGTGGAGGTGGAGTACTGGTTTGGGCTGGTATCATCAAAGATGAGCTTGTGGGGCCTTTTCGGGTTGAGGATGGAGTCAAGCTCAACTCCCAGTCCTACTGCCAGTTTCTGGAAGACACCTTCTTCAAGCAGTGGTACAGGAAGAAGTCTGCATCCTTCAAGAAAAACATGATTTTCATGCAGGACAATGCTCCATCACACGCGTCCAAGTACTCCACAGCGTGGCTGGCAAGAAAGGGTATAAAAGAAGAAAAACTAATGACATGGCCTCCTTGTTCACCTGATCTGAACCCCATTGAGAACCTGTGGTCCATCATCAAATGTGAGATTTACAAGGAGGGAAAACAGTACACCTCTCTGAACAGTGTCTGGGAGGCTGTGGTTGCTGCTGCACGCAATGTTGATGGTGAACAGATCAAAACACTGACAGAATCCATGGATGGCAGGCTTTTGAGTGTCCTTGCAAAGAAAGGTGGCTATATTGGTCGCTGATTTGTTTTTGAATGTCAGAAATGTATATTTGTGAATGTGTAGATGTTATATTGGTGTCACTGGTGAAAATAAATAATTGAAATGGGTATATATTTGTTTTTTGTTAAGTTGCCTAATAATTATGCACAGTAATAGTCACCTGCACACACAGATATCCCCCTAAAATAGCTAAAACTAAAAACAAACTAAAAACTACTTCCAAAAACATTCAGCTTTGATATTAATGAGTTTTTTGGGTTCATTGAGAACATGGTTGTTGTTCAATAATAATATTCCTCAAAAATACAACTTGCCTAATAATTCTGCACTCCCTGTATATGTCATATCAAAACAAGCCCACACCTGCAGTTGTTTCAGTTTTTCACTGGTGTTTCCTGTCAGCTGGTCAACCTCACATCCATATCAGCCAACCAAATGACAAGTTCCTCCCTTTGTGCTTCAAATCCCTCCCACTCTGAGACAAGGAGCTGAAAGAGATCGAGAAAAGAGTCAATTATAAAGAAGAGAAAAGTGAAACCCTCCTCAGAAGGTCTGACTCGCATACCTGCAGTTGACCTGTGATGGACTCCAGTTTGGCGTTCACGTCATCCCTCGCCGATGCCAGCAGCCGAGTCTGCAGGGTGCCCTGGAAGAGCTCAGTTAATGTTCGACTCCTCCTGGTCAGGCTCTCCAGCTGGATGAGCCGAGGTCTCCACTCTCGCCGCTGCCTCTGAACACAGAAACACAAATTGCATCTGAAGCAGGAGGTGCAGATTTTTTTGCTATTCTTTTCTAAATGCAGGCTAGATCAAGTGGAGGTATTTGGAAAACTTTTTTGGCCAGCGGACAACTGTTGTCTTGCAGAAAGTCAAATCAAACATATGCGATACACAATCAATTCACAAGAACACATAAAAAAATAAGTCCAGTTCTTGCCTGATTTCAAGTGAAATCTGCATCTAAACAGGGTGACAGAAGTAAAACGAGAGCACAAAGCCTCACTTTTTACAAGCCTGCTATTACAGTTCTCCTCTATGCAGACGACTTTCCTGTTTTCAAGGCACAACTTGGATCTGCTGTACGAATCTTATGGATACACACTAAATGAAACAATAGTGTGCATGACTCCAGATTCTGATCCCTCATCCTAATATGGTCCCAACATAGCAACAGCAAGAAAGCAAATGTTGAGGCTTCAAAATACAAAGTCCATAAACCAATGGCTGACATGGGTTTTATCATAAGGGTGATAAATATACAGATTTCAGTCTGTCTTAGAGATTTGATGTTCATTTACCTGCAGATGCACTATACATACCTGCTCCATGGTTTTTCACAACATTTTGCACATCACTATTTAATACAGGAAGTACGTGAACTAAAACAAGTCATCGTTCTTTGTGAGAGGACCATATTAATGAAACCAACCTCAATGACATCATAGGGATCCCTAAAGATGCTCCTGCTGCTTTTCTTCCTCCTCATCCTAAGCTTCCTTCTCCTTGTCCTCGCCTTCCATCCAATTGTAATTCAACCTAATTGTGTTTCTCCCCCTCCTCTTCCTCATTTTGTTGGAGCTGTGAACACAATTAATGTGAATCTGGATTAATTTGTGCAAACAAGAAAAATCTACAGCTTTTTGGTCAGAGGTGCTCTTGTGATTTAAGCCGGGTAGAGTAGATTTATGTGTTGATGCTACCTGCTTCAGCTCTGGCTGCTGAGTGATATTTACACCCTGGCTGGATTACAAACTTTAACCATGTGCTGAACTTTGGCCCAGCGTTGATACCTCTTGTTAGTATAACGACCTCTTCTTAGCTTGTATGTATGATGGTGGATAAATGAAATATACAAAAAAATTAACTATATTACAAAAGAACATCTATCTTGGAAACATCAAATGACCGGAGCATAACTTGTCAACTAGTCCGAAACTAAGTTATGCAGGAACAGTCAAAGACACACCTTCTCATGTCACATTTCTATTCATTTGTATATAATTAGATTAGACAATAAAGAGTCATCTAATCTAATTATTCATTCAAAACTCTTATGCATAGCTGTATTTTATAAAGCTCATACAGAATTCAAGGTACAGGTTCATGTGAGTATTTAATGTACGGCTCAGATCTACAGAATTTCAGAGTTTCTAGAGCAGACACAGAGCTCACGTCACAACAGGCTTCAGGCGCCATTTTAGTGACTTTAACAATATATTACATTTTAATTTCGGTCTAGCTGACATTAGGTTATGTACGCAGCACGCAATTGAACCACATATTTTAGAAGCCAAAGGTTCAAATTAGCTGGGAGCAGCTTCACTTAATTATAACAGTGGTTTTGTTAGGAAAACCGTTGGATACTAAATTGCGTTGACCTCAACGGCTAACGTATCTAGCTAATCGCTACTGTTAGCACAACATTAACAGCAAGCTACAATGACGAGTAACAAAAATAAAACCGTAATAAGGTTTTAATGAAAATGTTTTACCTTTTCTAACAATCCCAGAATCCACAGCTTCAAAGTCCAGCAGGTACTGAAGACTGTTATCTGTTTCGCTGTCACCGTCCGTGAGTTTTTTTTTCCCGAAGGTCAAGGCCCGCCGCTCGCACACTCTGTCTGCGCATGCGCATCCCAACGACTGACCCCCTCCGTCCGCTCCCGGGAGGTTACAGTATGACCTGTTCTGACGTCACTCTCTCTCCCTGTCATTTATTTGGCTCGAAACACATATTAACAAATTGATCAGTGATGAACAACTACTCAGATCATTTACCTAAGCTGTGCTTTGTCAAAACGAAGTGTGTGTTCATTACACTGACATTCTGTCCTGCAATTGTTATTTACTTGTATTTTATAATTTGACTTTACATACTGCTGGGTGGTTTGTAAAGTTTACAATAACTAGTATTATCATTATGCTATATTTTCAAAAATATATAATAATCTCAAAAGTAATGCCTTGGAGTAGAAAATAGTAATGCTTTATTAAAATTTAAAACTAAAGTACAGTATTTGAATGTGTGTATTGTGTCTACTGTTTGCAAATATTTCTAACTTTTATTTGAATATTCAGTTTCCTACCATCTTCTCTTAAAGGGTAATTGCCAGGTATCCCACCCTTCCCCTTCGCACACACATGCACACAAAGAAAACACACAGTATAATTCACAGCCTCATTATAGTGAATAAATATTTATGCCATTTACACCATCAAACTTAGATTGCTAAGGATAAAGAACCTTTTGTTCTTTAAAGAACCATTTGTAATAGCTGAAGAACCATCCACAAAATAAAAAGGTTCTTTGACGTATGATGGTTCTTTAAAGAACCATGAAGACATCTGAAGAACCACTTAAGAACCATAATTTTTCTGAGTGCAGGCATACTGCTTGGATGTTGGGAGAAACGCAAGAACCAGCCTTGATTTAATGGGCGAGAACTCCAGCTGGAACCAGTCACTCTGGAGCTATATCCACGCACCAAGCTATTGCCTCGATTTTTAATAACTATTCGCAGAATTTCCCTTAGGTTTTCAGTGTTTTGAGCACAAATTAACTGATGGATGGAAAAGCAAGCTTCAAAAGACTGAAGGTCTTTGCACTGGTCTATAACATGAGCACAGTGATGCCTCATAGCAAGAAGGTTCCTGTTTCGAATTCCTGACGTGGGCCTTTCTCTATAGACTTTACGAGTTCCTTACAAAGACTAGAGGCCACTTGGTAACCAACAAACAGAAATGGAGACCATTTGCTTTAAAGTAACTGTGGCATCTTTTGAATCCTGCTACTATGAAAGTAAGCCCTCCACTTCCAGTTTGCACTTTTTCAAGTTTCAGTGTGAAGTTGGATAGTATTTGCAGGTATTTGCAGACATTTCTTTATGCAAGCTATGAGCAACTGCAGCAATTTGCTTGTGACCAAAGCAATCACAACGAATTAGATTTGTTTCATCGTGCAACAGCCAGCCACTACCTGCCAGCATGGCAGTTAATTGGTGACTGTAAATTGGCTGTGGATGTAAGGCAGTTGAAGTGCTTGATGAGCATAGAATACAGGACTGTATGAATGAGCGATTAAGATGCGACTTGTAGTCTAAAGCGCTTTGAGTGGTTAGTAAGATTGTATATACATATATATGCAAGTACTTTTTCTTAAATAAAAACCTTCTTCAGCTTTTAAGTAGTGACAGATGTCAAAGACAGTATTTTTCCTCTGAAACGTAGTGGAGTGTCATAGCATAGAACGGAAATTTTCAATAAAAGTTCATGAAACCTGTACTTGAGTTCAATATTTGAGTAAATCTAACAGACACAGTGATGCTCAAAGCACAGAGAGATTGAAAGACACACTCACGTGTCCTGCTTGCCAATATGAAATCTGTCTTCCCAGGAGATTCTTCCTGCCTGACAAGTGTAGTCACTGGCAGCTGGTGTTTTATACACACACATCCACACACGCACACACACCCCTTTTGGTTACTGTCTCTCATTATCCTCTGTTCCACCACATAATGGACACACTCCAAATAGAATATTTAGTACAGAAAATGTTTTCACAGGGAAGCGGAGCTTTTGCCCACATACGGCTTTGCAGTATTGCCGATGTATTATTGATGTGTTCTTTTTGTTTTTCTCGGGCTTGTCGTTATATTGCTACAACACAACAATAATTGCTCCTATGGGATTTAGCTTGACGTGATTTATCTTTTTGCACTCCAAGATTAACAGCCCGTCTCCAGTCTGGAAGACGTTGTTTTTGGTTTCTGTAAAAATTGCCAGTTTGCCCTTGCTCACAACAAACTTGTCATCTCAAGTTTGACAGTTAGCAGTTCGTCTGAGTGCCGTATTCAGATTTCCTCCCGCCGTCCCTGCCCATGCATATATTCGGTTCCACGCTAAGATTATGCTGCACCTTTTTATCTTCCAGTTTCATTTTCAACTCTCTGTATCTTGTGCAGAAAAGGGACTTTTGCAGTGGAGGGGCAGACGTGACGGGAAAGCGAAACAGCGGCTTACAACTTGCGCTGAGACGTCTCCTCCGAGTCATTACTCTCACCAGACTTCTCTTAACAAGATCATCTTCTCGTTATTGATTCAGCCCATTGTTTACCACACTGCACTGGGCAATAACCATGCCTATCACTCTCAACAAACTGATCTGAGAGGATTATGGGAACATATCAGCACACCACATCCATAAATGGTAGGATGATCACGGCAACCGTGAGCTCACTCGCAAATGTGAAATCTTCTCGATCTTAGAATTAAACTCTGGTGTCTGGAGGCATTCAGAGAGGGAAATCCTGCAGATGTTTTAATGGTGTTTGCGAGGCTGCTGCTTTCTCTCGCATAATGACCCTTTCAGATATCATAATTTCGATAACGGTCTGAAGCAAGTGAGTGTGCATTTCTAACTTTTCCTCATCAAAGCAGGCCCCTGAAATCCCTGCCTTTTCTCTGAAGGAGCTGCCCTACATTTCTTGGTCTCCAAAGTGCTTTCTCTGACAGCCACTCCTTTTTCTTGCTCCTCTTTTTCATCTATCAGATTGCCTTTCATTTTCTTCCCCTCCTCAGCCCGCCTCTGTCTGTCACAGCAACCCCTTTCTCTCTCTCTCCTTTTTCGCCTTCCTCCAGTCTTTCTGCCTCCCTCACTCTTCCTAATGTCCCTCTGTCATTTCCCCTTGGCTTTTTCCTCCTTTATCTTCTCCACATGGCACCTCCTGGTGCAATTTTGGAGCAAAAAGGGGGCGCAGGAGAGATTCTCTGACCTGGTAAATTGCACCTCATCTTTTGTATTCATGCCAAAGCAATCTCTCCTACAGGGGTGTATTGGTGTGGTCCTCTCCTCATAGCAGTATCTCTCCTCTTCTATTTGGGTGGAGGGTAAAGGGACAGGCAATGGCTGCATCATTGTACAGTCTGTACCAGTGGCAAACAGGCTGATATGGAGCCAATTAAGTAAAAAGAGTGTGTTGTAACAAGGTGCAACCCGACAGCCTTCACACTCCAGCTCGCTGTTCGGGTCCAGTCTTTCCAGCTCACGGCAGGAAGAGGCGTTTATTGTCTTTTCCAGGTCACCCACACTGGACAAGGTGAGGAACAGGAAGAGGAGGAGGTGTAGGTATTATCGGGGAGAAAAGAACAAGGCAGAAGCAAGGTGCAGCTTTGTTCTCTTCACCTTTTATGCAGGTGGTGAGGAAAGTTGAGGTTTAATGACACAGAGTCCTGCCTGCGGGGCTGTACAAAAGCTGCAGAGGTGTTTGGGATACAAGGGCATTTTTTGATTGGGGAGGCAGAGAAGTGAGTACAGCCAGAAAAAAAACGTGTGGGTGGGAGCAATAATAGCATCACCTGTAAAGCAGAACTCACTCCAGTGTAGCAACACTGTGGTTACGGTTTCTCGTTCAACTTTGAGGTAACTTTTGAGGATGGGGTTTATTTGTTTGCAAATCATAATTTGCAACACGAGAGCATCGCAAAACCTTAAATTTGTACAACTCCACACAATGCAGAGAGTATCTACTATTTTTTCTGCCTTATCATCATTGTAATGAAAGCCTTTGCAAAGCAATCACAGCATTTAAAAAGAACATACGACTCCTGCCAGCAGCTTTCTGCTCGATTAGTTTGCAGCATTAACACTTTAATTCTACTTTTCAGTTTGTGGTCACCGAGAAGGAAAAGTTTACTTTGCAGAGCTGAAAAATCTTTGCTCATGCCATCATAAAACACTTTGAAATGTTTTGGCATGTGATAATTCCTCAAAGTAATGGATCTATTTCTCAAATGTATTTCTCTGCCCCAATCATATTTCATTGTCTCACTAGAAACAACACGCCCACACTAATGCAGTTTTTTTAATGCAGCATTGTTAGACGTCCTATATTGAAGCAGGGAACGCTGACTACTTCACATAAAACATAAATATTGCAGCTTGGCAAAAACTAGACTGGACAGGCATGAAATTTTGAGTATTGAGGGTTTGTTGTAGGTAGTGTAATGCTTTTCTGAGGATTCATCAGTTATTGCATGA
The DNA here is from genome assembly GCF_041146795.1 of Maylandia zebra. Taxonomy (NCBI): domain Eukaryota; kingdom Metazoa; phylum Chordata; class Actinopteri; order Cichliformes; family Cichlidae; genus Maylandia; species Maylandia zebra. The sequence goes on from NC_135184.1 coordinate 9,880,758, forward strand.
CCCCAGACGGGAATTGTTTTTGTTCTCCTAGCTGAGATCATCTTGAAAATACCTTTGAAACACATTTGATAATGCAGGTAAACTACAATTGTGCTATTTTCCATTTTGAGGAAAGCTCTAAACCTAAGCGATGTTCAATTGTGTGATTCAATCATCAAAAAAGTGTAACATTTTTGTGGAGCAGATCTTTCACAAATAGGAATTCATTGTTTTCCTCCAGGATGAAATTTAAATCATTGTAGCATTGTAAAGACCTGTCATCTGTCTGTTGCTACTCTCTCTAGATACCTCACTGCTGATAAAATAGTGACTTGTAACTTGTGAGAGACACAATTTCAGTTCTTAACTGCTTTATCCGACTGCATCAGTTGACTACCAATTTATCTGTAGCCTTTTTGACACATGATCTCTGGAAAATATCAAGAGAAACGGTCTCAGATGTAGGAAAAGAAAGATGTGTGTCACAACTGGAAACACCAATTTGGTTCAGGTCTGAGTGTTTCCTGGGTAGAGCGTGCAGTTGGCAGCAGACACGACGCCCACTCTCTTGCCTTTGCTTGAGCTGTTCTCACATACATGCTATTGTGAGCTAGCTTGTTAGAAGGTTTAATATCTGATCTGACTGTATCGGACATTTGCATTCTCACATGCACCTCTGTCAGGTCACATCCAGACAAGCTTGTGTGTGTATGGCAGCGCTAATGCACACTCACGATTAGATGAAAGTTCACCTTCTTTTAGTTGTAATGTTTAACGCGTCGGGATATAAAATCATCAAAAATCATTTGCTCCTGAGCAGGTCTTAAAATTAGGAAAATAAACCCTAACCTTCGGATGAACTACAAAACATGACATATTACATCGTGTCATTATTTATTTATGAAAAAATGAGCCAAGATGCAGAAACAGGGTGTGAAATATTCAGCACACTTGTGACTAAGTCGCTTTTAGAACCACCTTTAGCTGCAATTAATTTTCGGTATGATTTTATCAGCCTCTCACTTCATTGTGAAGGAATTTGGCCTAATCTTCTTTATAACGTTGCCTGTGTTCGTTGAGATTTGCAGGTATTCTTTTATCCACAGGCCCCTTAAGATCCTGTCACAGCATTTCATTCAGGCTGAGGTCTGGACTTTGACAGAAACATTGCAACATCTTGATACTTTCTTTTTTTTTAGCTATTCTGTTGTACACTACTAGAAAAAACAAGATCTCAAATCAGAACTCAGTGGGAAAAATAATAATGCTGGGCAACATCTGTACTGATGGATTGGGTGATGGGTAGAAATGAAAGGATGGCCCCAGATGCTTGCATGCCTGTTTAACAGTGTTGGGGCATGCTCCTAGGTGATGGATAGTGTCCTGGAGAATCTCCTCCCAGATCTGGAGCAGGGCATCACTGAGCTCCTGGAAAGTCTGATGTGCAAGTTGGCAGAGTTAGATGGACCGACACATAATGTCCTAGAGGTGTTCTTTGGATTCAGAGCAGGCGAGCGTTGGGGCCCCTGCCTGGAACTGACTGCATACTCTTGCCACATAATGTCTCATTAAAAAGTGCTCTTTTAATTTCTTTATCAGAGAGGATTTGCTGCTGTAGATATTTTCCTGTTGCGTTACCTTGTTTCAGTCGAGCTTTAGTCTCACATTTGACTCTAGAATACTTTGCTATACAGAGGACTTCTTGGTTGGCTCAATGACAGCAAGGTGTCCAGGTCCCATAGCTGCAAAACAAGCCCAAATCATCCCTTCACCACTGACAGTTTGTATGAGGTGTTTGTGCTGATAGACTGTCTTTGCCTTTAGCCAAATGGGCATTATGGCCAGACTTCTTCACTTTGGTTTCACTGGGTTTTTTTTTTTCAGTGACTCTAAGCATTACACAGTCTGACCTTGAGGTGAATTTGTTTGGAGACCGATGACCGTCTTGAATGTTTTCCCACTTGTGAATAATTGTTCTCATTGAAGGAGGACAGACTTCAAACTGTTTGGAAATTGCCTTATAACCTTTCCCAGACTGATGGGCAGCAACAATTGCTTCTTTAAGATCACTGTTGATGTCTTTGCTCCTTGGCATTTTGTTACCGCACATCTAAATGCAATAGAGTTGTTCAACACTTGCAGATGATCAATTAATTAAGTGCATTTCATTAGCAGTATCTGGCTGCTACTTACTCTTTTAATTCCTGTGGAATCAGTGAGGGTACACTTAGTTTCCCACACGCTGCTTTTGCATTTTGGCTTAATTTTTGTTAAATTAATAATAACATAGTGGAATGTGTCATGTTTTGCACTTCATCTTATGCCGTCATGTGCCATTTTTACAAATTTAAAACGGCACAAGGTTCTGATTTTCACTTGCTGGGCTATTGAGGTGTGGGTTCAGTAGCTCAATTTGTGAGTCTGAAGTATTTTTGTTTCTGACCTTGATTTTTAGAAAGCAGCTGCTGCTGCTGTTATGTGAAGGCTGTGTGCAGGCAGGAATAGGACCCACAGTGCAGACACTCGGAGGCGTAACGTGAACTCAAAACAGCTTTAATGCTAAACTCAAAAGGGTAACAAAACTAAGACGCCAAGGTAAACTTACGCAAACAAAACACACAGCAAGATAAGGGTGGATCACGACATCAACAAACTGAAACACAGGGCTTAAATACACAGAGGGAGCAATCAGGGAATGGGCAACAGGAGGGAAACACAGCTGGGGCAAATCAGGCCTAACGAAACAGGGGAAGCAAAACCAGATACATTAACATAAGACATGGACCTTCAAAATAAAACAGGAAACATAACACAGACTGAACTTACAGACACAGACTCACAGGCAGGCACTACAACAGAGGGAACAGAGACGTGAGACCAGGGCAGACACAGACACTGACTGGACACGGGGATATAGCAGACAGGGACAGCAACTAAGGATTACACAGAGACAGAACTCTTAGAAATCAAAGACTAGAAATGATAAATAATATAATAAACTCAAAACCCTGGGTCAACGACCCAGGCATCCTAACAGCTGTTTAAAAGTGCTACTGAAGCTTTTTGTTGCTGTTGGTGTTTGCGTGACTTAGAACAATGTCCTCTAAATTGTTGCATCCCTCTCCTACAGCCGTACACGTTTACGGTTACTTTGATCGCAAACACGCACGTTAAATCTCTGCTCTGTAGACACTGTGTTTAATGCCCCCCGCCCATCCCAGCACATACACACACACCACACAGTAAAGGGCTCTCTTTACACTACTGCATGCTTTGAAGATCAGAGCTCCGCCACCGGTGCCTTCTATTCTTCAAACACTCTCGATGATATCAGCTTTCATTTCAACTAGTGCTCCTCTAACAAGATCATCAGCCACGTCACTTATCCCAAAAAAAAACCACTCTCAGGCTTCATCAGTGAATTTTCATTACTCTCTTTTTAGGTCAGATGTTGGTTTTCGTTTTTTCTGGAGTAGATAATTGCCCTCCATCAAAGGCGTCTTCTTTAAAGATCAACACTGAAAACTCTGCCCTAATTAAGACTAGAGCATCAGAGCCACAGGAGCTGTCAACCTGGAGTATGACTGCTGACCGCCGGATTCCCTAATTGCTCCTGTTTCGTTATCCACTCTCTCCTCCTCTTCCTCCTCCTCCTCCCGTCTTCATTAGTCCTCGGCTTACTTCCCACCTCGGCTCTCCCTAATGACTGGTCAAACGTGCAAGCCAGACAAACAGCTCCAAACAAGCCCTCCTACATCGACTCTGCCCTGCAGCTCTCAACCTGCTGGAGTGTCTCTTTTTTCCCAGTGTATGTGTGTCAGCGCACATCAGCACAATAGAAGCAGGTTTGATTTTTTTTCTTCCCCCTCTGAATACACAGCCTTTACCGACATAACTGAATTCGTTGTTTTCCACTCTGCCGTTGCCTGCAGCTGTTGAGATTTTACTCTAATTGGTAACTGCAGCCGTACCGCCCCTCTAGTCCGCTCCTCTTTTGCTCCTACAGGCTCTAATTGGTGTTTTGTTTCTCTGTTCGCTTATGCTCTGTTCACTCATTCTTTTATGCTCACCATCCCTATTTAAAAAAAAAAAAAAAAAAAAAGATTTATTTATCCTCCCAATTTCTCCTTCCATTTCTGCCCTCATCGGTTTCTCCTTCTAATCATCCCATATCATAAATTGCACATTTTGGTGCTCGCAGCAGAAACAAGCTTTGAAATGAAGCAAATTTTAGGGTATTTTTCTTGTCGGTTATCAGATTTATTCATTTATTTTAGGCCTTTTTCATCGGCTATTTTAATGAATGATAAAATTATGTATTATCATTTGTTGTATACACTGGATTAATCCCAGTGAGATTTATTATTTCTTTAGCCCAGAACAACTGACTTCAGATGGCTTTTTTCTGTTTGTTTTGCTTGGAAGATTATTTGTAATGGTTTGTTTCTGCTGCATATTTAGCCATGGCTGCACAGATTCCAGTGTCATTTTGGCTTTCGGTCTCACATAACTATTTTACCATCTAGTGAAAGATTTTTTTTTCTTCAGTGTTTTCCTTGCTATGACTGTAATTGGACTGGTTTTTTTATAGTGCTTTTCTTTTCTACTTTGATTTCCCTAGTCTAGCTATCATTCACATACATTCAATAATTATACAGGCTACACAGATACATGCAATAGGTCTAGGATGCCAGCCTGGTTCTGCTGGAGGTTTCTTCCTGTTAAAAGGGAGTTTTTTCCTCCTGTTGCTAAAGCATTTGCTTATAGGGGGTCATATAATTGTTGGTGTTTTCTCTCTGTATTATTGTAGTGTCTTTGCCTTATAATATATAACACCTTGAGGTGACACTTGTTGCCAAGCATACTTTGATATGCACATTGAAGCAGCCAGGTATTGAGCCCCACCTCCCTACAGCATCTTTACCAAATCAGTGTTTCAATTTCTCAATTATTAGCAAAACCCCTAGCAGGTCTTATTACTTTAATTGGTAACCGTTAGTTAAAATGTGAAAAAACAAATGTGCTATTCATAAGCAGTGTTGGCAAAATCAGTGTCAGAGCCTTATGATACTAGTGTTAGCAGAGCTTCTATACAGAGGATTTGATTTCCTATTAATTCTATTACTTCCTATTCATTTCCAGTTTGCTATTATTCCTGTTTTATTGGAAATGGCTTCAGTTCACCGGGAGACTCAGGAGGTAGTTCTCAATGAAAAAGAGAGAATGGAGCTAAATGGCTAAAATAATTATTTTCCCACTCACAGCAAAATATTTATTCTAGCTTATTCAGCAATATTACTCATTAATTATCAGAACTGCAATAAAACAGTTGAGACTTGTATTTGTTTTTCTTTCAGAAATGTGCTGACATTCTGCCAGTTTGTGCTGATTAAAATTACAGCAGGACACTCGGTGGCTGGCCCTCTTTAAACAATAACTATAACAATACATTAGGAGCATGCAGTATATTCCAGCTGGCTGTGGTGACCAGTAATGTGAAATCAGTTTTTATGACCTGCAGTTGTGTTTTAAAGTGACTGAATATGCATTTGTGATGTCACTTATGCATGGGTCAATAGTTGGCTCCCTGGTCCTCTGTAAATGAAGCTTTCTATGATGTATCTAACTATGTTTTCTCGTTGTAACCTATCAGTTTTGGAATAAATGTGAAACTGGCAAAATTCAGTATGTGTACCAGCTACACACAGTCTACCTTCAAAAGCTGACTTTCTTGATCCTCAGGAGTAAAAACACTCATATATGTTGCTTGAGGAATGCTTATGTGGGTCGGTAGGACGAAAGCAAGTGCTATGATTCTTTAGGTGGTAGACTTGGCATGGCCAAAATAATCACATGCACAGATAAATATTTCGCATCTGATGGAGGCAGGACCAAATTATAGCTTCAGACAGCTGGTTTTGCTTCTACTGGCTCTGTAACGCCTTCCTTAATGTCTGTAATGTCTTTAAATTTTGCACAGCTACAGACTGTATCTCTCTCACCCCTGTGACACTACAGTATGAAATATGACCCATCAGTCATTAATGAGCCATGGAAGACAGAAGTCACTTTCACAGTCTACATTAGCAGGATGGCATGCGAAAAAAGAGATTTAAATTGACGTCATAATTTCCCCTTCGGCTCTTTTCTAAGAAGGCCTCATGAGCATTTTTTCCTTAAGCTAATATTAAGGCCTGACTGTTGTAGAACGCTTTCCTCTGAGGAGGCTATAGAAAACAAAGGGATCTTTGACAAGCCTAAAGGTCAGCCTGGAGGAGGCTAAAAAGGCTCTGCTCTGTTGTAGCATCTGTGGGCAATACCAGACAGCCAGACAGCATCCCGCTGGGCTGGATGATTGCTGCCTCTCATTGCTCACATTTACCGGCCATATCTTCCATTTCGCATCCTTGAAGTCCCCGCATCCTTGCTAAGCCCTCGCTCGTCCCCCAACCCCCTTCCCATCGCATTCATGCACATGAAATCAATAACAACACTTGAATGCTATTTCTCCGCTCTGAGAGGGAATGGCATACGTCAGACGTAATGGTTCAGCGCAGTGTAAGTATTCCTCAAGGGACAGAGCTGAGCAGGGGGATGGTGGAAGGGAGTCGGGTGAGGAATTAAAGCTGATTTCATGCCCCCTTAAGACCCATGTGAGTTTTAACCACCAATTATTGCCTGTGTTACCCATGGGCAGCCAGGGGCTGTGAGTGCTGACCACGAAGCCAATCAGGGTAGCTGTGCCACACAGTCTTTTTCAACTACAATCACACCGTAATCATAAGTGATTATATGAGTCCACCGCGGCTCGTATTCCTCTTTCCATTTAATTATACTCTCTTATATACTCTTATATATACTTTGCAAATGTCACTCAATAATGCCAGCCTTCTGACTCACACACAAGATCAAAAGGACATTAATATGACAAGAAATATATCTTGAATGGCAAACATCATGTTTATTCAGTTCAACACCAGACCGTAATGGCCCCCAAATACCCACCCAGCTATTCCGTTTCCTTCTTCACGCCTCCCCAGGTGGTCTGGAGCTGAACTGCTTCTCTCTTTCATCACCTCCACCATCCCTCAAAGTTAATCCCCCACCCAGCTCTGACAGCCATGTTTTCTTCGGGTCAGGTAGTCAGGCGGGTTGTGTGGTGTGGAGGTACTGATTGTTCCTGCAGCCCCGTGAAGGACAGGCCCGGTGGAAGCGGAGTGTTCAGATGCAGACAGAATGAGGAAACAGAGGAGGGCGGCCTCCTCGCTCTGGGTTGTCGCTCTGGCAGGTTGAGCACAGATCAGACAGTGACTGGCTGTTGTCTGTGTGCATGTTGTTGTTTTTGTTCCTTTACTAGGACACCGTGGATGGATGGGCTTTAAAAAAAACACGGCAGGTTCACGGCAAGTCCCACAAGTGGGACAAGGTTATCCTTCATCTCTCTGAGAAACACCTTACTATAAAATAAAATAAAAAAAACGTGAGATGATTTTAAATGGAAGTTATTTATGCTGGAATAGTTTTATTCTTTTTATGGGTTGTTTTAGATTTAAACTTTCACCAAATACGGTTAGAATCTGTTTTGCAAAAATAACCATTGCTAAATAATCAATAGTTAGTTGCAAACCTTGAGTTTCCTTGAAATAATACATAGATAAAATTGTTTATTGTTGCTTAGTCATTGCATTGGCTTAAAAAAATCCAAACAAGCTCTCAGGATGTCATGAAGGTTTAATATAAGAGAGATTGAGGTCTCAACTTCTCTGTTATGTCCTCTTCTGCAGGGCTTAATTTGTCCCAGATCCTGCTAGAATAGGAGCTGGAGCCTCCCAGACTGGGACCGGCACTTATTTCACTGGATCCAGCACCTCACTTGTCAGTAATGAAATCTACCTGGAGAGAACTGGTAAAATGTCAAACAGACAATCAGATTTCTTCAAACCATTAGATTGGCTTGATTCTCAGCAGGCCAAAGTCATTTTGGCAGTTCAGACGGCATGGCTATAATTGCCAGCATGTTCTTCTTTCAAGGGCATCAAATATTGCAGTTTTGCCAAAGCCGCTGGCGTCTCAGAGATATGCGCAAGGTGTCCTTTGGCTTCGATACCTTGCCAGTATTTGACACCCTGAGGATGAGGACAGGTTCTAATAGCTGCAGCACAGTAGGTAGCAAAAGCAGTGCTGCAGAGAGGGAACGACAGGAAAGTGAAGGTCAACTAGAGGGAGCTGCGAACTGTAAACAACTGCTCGTTGTGAAAGTTGAGACTATTAAATGTAAATAACAATGATCTGTTTGCTGATGTTTTTTCTTGTGTAAGTGTCTGAAAAGTAGTTTTTAGGAAAATCCCTGATGTATCAGTGTTACTGTAAAGCCCGGACAATATAAAAAAAAAAGGCAACAATCATGTGATGCTCTATGCGCAAGCACCAGGCGATGATGTGAAGAAAAAACTCCTTTTGTAAAAAGAAGAGACCTCTGGCAGAACCAGGCTCAGTGAGAGGCAGTCATCTGCTCTGACTGGTTGGGTAGAGTGAGGGGAAAGAGGAGAGAAGAAAGAGAGGATAGGGACAGACAACAAAACACAGACTGTGTGAGAGATGAGATCAAATTTAACAACATACAGCCGTGGTGTATAAACACCTGGGGAGTGAAAAGAGGTGAGTGGAAAAGAAATGCAGAGGGTATCGCAGGAAGACCCCCAGCAGCCTGAGCCTATAGCAGGATAAGTAAGGGATGCTTCAGGGTCAACTGATTCCAGCCCTAACTGTATGCTTTATCAAAAAGGAAAGTTTTAAGTCTAATCTTAGGAGTAGAGAGGGTGTCTGTCTCCTAAGCCAGAACTGCTTCCGCAGGAGAGCGGGCTGGGAGCTGAAGGCTCTGCCTCTCATTCTACTTTTGGAAACTCAAAGAGTCACAAGTAAGCCTACAGACTGAGGTGATTCCTTTAAAGGCTTATTAGAGAACTGATGTAAGTGAAACAACAAAAAAGCATCTGCAGGTCATGTTCAGCTATGAAGACGAACATTTTAGACTTATCAAAAATCTTTCTTTGTGTGTGAAATGCTACCTTTTTAAATGAAATTGTGTGAGATGTTAAGAGGCCCCAGATACACACTGCTTTTGAGTAACAGTCAGGGGCCTAGAGTTTCGTGTTTACCAGTGTTTTGCAGTTTTTAAAATTATTGTACTCCCAACCGCCACAAAAGCAAAGCAGCTTTACTGCTGGTATGTAAATGGTGCTTTGACACACAACACCTACTCAAAGATTGTTAAAGGCCAAGAAGCCCCTCCCTCCCATACCCACTGGACTGAAAGGATTTGTCACCAGCGCTACAAACCACTGGAAATCGCCATACCTCCCAGAGGTGCCTCGGTTATTTTGTGGCAAGAGGGGGACCTACACAGTATTAGTCAGCTGGTTTTATTGTAATAGCTGATTGGTGAATGACTACTGGCTTAAAAGTAGACTATTTTCCTTTAAATTGTGCTGGAGAAAAATATGAAGTACCACTGAAATTGGATAAAATTACCTTTCACTCCCTAAAGAACTGCACAGTTTGTCGTATACCTACTGCAGAACGACTCCTCCCAGCCTTTACATAAAATCACCCTTTTATAGAGAAACTGTGGCTCAGTGGAATAGTTTTTTTTTATTCTGCTGAATTATCTCAAAAATAAAAAGATTCCTGGAAAAATCAGAAAAGCTTTTAATCAGAGCAGCTAGACTGTTTTATGGTACAGCAGAAAATACTTTTTCTGATTTTTTTTCCCCCTCATCTGTGTCTTTTCCCCACTGCTGGTAAGACAAAACATAATCAGGATTGGGAAATTCACTGAGTTGCATTATTGATCACAGCTTTGATCAGGTGTTGTAACCAGAAACTGATAAAAGAAAGAAAAACTCTTAACAGTCAAAGTTTAAATGTAGCATATCTTTTAATTATGTTCAAAGGCATTTTGTTCACTAAGGAGGAACAAAGGCAGCGATTTCAAAGACATAAATGATAGATGTGTCTTGAATTATAAACCATTTGTTGCATGAATCTTTAAATGGAGTTCGAATTTCAGGGGGGTTTCGAGGATAAATTGGATGTGAAAGATATTTTCGGTTCTTTGGAGTCAGCAGGCGCTTGCGTCCCATCTCGAGGTAAACCACAGTTTACCTGGACTTTATCGCCTCAACCCAGAACCACCATATTGGATGGGTCACGTAATTCCGACTGGAATGGAGAACCTCGTCCAAAGCATGCAGCTTATTTCTTAGTAATAGCCTGACCGAGCTCCCCAAAGAGGCCAATTCTGGCCAGCAAGGCCCACTTAAATGCTCCGTGAGACAGAGGAGGAGAGAATAAGGTCTATAGAGCCACTTAAAAGCCCCTGGGTAAAAATGGGATTTCTGACCTGCTCCGCTGGTGTCGCAGCTCTTCAGCCAGATTAGCTGTCAAAGCTCTGCCAGGTGGGAGAGGAAGGGCCAGGGGAAGACGAGAGGAACTGATGGATGCTGGTGCTGTTCTTGGTGATGATGTAGACCACCAGGACCTCATTAGCTCAACATTTCATCAAACACGATGGCACCAGTGTGGCTCTCTGTGCCTCCATCTATCTCTCTCTTGGCCCTCTCTCTCTCCCTCCTTTACATATCCTTGATTTCCGTACCTCTTCTGTGGTCCTCTTTTCGTTCCTGCCTCTTTTCCATCTTTCTGTCACCCCCCCCCCCCCCCCCCTTTTTTCTCCCTGCACCTTAAGGTCTCATTAAACAGATGAGCCCGCTCCGCCACTAATCTGCCACTAAGTCAAAGTCGGCAGATGACGACGATAATGGCACATCTTCCTCCACCCCCGCTCCACCCCCACACATATCAGGCTATTATCATTTGTTCTTATTAATGCCAAGAAAATGTAAATTTGTTATGGCTATAAGAGTGTAAATAACTACCACACGTATCAGCTGGGGTGATATTTCAGGGCACATTAGAGGGCTCTGCAGGGCTGGTTTGCATATCATTGATTTTCGGTGCAGGGGTGTGTGTCTGTGTATGTGTGGCAGTGCGGGGGGAATCACAGACATGCCCACAAATACATGCAAAGCATATGTGCAGCAGCTTCATACATACCAACAACATGCAGGGCAGCTTTACATATATCAATAGGGCTATGCAAATGATTTATGTGCATGCCGTAGTGAAAAAGAGGTCACACTTACATCAGCGGGCCGTGGTGTTGTATGTTTTTAGTCATAGACACAGATGTAATTTAAAATGAACAAGAGACCTATTCATTCGCTATTCATTAATTACTTATTTTCCTTATTCTCTGTCATATACTGTTACGCGGATGGATATTAGTATAACACATGGCCAAAGTTCCAAATATTAAAGCCAGTTTTGACACCCTTCACCATCCTTCCTTTATCAGAATTAAGCTGGCGTAAAGGGAGGGCAAGGGAGCTTGTTTATTTTATGCTGCACCATGGCTCAGCATGTAAAGTAAAATTCAAAAAAATGCTTCTAACTGTGAATTGTGAAAAGCAGCTGTATTAGAGTCCAAAAATACAAGCCTGGAAATGAACATAATCCGCTGCTTTAATAATAGAGCAAAAGAAAAAAGGAGCTCTGCTGTGGCAGCTCATATATGGACAGGAGCAAGAAGAAAAACACCATCTACAAAGTAGAAATGAATTCAAATAAATATGTTCATGTTGTAAATACCCTCATGTTCATCAGGCAAAAGCAGTATTTATGCTATCCTTACAGCTGTCAGTATAATGGTGAATATTGTTGTGATAGTTGTTTCTATTGACATGGTTGTCCTGTGTGCTGTATTTTTTTAACAATATAATGTTTTGTGAGTTTCCCATAAAGTATTGCAGGTGATTTTCTGCATCTTGGTGTTGGTTTTGGAGGTAAACACACATTTTTCTGTTGTGTGGGAGTGAGAGAAAGATTTAAGGTGAATCCTTTATAAGACCCCAGGGTTTCTACCAATCGCAAAGCAATATGACAAGCTACATATACCCAGGAGGCTCTGTCGCTACCCATTTGTCAACAAAGCATTTTCTGCCTCAAATACATTGTGAAGCTTTTTACCAAAGTTCCCCTAGGTGTGCATTTCTGTCTGCTTTGCATTTCTCTGTATAAACCAAGGCTAAACAGAACTTCACAGCATTTTTGACTTGTGGAAAAAATAGTTTGTAGACTTACAAACAAATAACTGCAGAAAACGAACAGAAATTCTGCTGCTGTGCTTCAGGGGTATTCACGGAAGGATGTGGAAGCCAAATATTGTGAGAAAGTTCATGTTTGCTTACTTGTTTTTTTTTTTTTCTTCTTCTTCTTCTCTGCCCTCTTCTCTCACTCAGCCTCTCAGGATGCACTGCCACACCTGCACCCTGGTGACTAGCTCAGGTCACCTCATTGGAGGCGGTCGAGGTGAAGAGATCGACCGGGCCGAGTGCGTGATCCGCATGAACGACGCTCCCACCGCCAGAGGTTACGCCCGTGACGTCGGTCACCGCACCTCCCTGCGTGTCATTGCACACTCCAGCATGCAGCGGGTCTTGAGAAGTCGCAACGAACTGCTCAACGCCAGCCAGGACACAGTATTTATCTTCTGGGGCCCCAGCAACTACATGAGGCATGATGGGAAGGGCCTTGTGTACAACAACCTGAGGCTCATGAAAGAGGTGCTCCCCAAGCTCAAAGTCTACATGATCTCCTGGCAGAAGATGCTGCAGTTTGATGAACTCTTCAAGAAGGAGACCGGCAAGGACAGGTGAGGGCGTCACTGCATCAGAACCCATCATCATCAGGAGTCTAATAATAGTTCAGCTAAAGCTATAATTTAATTAATATTTAATCAGTTTTATAAAGTTTTAATCATTCTGCCCTTAAACAAACTTAACAGGTTGATTTTTATAGTTTGTACAAATGCGTTATTATCTGATCAGTCAAACGTTCACATGTCACTATCCCTGTGGAAATCAACCATATGCCACTAGGCTGTAGTCCCTCCCACATACTGTATCGAAAGCAAGGAAAGATTTTCAGTCACTACCAATTTCATTCACTTGTGTGATTCATCTGACCTTCAGGGCAGCACAGTCAATACTTTTCAAGCTACAAGTTTCACAGCTTCTTCAGCTATTACATCAGCAGAAAATTCAGCCATATTTCTCTTGTGAATTTGTCCAAACTTTTCCAACGCATAGTGCACAAAGATTAGTAAATTGATGAATTTGGTGCACGACTTACCGACGGCGAATGCTTTACAATGAGCTCATGTTACTGATAATGATGCTGGAATAGTGTTGCATTTTTGTTATGTGGAGTTTTTGCATTGCAAGAATGCATGCGGGACCAAAGATATGTTAACTTTGGCTTCTCTTGTTTGTCTGTGCTGTTGTTGGTCCTTTAGTTGGGCTTATGTAAAAGACAAAACTCACAGTGCAAAGAACATCTTGTAATGGAGTGAAACCAAATGCTTAAAACTGTCCTCTGCAGCCATCGTTTGTTCTTCTCAGCCATCTTTCTTTGATCTTTGTTGTCTTTTGAGCTCCTTCATCTTTATTGTGAACCCGTCTCTGATTTTTCCGTTTTCTGTTCAAGCAAACTTTTTATCCAATCAGATTTCAACCTACACATAACATTTGAGTCACAGACAATGCTGTTTGAGGACTATAAACACGTCTTGTTTGAACTTCCACAATCCTTATTTTTGTGTAGGCTGAGAAACAAAAGTGGGACCATAAATCTGGCCTGATCCAATTCAGAGCACATAGTCTATAGTAACTATACCATATGCCTTCTCCCAAATAGTCTCTTTTATTCCAGCACCGTATGAAAGTCAGCTTCTTTTGTGTTGTAAAAGTGTATATGTCTGTCAAACCATGGCTATGCATTTAGTAATACAGTACGTACCATGCTTGCAGGAAACCCTTAAACTAAATGGACAAGAGTAGGTGGTTGCAAAGCATGCCTCTGCATTCATAATCCGTGTTGTGTTTGAAAAACAGACTTTAGCAAGTAAACCTGGATGTCATGGAAACATGAACGTGCAAGTTTCTCGCATAAAGAAGTCTCAGATATTGTAATTTATTTACAAAACTACTTGAATGGGTCTCAGAGGGATCTACTTTAAAGTAGTAAAGAAAGGAATGAAAGTGACAAAACAAGCTTTCACTTTCTTTTGTGTGGTGTCCTAATGGCCTCCTAAAAATTACCCCGAGTTTCAGTTGCAAAATGAACAGTGTTAAAGGACTCCGTTTTAATGAGTCGGAGATGAGTTCTCAGCCCTGTGGCCATTAACTCTTAATGAAAACCCACCCATACAAACACTGTTTGTGTCTCCGTCGCTTTATCTGAGCCTTTGTTTGGGGTGTCATCGGAGATTGAATCTGACTTCAGCTTAAGATAGATGCCGTGGGGGAAATCGCCGAGCAGAGGATTTGGTGAATGGCTCAGACATCAATCCTTCAGAATCTGTGCCTACAATCATGGTAAATGTTTACAGTGAGCAGGCTTTCTCTGTTATTGTTCGTATTTACAGTTTCTCATCCTTTCTAGCACCAGGCATTAACATCAGTGAGAATTATTCGAGGTCCTTTCTGCTCCATGGAGCGTGGAAGCAGAGAGAAATAAAGCCTTAATATATTAGTGTATATCTTTGTAATGCTTGAGATAAAAATTTAACAGAAGCTCTGTGCATGCAAAATGTCTCGTACCTTTATGAAGCAATATTTTATCTAATTTGGAAAATGAATCCCGTGTTATTTAAGAACTGGGAGCCTGTGGCCGCAGCATTAAAAGCAGAGCTTCTGGGTAATCAACCGTGCAATCGGCAACCCTGCAAGCTTAATTGTAATTATGGGTTATGCCTTTTCAGTAAAGAGAACTAATATGGTTTAGGATGATGCCACATCCTGCAGTTTTTAATAACACATACAGAAGAGAGAAGGGAAGCAGGTGTCCCTCTGCATCCTTTCTGGTAAATTCCTAGAATGAGCCTTAACTGGTGATTAGAGTCAAATTAGCTTTTGAAATAACTTTTTTCTCCCTTGTCTGTGTTTTCTGTTCCCATGATGCTTTGTGGTAATTGTTAACAGCCCAACTGTGGTTTCTGCTGGAGCTAGCTGCAGTGTAAAATATGATGATTTGAGATAGGTCACCTATCAAAAAGATCTAGGTTGAATCCCTTTAACAGTGCATCTTACATCAAACCTTGGCAGTCGTATTGAAGCGCGCTTTGATGGCTTATGAACATTGGTCAAAAAAAGGAAAAGAGAAAAGCCACAGCAGGGCAGCTGTGCATCAGAGAGCAAGGAGACAGCTGGAGCAGTGGACAAATTACATAGCTGTGAAGAACAGCTGAAAGGGACTCATTTATAAAGCTGACTTTTGATCAGTTTTGATCTTAAGCAGGATTTACAGTAAGCAGAAGCAAAACTTAACTTTGAGCTTATCTTAAAGCAACGTTTTGACTTGTAATACGTTTTCTGCAGGTTATGTAGAGGTGTTTCAGTTTGGGTTGTAAACACGGTCTGCGGTGACCTTTGTAGTTCTGTCCTTCTGGCCAACTCCCCTTCTTCTACTGCAACATTACGCTGGTTCCCAAAACAAAATAAAAGGGTCTGCTGCAAGAAATCTGCCAGTGATTGGCAGATGAAGCCTGCAGATCTGTCCACAGTGTTATTCCCGTGGAAATGACCTAACATTGTGTGGCTACACAATTCTACACACTTCTACATAATGTTACATACTTTGAAATAAAAAAGTTGACCCCTAGAGTGTTATTGGGAGACATTATTGGTTATGTTATGTTTGTGACTTTTAAAAAAATTCTATGTTGCTAATCAAGGTCATGGAAATTACCCTCAATGGTTCCTCGGTTATTTAAAGTAAAATATTTTCTACAAAGTGTATATGTTAAAGATGTAAGAAAAACTTATAAACTCAAAGGAACATTTTTATTGACTGAAAATGCTCACAAATGTAACACAAATATAAAAGTACAGTCCTGTCCGGTCGTCTAGGCAACCACTTCATGTCACTTGGTGAAATTTCATAGACTTGATTGAGCGTGTGTATACACCTAAGTATAGGTTGTGCTATCCTAAAGCATGGTATTTGACGGGCTGACACAACAACAGTCTCCGTCTTTCCATAAAAGAGCAGAGCAGCAGCTGCAAAAGAAAAGAGTGCATTTTAACAGTAATAGTGAGGATCTTCTAAAAAAATTAAAATAAATTATAGATATAAATTTTAAATATAACAAGAAGTAATTAAATCAAAACTAAGTAAGTCACAGATTTCAAATTACTAAATCAATTAGCAGTAATACGACTCACAGTAAAATTAATACCAATATATTAAATTAAATTATTAAATGCATCTGATGTATGTCTGAAAATCGACTTGCCAGTTTTAGGTGACGATACGGTCCCACCACTTTTCATGGCATAAAGTTTCACTAATTTCTAGAAATACTACATAAACATCATATGTCAAATTTACCACTGTTACTTTCGATGTTATGGTCAGTGATGTAAGAGTAGATGGGGTGAAAAACAGAATTTCCCAAATTCCAGAAGAACACTGAAGTTTGAAATGCTCCAGGCAACTTCAGATTGTTAAGATGCATTTATGTCACTACCTGTCACATCACCTGATTTTTGCTGACTGGCTGGGACAACTCCATATACTTCTACAACCACAGAGAGGTTTGGGGAGGACAATTTTGATGTCTTTCACAGTTACCACATAGGGTTCTCTGCCAGATAAAGCCTATAGAAATCAACAAGGCTATTTGCTACAGCGACGATATAATCCTAAATTAAGTCTTTATCCTTGTTTGCCAACCAAAGATGTGTTGTCCTTCATTGCCACCATTTGATCTACCAAGAAGTTGGGTGTTCTCTCTTGATGGTGTTGCAGAGTAGACAGAGCAGGCAGCAGATAGCAAGCCAGATGAGATGGAAAGAGGAGGGATACATGACAGACAGCTTGAAAGGCAGATTGACAGATCTGTAAAGATCACGGGCTCGAGGCTGATTGGCTCAGAGCCCTGACAGATCACTGGACAAGAATAGTGATATTGACATTTTGAATGAGCAAGAAAGAGCAACAGTGACAGCCCATATCAGTGCAACTGATATTTAAGGTAACAGTACAGATCTTCTAAGTTGAACTTACAAAACAGTGAGTGGAAAAAAATTTAAGTTGATTTGAGATTTATAAGTTACAAGTTAAAAGTGATATTTTTAGAGCGTGCTTAAACTGAGATTTGTATGCCTTTTTAGAAATAAGAGCCCAAAACGAAGAACCTGTGATCTTTTGATCTAAAATTTGAGAATATTCAACAGGCCCAGCAGTGAAAAAGCTCCCTGCTAAATGAAAAGAATAGGACACATTTACAAACCAAGTAACCTTTAAAGGCCATGCAGACACCCACACGTTTCCACTTATTTTGGATGATAAGACTTTTGCTCAGGTTGAAGGTGGGCAAAACCTTTGCTGTGACTCATGAAATGTCACAGGACTGCTTAAGCTATTATGACCAAGATAAAGGTGTAATTGGTCAAACAAACAACACAAACTGATGGAAGAAAAGTGATGTGCCTCATATCAATGCATGCGGTGTGGAGATTTCCACTATTTCTACATAGATTTTCGTTGTTTAAAGACTTCTGCTCTCACAGAATTGAAGAGTGCAGTCTAAAGTCTGAACTTGAAGTCAATTTACAGTCCAACACCAAACTGAAGCGAGGATTCAGGTTTGCTGCTTGTAGGGAATGAACATTAGAAAATACATATAATGAGGGGAATGTACAGTAGTAGGAAAAGATTATATGTGGAAGCAGACTGCAAACAAAACATATTCAGGCCACATTATTGCTGCCATTTCCATGGATATAAAAAAGAGCGAAATACAAGAGAAACTGTGATCAGACAGAACGTGATGTGGAAGTCAAGTAGATACAGAGGCGACTAGAAAAAGTGAAGGAGTTTAAATTAGTAATCAACCCTAAACACTGCAATCACTCAGGATGAAAGTGTCAGGTATAAATAACCGTGTGCACACACAAAATGAACTCAGATATTTTTATACTTTTTCTTTATAGGAGTGTTATGAAATAATGATGCTTCACAGATGTTTCAGCTTGAACTTACAACAGCAAATCATACCTGTATGTGACCTTCACACAGTAATAACAATAATAGGCTCAAAGACAGTATAGCTGCTATATATGTATAGTAGCAGTCAGTGGTCAGTCATTGTGGTCATTTGGGGCTTTTAATTATTTTTTTAAACTTTTCTTTTCCCAGGGTTGAAAAATAAACAGCAACCATCTGTATTGGCTTTAAAAATCCGAATTGGATGCACAAGTTTGAATTTATTTAGAATCTTCTCTGATCCACACAGACTCAAAAGTACAGCTCAAATATATCCATACACTCACACTAATATTTGGTTAAATGTCCCTTAAAAGCTTTTTGGTGGCTATAAAAATCATCTTTGCAAGGTGCAAGTTCCTAACATAGTTTGGGCTGGATATTTGACCAGCTCTGCTTGGCATAACTGGTGAAGTTCATTCAAATTTCCTCGATTTCCTGGCACCAACCTGGCTTTTAAGTGCAGTCCACAAATTTTTAAAAAGGTTGAGGTCGAGGCTTTGGGACGACCATTCCAGAAACCTAATGTTAGTGTGTAACAAAGTTTCAAGCATCTATAAAAAATCTAGGAAATCATTAAAAACCCCAAATTACCATGACATTCATGATCATAAACTTCTGACCACAATTGCACAAATATAACTAAAAAACCCAACTCCATCCACCCCAAAGAGATTTAACAGTCATTTCTCTTGTTAGGAATGAAATGCAATGGAAAGCAAAATCTTATGTTGAAATATAGAAATGTGATTTTAAGACTCAAAAAAGAAAGCTCAACGTGCAATTAAACTTATAGCTACATGTGTACCTTTTCTGGATTTGCAATCCCAAACCATGTAAACATGAGAAGCAGCACTGCTCTCCTTCACAGGCATAAATGTGTCGTCCCACTCACAGCTTGCCTCAAGTCCTTTTAAAAGACAGTCATTGAAGCTAAGAGCTTGACATTTCACACCACATTATTCATCAGCATGTTCATAAACAAGGAAATGAGGAAGACTTCTTAAGTGAGATTAGCTGCATGCCTTCTGACTAAGACCTCCACACATCCACCACAGATTGGTTGGTGTCAAAATGCTGTGCTTTGAACTCTCAAAGTTTTCTAATTTGCAAAAGAAGAGCTTGTGTGTATGTAAGCCTGTGTGTGTGTGTGTGTTTGAGAGACAGGGCTGTTGTTATATTAAAGCCCGGTGGCCATGTTTGCATATCAAAACAAATCAGCATGTTCCAGACAAACTGGGTCCTGTCTTAATTAAAAGAAAATGAGAAGCCTGTGCTTCTTCTGCGATAGCATCACTGGGTCGACAGCGTTGTCTGCTGCATGGACAGACTCTAATAAAGCAGCAAGTCACACAAAAGGGTGTTGTCACTGTTCATAACACTGTGGCCAGTGTGGGCCGATTGATTTGGTGGGTCTGGATTGTTCAACCACATTTTAAATCAACATCCATTTTGTGGTGCGTTTTTCCAGCAAACACAAAGCTTTATTGGACCACAGAGAAATAAGGAGCGGCTGTACCTGAAGAGGTTGTTTTTTTTTTTTGCTTGATTTGAAGGAAGAAAGCAAACGAAGACTGGGTTTATAGTCTCTATTTACTGTAGCTGTAGTGCATGTTTGTCCTCCGCTATTTTTATTTAACCGAATGAGCATCTTCAAAAGTTCCCACTGTGGAGGATAAAAGTAGCAAGGCAAAATATTTCAGACGTTGGTGAAATCTTAATGTCTGTACAGAGCTAAGAAAAATATTTTACAAGTAGTTTTTAGAATGATTTTTATTTTTTTAAGGGAAAAACAACAATCCAAATCTACCTGGCTCTTTGTGAAAAAGCAAGCTTCTTTGTTTTCCTGCCTCTCACTTTGCAACTGGTCCAAGAAGATGACTGCTGTCCCTGAGCCTGGCTCAATTCAATGTTATTTATATGGCACCAAATCACAACAACAACCGCCTCAAGTCGCGTTATATTTTAAGGTAAAGGCCCTACAAAAACACAGAGAATACCCCATTAATCAAGCGACCCCCTTTGAGTAAGCACTTGGCAAATAGCGGGAAGGAAAAACTCCCTTTTTAACAGTAAGAAACCTCACTGCAACTACCTTATAATATGTCACATTCAAATGACTGGTTAGCTGGTACTAGATGAATAAAACTGAAATGAAGTGATGACTGTTGTCTCATAGGTGATTGATATCAAGCCAAATAAACACCTTCAACTCTTTGTTGTGTTCCTGAAACAATATTTTGAAGTGGATCCCTTCTTTTAAACACTCATTCTTGTTGATTTTGTCTTTCAGAATCTTTCATGAAAATTAAAAAAACCAGTGAAGATCTCTGAATGATTTATTAATTATTTCAGTGCGGACCTCGGCGAGATTTCCCTTAAATTTCACAGCAGTCTACTCCTTAGCTCTCCGAGATGTTTCTTTTTACATCAAAGTCTGACCGACACTGGACCACAGCTTGTCTAAAAATGCATCAAAGCATAGACTTAAAGCCTTGCCATGACAAAACAGCAGGGTTTAACTTTTTAGGTACGCTCTAGGGTGCTGTCTATAATGCCTTCTCATACACTTTAAACACTGATAACATTTCCTCGCTCCCTTATCGCCTTCCCAGGAAGACATTTCTCTGCCACTTTCCTAAGAAAGAGAAATGCTCAAAGTTTAGGTGTTAAAGAGGGCTTTCTTTCAGCATTTTTGCTTGACATATACCCCACAAGCCCACCCCACCCCATCTCCCTGCACTGTTGTATCTGTGAGAAAACGAGGGAGAGAAGGTCTGAACACCTTTTCAAACAGCCAGGTAAACCCTCCACTCCAAATGTGTCACCTCATCAACAGCAGGCGAGCAGAGTTTCGAGATGCCTGCCTGGTTGTTCTTGTCAAGACTTTTCTTATCAGGGCCCAGGCTTTGTTTCTCTGTCTTGCCAAGTTAAAGCCTCGGATGCTGCGGATCCTGATGCATATGTGTGGGAACAGACAAGAAGGAGTAACAAGCTTTGAGAAGCAGCAGGGTGATGAGGCCGGTCGGGAGATAAGGAACACATGCTGTCAAAGTGCTCTCAAGCAAGAGTTTGAATATGAACCTGCTCACTTTTCCTCCGCCGCATCATTTTAAAACTATAATGAACTGTGCTTGGAAAAGAATCAAAGGAACGAGTGCAGAAAATTTTTTGACACCTTTACCGTGTAGCATCCTGTTGGTTCAGTATAATGATCGCAATGTGTGCATAACTAAATCGCACCAGATGTGGTTGACATTCACGGTCATTGTCACTTTGATGATTGGGATTTTTTGAAGCACTGCGGAGAAGTTGATGCATGTGATGTTGAGGGAAAGTTTTCAGAAGTGATGAAATGGTAGAAACTCTGCATTCAAACTGTCACTAGGACAAAATCTGAGCCAAGATGAGAAACAGAGCCCTGTGGCTACACAAGTAAAAGACCCCCAAATCTCCTACAGTGGAGTAAGACATCAAAAACTTAAAGAGACACATACTGTAAATGACCACAAACCATACAGCAAAGTTGTTTTATCGTTATGCATCTCCTAGAGCTTTTACTATATGTTTGCAGATGTTTTGTGTCATTTTGCTTCTGTTTTTTTAGGTTTTGTGACTCTGCCTGAGGGGTGTTCTATAAAGAGAGATTAATGGGCCAGAGTTTTCAGTGTCACAACGGTGCATCCCTTTTTACCTGGCTGGATCACTATGGTAACTTATGCTGAACACATAATGGCTCCGGAGCAGGTTATGTTCAGAGCTTCACTTTAATATTGTGTGTAAATGCCACATTTTCACTCATTCTTTTCCTGACTGCAGGCAGTGAGTGGGAGATGGATTCCTTTCTTTGACTGGGTATTTGCCTGCATTGAGTTGGTGATGCAGTTGACGTGTAAATATAAATATATAAATAAATATAAGTAAATATATTCATGGTGGGGGATAGTTTAATTGATTAATCCAAAATTGCCCATAGGTGGGAATGCGTGAGTGAATGTGAGTGTGAATGGTTGTCTGTCTCTATGTGTTAGCCCTGCGACAGACTGGCGACCTGTCCAGGGTGTACCCCGCCTCTTGCCCTGTGACAGCTGGGATAGGCTCCAGCACCACCCGCAACCCTGAAAAGGATAAGCGGAAGCGAATGGATGGATGGATGGATGGATATTCATGGTGCAAATTTGCTGCCAACTTGCAGATATTGCAATATCTGCAATATCTGCAAGCTACTCCTTAGCTCTCCGAGATGTTTCTTTTTACATCAAAGTCTGACCGACACTGGACCACAGCTTGTCTAAAAATGCATCAAAGCATAGACTTAAAGCCTTGCCATGACAAAACAGCAGGGTTTAACTTTTTAGGTACGCTCTAGGGTGCTGTCTATAATGCCTTCTCATACACTTTAAACACTGATAACATTTCCTCGCTCCCTTATTGCCTGCAGGTAATTGATCAGTCTAAATATAGGCTATTTATCACTGGGAATATTAAACCAGCACAGTGGTTTCTGTGTATCCCTCATTATGGAATGGAGCTTCTCAAGTAGTCTGTTATGTTTGATGTTTCACACCTGTGCAGATGTCACATTAGACGAAAACCTTGGAGCTCAGAATAAGCGGTAAACAAATAAATGAAACGCTGAACTCACAAGATTAGATGTTTATGTCGGTATTCCCCTCTTTCCTTATTTGCAGCGCCAGTATGTCGTTCACATTTTATATATATTTTTATATTCTTTATAAGACCTCTTGCAATGTCTCAAACTGGAGTAGGTGGCACTTTGTTGGCCCATTTTCTGCAGAAGAAGAGTCGCATGACGAGACTGCCTCTTTTATATAAGCACACTCAGAAACTGAAGCAGAAAGCCTGGGAACCCATCATCTCTGAGTAGGACTTCAGTTATACTGACTGGAAACAAACTTTCTTTGTTTTACATATTTTTATGTAATCTTATGGAGTAGTTTCCTTGCTTTGCTTTGTACTTTTGCGTTCTGCATCTCCTTGTAGTGATGTCATGGCGGGTAAAGGCCAGCCTTGTTGGCATGTTCACTAATCCATCTGTGGCTTTACTTTTTAATTGGTGTTAATTACTAAATTATTAGCAGGCTAAACCAAGTTGGTTATCATAGCAAAAACCACACCTGCGGTCAGCAATATGTTGACATTAGCATTTACTGTCAAAACAATTCACTTTTTATCCCATCATCTCCCTACTTGCATTGAGTACACGTGACTCCACCAGAGCTGGAATTGCTGTTTTTATCACCAGAGCATTGTATAAATGCAATATGCAGGCTAAACTTGTTTTGAAATCTAAAATTAATGGTGACATTATGCGAAACAAATTGCCTAAGAACATCAGACAAAGTCGGTGTATCCTCAGCTGACTCATTTTCACCATAAGGTTTTCTTAGCTTTGTTTCATCTGCCAAAATTATGCATACATTAGAGGTTGCGTGTCTTTATAGTTTCCTCTTATGCCTGCCCTTTGTAGTTGTGTTGAACTTTGAATTATGAAAGAGGAAAAGCATTTAATGCATTAGTTAGACCACATTTTGCCTCATTCACTGTGCTCCATTTATTTTTTTCTCATAAAGCTTCAGTAAAAGTTGCAGTGTTTATTTACCAAAAGCCATCTAAAAGTGCATCAAACACTGAGAGATTAATGCATCCACTGGTTACCAATAACAGTTCCCATTAGGATAGTTCAGCTGTTCAGCAGGGGAAGCTCGATGAGAACCACATTTGAGTCTAATTCAGCTTAAGGATTCAATTGTGCTGTAGTTTGTAGCACAAACCTGCTACATCAGCTCATATTTGAATCACTTCACAGTGTGTACGAGGGAGCTATGATGCATTTTCTAATAAATTTTCATAAGTTGATTTGATGAATTCTGATTTTTGCAAAATGTTTTTGGACCACCGCAGCTCAACTCATCTGCATGAATTTTAGTTGGAAGGGATTACAGCTGTGGCTGCAGGCCAGCGAGCTGGAGATCAGTATCATTGTGAGGTTTTGTTGCTACTATACTGTGAAAATGAGACCATGCTGGTAACGCTGTGAGGAAGCACTTGGTCACAGTGAAACTTGGGTACAGTTTTCCTCCCAAGACCGCTTTGGTACTTTGCCTTTAGGTTAGCAGGGTCATTCTCAGGCCTTTTCCTGTGTTGAAATCCTTCAGAAGCTGAAAAACACATGCTTCATACCGCAGCTAAACAGATTTTTAGTTTCATTATTAATCAAAAATAAAAAGAGCCAAGAACAATTTGCAAGAAGGTAAATGATTCATGCCACACAACAGCAAACAAATAACTGGGGTTGTGTTTGTTTTTCCTAAATGAGGTTTGTTCAGCTACAGCTGAGGTTGATGGGAATTTTGTTACTTTTGAATATTTTTCATAGTTGCAGTGTACAAGGGCAAAGGTCGAAGGTTCACCAAAGTAGCTGGGCTTCATGCTCTGTTGGGATATTTTTGTTTGAATGAATTTATTTAATCAGCATCCAAAGGTCATTTCCAAAGATCTGCTGTGCTTTTATACTAGAATCTAAATGAAAAGCACTGCTCTATAAACATGTCAGTGCAGCGATATTGTAAACTTCATTTGAAAATTGAACCAAAATTATTAAGCTTATTTTCATTTCATCTTCAGGTGTAACTTAAAGGTTTTCATTGACCTCTAGAAGTGTTGCGAGTTTCAGTACACTGGAGACCATCAAATCTACACAAAACCAACAAGGAATTATTTTAAAAAGTATGATAGTAAGGCAGCATTTTTTTTTCCAGTCCTGTGATGGAGTACATGTTGGAGCACATTTAGATTTTTTTAAGTACAATGTTAATATTTCATTTAGTTTTTTTCATAACATCATGTCTGATTAGCGGTCAGCTCTTTTCTTCCTGAAAGCAGGCAGATCGTTCTGCATGCTGAAGGTATGTCATCCAACTATCGACACTTCATGCAGAGCAAGGCTCTTTTCTGATTAAGGATTTGATTATTTGACAGGGTTCATTTGTACCAGTCGATGCATAAGATGGATTTGTATTTTAATGAAGCTGTGGGGGAACTTGAATGATCTTGCAGCCAGGAATATCGACCTCAGGATTTAGAGAGATCTTTATTCTGCCCTAATACGCCAATGTGAGATTTTCTAATGATCTATCCAAGTTTTTCAGTTTTCATCCTTGTGGTCTCCCATGCATTAAATCCATCTAACTATCTTCTTTCACCCCCTACATCCTCCTCCTTTCCTCTGCAGGAAAATATCGAAGACCTGGCTGAGCACCGGCTGGTTCACTATGACCATCGCCCTGGAGCTGTGTGATAGGATCAATGTCTATGGCATGGTGGCGCCTGACTTCTGCAGGTGAGACAGTGGAGCTGAAAGTCAAAGATCATCACCAGCTCCACCAGCAAGCACCATCATTGAGATTTTTTTTAAAGGAGAGCCATAAATGCAGTAACTTCAAATATGAATTCATAGCAGCACAGCCGCCTGATAAGAAAGATTAAAACTAAATATATTAAGACAGCTGAAAATGAAATTTCAGTGTGGCTGGAGAGGGTTTTGGAATACTTAAATTGCTTGTGTATTAGTACATAATAATTCAGTAAACTGACAAGTATTCATAATGTTGAAAGAAAAGACAGAGTCCTGGGTTTTCTTCTGTTTCAGAAACATTATTATAGAGCCAGTGCCTGTTAACAGAGGTGTTAGATTTATACTAATCATCCAAATACAATGTACAATTTCAGATGGGGGAAAAACGACAGTGAAAGGATTTTCACTAATTTTGTATTAGTGAAAATCCTTTCACTGGTCAAATTCCCTGCTATTGCATTAAAGCTTGAGTCATGCCTCCCTTTGCTTTTTCTGGCTTTGTCTACCTTTTTGTGCTGATACATTTGGTTTGTTTTCTGCACCATTCAATATCCCCACAACAAGCTTTTTACTTTTTCATTCGCTGCAGTGTGGCATCAATAAAAATATCCAATAATTGAACCGACACACAATGGATTATCTGGTCCCGAGGCTGGGAAAGCACACATTGGTCGTGAACTCTGAATACAGACAACTGAAAAGCTGCATTGCTTTATTGCATTTAAAATCCGAATGTTTTTGTCCTCCACATGTTCTGTATTATTCAGTATGCAAATACAAGAGCACCCAGCGATGAACTGGAACATGCGTGCATGAGGGATAATGCCTCATGTGTATCCTGAAGGCAGGCATATTTTACCAGAGTGATTTCTGTTTGAGAGATGCTTTTTGTTAGGTCAGGTTAATGCATGTACTATAATGCTGATTAGATGATAAGAAGTCATTTTGTTGACAAGCAGAACTATATATTGCCATCTTATGAGGACCGTGTACTTTCAGTATATACTGACTAAACACTTGCTTTTCTTTCTTCAGAACTGGCTTTTTCTTTGGGCATAGACTCAACACGGTTCCTCTGAGATATTGACATGACAGCATCACACAGCATCAGCAGATTTGTCAGCCGTATATCCATGATGAGAATCTCCCACATCCACTACATCCCACAGGTGCTCTATTGGAGTGAGATTTAGTGACTATAGATGCCATTTGAGTGCAGTGAACTCACTGCCATTTTAAAGAAACCAGTCTGAGTTGATTTCAGCTCAAACTCAAATATCCTGCTGGAAGCAGCCATGGTAACACCGTGGTCATAACGGGATGACTATCCCAACAATACTCACGTAGCCCGTGCCATTTAAACAATGCTCACTTGGTACCAAGAGGCACAAACTATGGAGAGAAAAGATCCACCATAACATTACACCACCTCACCATCACCATCACTGAGAGTACAAGGCAGGATGTGTCTGTTCTTTCATGTTGTTTATGCCACATTTGACCCTACCATCCAAAAATCAAGAAATCGAGGCAACATTTTTTCAGTCTTCTGTCATTCAGTTTTGGTGAGCTCATATGAGCTGTAGCCTCGGGTTATTCTTATCAGCAGGCAGGATTGGCACCCACTGTGGGCTTTCGCTGCTGTAGCCCATCGGCTTCAAGGTTTGATGTGTGGTGCATTCAGAGATGCTCTTCTGCATACTTTGGTTGTAAGGAGTTCAGTTACTGCTCCCTTACTATCAGCTCAAAGCAGTCTTTGCATTCTCCTCTTGACCATGTCTACATGCCTAATTTCATTGAGTTTCTGCCATGTGATTTGCTTTGTAGATATTTGTGTTAATAAGCAGCTAAAGAGGTTAACCTAGCAAAGTGGCAGATAGTGCCGGTGTCACTAAAATGCAGCATCTGACTGTTTCTGCTGTCAGACAGCAATCTCGATTCAGTGCAGTAGTTTAGAATAAAATTTTAGCCTGAAGCAGATAAGATTCAGACTTTACGTTTTTAAATCGCTCTTCTTGAAAGTTCCAATTAAAGAAAATCGGGGACTCTTTTAAACAGTGTTTAACAACATTGTTTGTTATTGTTGATAAGCAGAGGTGGGACCAAGTCATTGTTTTGCAAGTCTCAAGTAAGTCTCAAGTCTTTATCCTCAAGTCTCAAGTCAAGTCTCAAGTAATGTCAGGCAAGTCAGAGTCGAGTCTCAAGTCACTGGTGTAAAAGTCCGAGTAAAGTCACAAGTCTGAAATTTTGAATTTCAAGTCCTTTCGAGTCTTTAAAAAAAAAAAAACGAAAAAAGAATGTTGCAGTTATGCTAAATGTAAATATTAGACCATGTAATTTTTAAATCTGTGTTTTTCTCAACACATGACAAAATAGTGAACTTAGAAAATATACACAAATTGTGAAATTGCACCTCTTTAAAATGCAGCTCAATTAAACCTAGCTCCAAGGATAATTTTCACCGACGGTTCTGAGATAAGCTGCATGTTATTCTTGGATGCGGTTGTAGGACCAGCTTTAAAATCGCATGACAAAAAATATCATACACATTAAAAAAAACTGTATCACCAACGTAGCCTGGACAACATTTGCTAGTTAGATGAAGTCAGCTATCTCATCTTAGGATATTTATATGCATATTTATAATCATACGGTTGTTGGAGTGAGCGCATACACTCATGAAAGTTTAGTAACTTCAGGTCACTGCAACAAGCCCAGGTACAGTTTACCGACGGATGGGTGCAGGACCTTGAAATGCACCGTGTAGAACGAAAGACCATCGTACGTATCATAAGTTTACCAGTCTCACAAATTGTCTTCATAAATACACATTCGTTAACCGTTTATTAATAGGACCTTTGAGCTCAAGGGTAATTAATTAGTAGTGGAAATAATTTCTGGTAGCATCACAGAAATGTAGCAGTGACAATAGTACTGTATGTTGTAATCGCACTGGGCAATTAGTGATACAAAACAACTGTTTTATCCTGTGAATAAAAGTATATGTTTTTGTCAATGTACCATAATAACAGAAGCGAAACGCAATATTGTGTCAGGACAATTCACTATTTATGCACAATAAACAAAGGAGCATAGCGCGACCATTTCTGTTCAACGCCAGACTTGCTTGTAACCTATATCACTAATTATGTTATGAAAATGACGTATTAACTACTACAAAACACTGACCTTTGTGGAAATGCTTGGAGCAGACTAACCTGTGAGCTGGAGTGTTCTGGGACGTTATATTTGATCTTTGAATGGCTGCAATCCAGACCATCCGTCGCATCTTTGTTACTTCGGAAACATGGCTCGAACTATTTCTCTTCAACGACGTAATCCGATAACAACCGATCTCTTTACCCGTCGGCTTCCCGTGGCTGTCATGCGACCGGCTATTGCAGTTAATAATACAACAGCTTCTTGACATTTTTGTGTTTCTTTTTATCGCTGTGTGACTGATTTCAATTGAAAGCCTGCGTGCGCTAGTACCTCTTGCCACGAGTTCCCAGAATCCTTTGCGGTTTTACCCCTGAATGACGTCCATCCATCCATCCATCCATCTTCATCCGCTTATCCGAGGTCGGGTCGCGGGGGTAGCAGCCTAAGCAAAGAGGTCCAGACCTCCCTCTCCCCAGCCACCTCCTCCAGCTTGTCCGGGGGAATACCAAGGCGTTCCCAGGCCAGCCGAGAGATATAATCTCTCCAGCGTGTCCTGGGTCTGCCCCGGGGCCTCCTCCCGGTGGGACATGCCTGGAACACCTCGCCCAGGAGGCGCCCAGGGGGCATCCTTGCCAGATGCCCGAACCACCTCAGCTGGCTCCTTTCGATGTGGAGCAGCAGCTGCTCTACTCTAAGCCCCTCCCGGATGGCCGAACTTCTCACCCTATCTCTAAGGGAGAGGCCAGCCACCCTTCGGAGGAAGCTCGTTTCCGCCGCTTGTATCCGCGATCTCGTTCTTTCGGTCACTACCCACAGCTCGTGGCCATAGGTGAGGGTAGGGACGTAGATCGACCGGTAAATTGAGAGCTTCGCTTTTACACTCAGCTCCCTCTTCACCACGACTGACCGGTGCAGCGTCCGCATTACTGCAGCCGCAGCCCCAATCCGTCTGTCGATCTCCAGCTCCCTTCTCCCATCACTCGCGAACAAGACCCCGAGATACTTGAACTCCTCCACTTGGGGCAGGAACTCATCCCCGACCCGGAGTGGGCACTCCACCCTTTTCCGGCTGAGAACCATGGCCTCAGATTTGGAGGTGCTGATCCTCATTCCCGCTGCGTTACACTCGGCTGCGAACCGCTCCAGTGCGAGCTGGAGGCCCTCACCCGATGAAGCCAACAGAACCACATCATCCGCAAAAATCAGAGATGAGATTCTGAGGCCACCAAAGCGAAAGCCCTCCGCCACTTGGCTGCGCCTAGAAATCCTGTCCATAAAAATTATGAACAGAACCGGAGACAAAGGGCAGCCTTGGCGGAGCCCATCACCCACCGGGAACGAGTCCGACTTATTGCCGGCAATGCGAACCAAGCTCTTGCAACGGTTGTATAGGGATTGAATGGCCCGTAGCAATGGGCCAGACACCCCATACTCGCGCAACACCTCCCACAGGACGCCCCGAGGGACACGGTCGAATGCCTTCTCCAGGTCCACAAAACACATGTAGACTGGTTGGGCAAACTCCCATGCACCCTCAAGTATCCTCGAGAGGACAAAGAGCTGGTCCAGTGTTCCGCGACCAGGACGAAAACCGCATTGTTCCTCCTGTATCCGAGGTTCGACTAGCGGACGAACCCTCCTCTCCAGCACCCTGGCATAGACTTTCCCGGGGAGGCTGAGGAGTGTGATCCCCCTGTAGTTGGAACACACCCTCCGGTCCCCCTTCTTGAAGATGGGGACCACCACCCCGGTCTGCCAGTCCACAGGTACTGCCCCTGATCTCCACGCAACATTGCAGAGACGTGTCAACCAAGACAGCCCTACAACGTCCAGAGCCTTCAGGAACTCGGGGCGGACCTCATCGACACCAGGGGCTCTGCCACCAAGGAGTTGTTTAACTGCCTCAGTGACCTCGCCCCCGGAAATCGGTGGGTCACACCCCTCATCCCCAGACTCTGCTTCCTCCCCGGAAGACGTGTCAGTGGGATTAAGGAGGTCCTCGAAGTATTCCTTCCACCGCCCGACAATTTTCTCAGTCGACGTCAACAGCGCTCCGCCAGCACTATACACAGTGCAGGTAGAGCACCGCTTTCCCCTCCTGAGACGCCTGACGGTTTGCCAGAATCTCTTCGAGGCAGTCCGAAAGTCTTTTTCCATGGCCTCTCCGAACTCCTCCCACACCCGAGTTTTTGCTTCAGCCACTGCCCGAGCCGCATTCCGCTTGGCCTGTCGATACCTGTCGGCTGCCTCCAGAGTCCCACAGGCTAACCAAGCCCGATAGGCCTCCTTCTTCAGCCTGGTGGCTCCCTTCACCTCTGGTGTCCACCATTTGGTTCGGGGATTACCACGACGGCAGGCACCAACCACCTTGCGGCCGCAGCTCAATGCAGCAGCTTCGGCAATGGAGACGCTGAACATGGTCCATTCGGACTCAATGTCCCCAGTCTCCCTCGGAATGCTGTTGAAGCTCTGCCAGAGGTGTGCGTTGAAGATCTCGCGGACTGGGGCCTCTGCTAGACGTTCCCAGCACACCCTCACTACGCGTTTAGGTGCACCAGGTCTGTCCAGCGTCCTCCCCCGCCACCTGATCCAACTCACCACCAGGTGGTGATCAGTTGACAGCTCAGCCCCTCTCTTTACCCGAGTGTCCAGAACATATGGTCGCAGGTCTGGTGATACGATTACAAAATCGATCATCGACCTACGGCCTAGAGCATCCTGGTGCCACGTGCACTTATGGACACTCTTATGTTCGAACAGGGTGTTCGTTATGGCCAAACTGTGATTAGCACAGAAGTCCAATAACAAAGCACCGCTCGGGTTCAGATCAGGGAGGCCGTTCCTCCCAATCACGCCCCTCCAGGTCTCGCTGTCGTTACCCACGTGAGCATTGAAGTCTCCCAGCAGGACAACAGAGTCTCCAGGTGGAGCACCTTCCAGCACCCCCCCCAGGGACTCTAAGAAGGCTGGGTACTCCGAACTGCCACTCGGCGCATAAGCGCAGATGACAGTCAGGACCCGTTCCCCGACCCTAAGGCGCAGGGAACAAACCCTCTCGTCCACCGGGAAAAACCCCAACGTACCGGCAGCAAGCCGAGGGGATATAAGAATACCCACCCCAGCCCGCCGCCTCTCACCAGGGGCAACTCCAGACTGAGACAGAGTCCAGCCCCTCTCCAGGAGACTGGTTCCAGAGCCCAGACAATGCGTAGAGGTGAGCCCAACTATATCTAGCCGGTACCTCTCAACCTCACGCACCAACTCAGGCTCCTTCCCCACCAGAGAGGTGACATTCCATGTCCCTATTGCCAGTCTTGGCAGCCGGGGGTCGGTCCGCCAGGGCCTCCGCTCCTGGCCGCCACCCGGCTCACAATGCACCCGACCCCTATGGCGCCTCCTGCGGGTGGTGGGCCTGCGGGAGGATGGGCCCATGTCTCCTCTTCGGGCTGTGCCCGGCCGGGCCCCATGGACTAAGGCCCGGCCACCAGACGCTCGCCCTCGGGCACCCTCCCCGGGCCTGGCTCCAGGGCGGGGCCCCGGTAACCCTATCCCGGGCAGGGTAAACTGTTCCCTCGATATTCTTTTCATGGGGGTCTTCTGAATCGCTCTTTGTCTGGTCCCTCACCCAGGACCAGTTTGCCATGGGAGACCCTACCAGGGGGCAAAAGCCCCCAGACAACATAGCCCCTGGGATCCCTGGGACACACAAACCCCTCCACCACGATAAGGTAGCGATGACGTCACATTTTCAATCTCTATATAATATGCATGTTAAATTTTATATTTGGGGTGAAATATCAAGTCTTTTCAAGTAAACCGGTTCAAGTCCAATTCAAGTCCCAGGTCATTGGTGTAAAAGTCCAAGTCAAGTCACAAGTCTTAGAACATTTTTCAAGTCAAGTCTAAAGTCATAAAATTAATGACTCGAGTCTGACTCGAGTCCAAGTCATGTGACTCGAGTCCACACCTCTGTTGATAAGGCAGCGGTCCCTAACCTTTTTTGCGCCACGGACCGGTTTATGCCCGACAATATTTTCACGGACCGGCCTTTAGGGTGTCGCGGATAAATACAAGAAAATAAAACTAGTACCGGTGCCGAAAAAAAGAAGATTTATTCATAACACATGTGAAAAGACCCAGGAAAACCGAGTTAACGATAAAAACGATAACAAAATAACGCTGAAAACCCTGAAAGCCATATATTTCACACCTGAGCCTCAACTCTCGCGCCCAGTACCAAACGACTCACGGACCAGTACCGGTCCGAGGCCCGGGTGTTGGGGACCGCTGTGATAAGGAACATTACAGCATTGTTCTATGATGTGTTGACTTTTCATAAGATGAAAGGATGTAAAAAGGTTAAACTTTGTGTAATTGCATTTGTAATTAATTAAGTTAATTAGCCTATTAAGGGCTAATTATGCAATTAAAATAGTAAAGAAGCATATAAATTATTCCAACTTTGAGATTTTTCTTCGTTGCAGCAAAATTATTAAATAATTCATTCATTAATAGAAAGAAGTAAATTAATTCTAGCAAATGCAACAGATGCAAGCCAAATTAGATGTTAAAAAAAGTGTATCAATGCATCAATACTGTAGATTCACAGTACAGGGAACTTTCAGAGAAGCGC
This sequence comes from Maylandia zebra, assembly GCF_041146795.1. Classification (NCBI taxonomy): domain Eukaryota; kingdom Metazoa; phylum Chordata; class Actinopteri; order Cichliformes; family Cichlidae; genus Maylandia; species Maylandia zebra. Next base: position 9,914,078 of record NC_135184.1, read on the forward strand.
TCTCATCCTGATGGTCCTCTATAGGAGAAATGAACTACAGGGAGTGCAGAATTATTAGGCAAATGAGTATTTTGTCCACATCATCCTCTTCATGCATGTTGTCTTACTCCAAGCTGTATAGGCTCGAAAGCCTACTACCAATTAAGCATATTAGGTGATGTGCATCTCTGTAATGAGAAGGGGTGTGGTCTAATGACATCAACACCCTATATCAGGTGTGCATAATTATTAGGCAACGTCCTTTCCTTTGGCATGGTGGGTCAAAAGAAGGACTTGACAGGCTCAGAAAAGTCAAAAATAGTGAGATATCTTGCAGAGGGATGCAGCAGTCTCAAAATTGCAAAGCTTCTGAAGCGTGATCATCGAACAATCAAGCGTTTCATTCAAAATAGTCAACAGGGTCGCAAGAAGCGTGTGGAAAATTACTTAAATTCCAGGATCTGGTTAATTACAATACATCCATAATTTTGTATAAAGCTTTTACTAAACTTTTACCGGCAAATTTACAAACTAGATTTGAAATTCGAGAAAAGGTTTATAATGTGAGAGGCTTTGGAGAATTCAAATTACCCAGAACTCGAACAACCCGTAAAGGCTTTTGTGTGTCTGTATGTGGTGTGAAAATCTGGAACAGTCTGAGTTTACAATTGAAACAATGCAAAAATATTCATAGATTTAAATTTCTCTACAAACAGTTGGTCTGGTCACAGTATACTCAATGATGGGTTTTAGTGTGCTCTGTAATGTCTGTCCTCTTACCATTGCTGGTATGGATTCCAAAATAAAAAATAAAAAATAAAGTGTGCGTATGTATGTACATATATGTACTTGTGTGTGTAGATATATATGTATGTATATGTATGTGTGTCTGTTACTTGTAGTTATTACTGCCTGTTACCTGTGGTAATGCAATTTATAATTTATATATTCTGTATTCAGTTATGAAGGCTCTAATTGTTGGTTGCGAGCTGCCGCTTAGATGCTTGTATCTGCCCGGGGCTGTTGATGGGTCTGTATGCAATGATGGGCGTAGCTGCGGGAAGTTTATTGTTTTTTTTTGTTGATGAGTGAGTATAGGGGTGGGATTTAATAAGTTTTCTTCGTCCCACTCCTTTTTCAGGCAAGTTTTGTTTTTTGTTTTGTGTATTTTATGTTCAATATAGGTATTTGTTGTGCCTGAAAATGAATAAATAAATGAATGAATGAATGAATGAAAAACCGAGGCGCAAAATAACTGCCCATGAACTGAGAAAAGTCAAGCGTGCAGCTGCCAAGATGCCACTTGCCACCAGTTTGGCCATATTTCAGAGCTGCAACATCACTGGAGTGCCCAAAAGCACAAGGTGTGCAATACTCAGAGACATGGCCAAGGTAAGAAAGGCTGAAAGACGACCACCACTGAACAAGACACACAAGCTGAAACGTCAAGACTGGGCCAAGAAATATCTCAAGACTGGTTTTTCTAAGGTTTTATGGACTGATGAAATGAGAGTGAGTCTTGATGGGCCAGATGGATGGGCCCGTGGCTGGATTGGTAAAGGGCAGAGAGCTCCAGTCCGACTCAGACGCCAGCAAGGTGGAGGTGGAGTACTGGTTTGGGCTGGTATCATCAAAGATGAGCTTGTGGGGCCTTTTCGGGTTGAGGATGGAGTCAAGCTCAACTCCCAGTCCTACTGCCAGTTTCTGGAAGACACCTTCTTCAAGCAGTGGTACAGGAAGAAGTCTGCATCCTTCAAGAAAAACATGATTTTCATGCAGGACAATGCTCCATCACACGCGTCCAAGTACTCCACAGCGTGGCTGGCAAGAAAGGGTATAAAAGAAGAAAAACTAATGACATGGCCACCTTGTTCACCTGATCTGAACCCCATTGAGAACCTGTGGTCCATCATCAAATGTGAGATTTACAAGGAGGGAAAACAGTACACCTCTCTGAACAGTGTCTGGGAGGCTGTGGTTGCTGCTGCACGCAATGTTGATGGTGAACAGATCAAAACACTGACAGAATCCATGGATGGCAGGCTTTTGAGTGTCCTTGCAAAGAAAGGTGGCTATATTGGTCGCTGATTTGTTTTTGTTTTGTTTTTGAATGTCAGAAATGTATATTTGTGAATGTGGAGATGTTATATTGGTTTCACTGGTAAAGATAAATGATTGAAATGGGTATATATTTGTTTTTTGTTAAGTTGCCTAATAATTATGCACAGTAATAGTCACCTGCACACACAGATATCCCCCTAAAATAGCTAAAACTAAAAACAAACTAAAAACTACTTCCAGAAACATTCAGCTTTGATATTAATGAGTTTTTTGGGTTCATTGAGAACATGGTTGTTGTTCAATAATAAAATTATTCCTCAAAAATACAACTTGCCTAATAATTCTGCACTCCCTGTATGAGTTATGCAGCAGTTTGTGAATCCCTCTTGATTCTGGCAACCAAATTAACCAGCCTTGTTAGCAGAGTTTAATGGTTTGAATTACAGCTCACGTCTCATTGGTCTCAGCCTGTGCTTTAATTGGGGGATTTTATTGAACAGGGAACAAATCTTATTAGATTTCTCAATAAAAAAGAACAAACTGTAAAATGTTCTGTATATCTTTGTCCTTGGCTGTGATTGCTTAAAGAATATTTTTTTTATTTTGGGTTTTAGCACAAATTCAATATAGACAATAACGACGAGGGTGTGCTGCTGTTTCATTTCTTTGAGCAATCATTGGCCTAAGCCAATATTTAGCGTGTCTCTTAGTTTACATCATGACTGCAGTCAGTTGATTTTTACTGAATGCGATGCTACTGAGAATTTAAAAGTGTACCTCAAATGCCATGTCAGATTCACTTTATTGACATTCAAGTGTGTGTATAAATATATAACGCTAAAGCATTAATAAATAACTAACAAATATAAATAATGCATGAATTGTAATATTAAAATATTCCTTACTATTCCTTCAGTGCTGCCTTTTCTGTTATATAACTTTTTTCAGTCGTAAGATGCAGGGGAATTTTTTTTTACTTTGTTAAATTGCTGCTACATGCTGTTTATGGACTGCTTTTAAAATGCCCACCTTTCCCTTTTTTTCCCAAAGGAACACTTCTTTCTAAAAACAAATTGATTCTTAAAAAAAATGTAAGTCAATTTTGGGGCTTGTGATTTTTACACAGTGGCCAGATTTCTAAAAGTATTTTTTTTTGTTTGTTTGTTTTTTTAAATAAATGATTGATCATAGTGGTGAAGTACATTTCCCCACATTTTAAGGTGTTTTTAGAACTCACAGTTTTTATTGCACTCCCAGCGTGTGCAGAGAAGCTGGGGAACAATATGAAACCCTCCCTGTTAGGCTTTCATGACAATGTTGTTCATGACAACGCTGAACAACTTCTGTTACACAAAAGTTTCAGTGTTGTGCAAGACAACTGGAAACAAAAAAAATTAAAAGGATACATCTGCCACTGAGATTATAAAAGCAGAAGGGGTTCAGAACTAATTATTTTCCTGATCTTACAAAAAAATTATATAATACAGTTGAAAATTTTCATTTTACTGTTGCAGTTTTTTAACTGAAACAGAACTAACAAAGCCAGCACCCTTGTCTTTTCATGCTATTAAAGCATTTCGAGTGATGTAAACCAGCGCTATCATTTGCTCAGCAGTTGCAATATCTTACAAACTCACATTTAAAATGTATCACGGTCAGAAATGCATACAAGTCCAAGACTCAAATTTGATTTGAGCTCACACTGAATAGAAAAATGGGCAGATGTGGAAAAAATCTAATGGCATAATGATTAATATATGAAGATAAATTGCTCTATGGACGTGATGACTGGCGTAGGTGAAAATGCTAAAATGCCTCATTAATATTTCAGCAGAATCTCAGCTATTATGACAGATGTGTGTGAAGAAGTGATTTAACACTGGGCAAAATTCAGAAATGAAAATTGTTTGAAATACACAAACAGGAAGTCTACTTTCTTCACCATCTAATTTAATTTAAATGAAAATCTGTGCAGTTAATCTGCAAAGGAAAATTAAGCTGAAAAATCATTAACACCATTAAGGCTGAGTTTTCCAATTTTAGAAACAGAATACGGTGCAGAGTATTTGCTACACTGTTATAACACAATAATATGTTGTCAGCTTTGTGAGAGCAGTTTGTTTGGCTCACTCTTTGTTCAAGCTTACAATGCCCTTGTGTATAAAGAAATATTTTACTAGCCTGTTAAAGAAAGAATTCGCCCTGACCTCAAGTACATCCGACACTTCAGAGCATTCGGGGTCTACAATGTTGTGCAAAGCCTCAAACCAGAAGGCTGTAATGCTGTTTACTAAGAAACAGAACATGCAAGTTTCAACATATTTTGGGCATGTATGGTGTTGTGTACTTCTACTTTTAAAAAAGAAAGACATAGATGTTCTTTCTAGATGCTCCAGCTCCTCCCACAGTCCAAAGATGCGCAAGTTAAGTTAGCAATTCTATATTCTTTCTAAATTGGTGTGAATATGAGCATGAATGTTTGTCTGCCTCTCTTTGCCAGCTTTGAGACAGACTGGTCCTATGACCTTCAGACCTTCTTGTGCTATGACAGCTTAAACAAAAATCAATTGAAGGAAGTGGTTAATCTGTCTGAGAAATCAAAGACATTCTATGCTAAAGTTTGTGTAAAGAGTGGAGGGGAAAGTGTAACCTTGTAATATTCTAACACTGTAACATTTATTTCTACCTGGTTCTATAGTAGAATCATTTTGGCCACAACCAGGACAGTGTGGGATTTTGGCAAGTTGAAGACACCTAAGATTGTTTGTAACAGTGCAGGTGGGGAAAAGAATTACCTACTAAATCACGTAGTAATTTATATTGCAAGCGCCAGTAGGTGTTACTTTGTGCAGGCTGTGATCAGCCTTATGTACCATGAAACTTCTTTTTTGCAACCAGTGAAACAACCTGCAATGTAAGAAAACACCAGCAAATACAAAAGTGCTGCAAAAGCACACAAAACACAACAGAAGTGTTTTTGGGGGAGACGATGATTGGATGCAACAGTTGCAGAAGTGACAAGCTAACAGTAAACAGCTAATAGCAAACATGTATTTAAGGTATTAGAATTTACATTTACAACAAATACTCTGCTGCTTTTAACTGTGTCTCAGCGCAGTCTTTCACATGTTCTGGTTTCTGTCACTTCACTGGGTGTTCTGTCATGTTATTGTGTCCCCAGAAACACTGCTGTTGTGTTTTCTGTAGGGTTTTTTTTTTTATTTAGACAGTGTTTTGTTCAACTTCTGTAGTGTTTTGAGTGCTTTTACAGCATTTTTGCTCCGGGCCACTGTACACTGAAGTCAACCCCGTCCATCCACAAGTCAAAATGTTGGATTGTTATCTCAAAATTTACACTTGTAATTCAAAACTGAGAAAATAACTTATCTCTGCTAAATTGTGGCAAAAAGCGTATTTTTTTCAGTCACGCTTCTATATTTTTCACTTCAATCTTTTAAAGCACTTTAAAGCGCATTTATTGTAGTGAATCTCATTGTACGTCTTTTCTCTCTTTACACTAATCTCAAGTGATGAGCGAAACAGCTGCCCTCCCATCACTTTGTTCTGCCTATTAAATGGGAGCTCACTCCCCCACTGTCGCCAACTGGATCCTTGCCGGGTTTCTGTCTATACAACTGCAATGTCTTTACTTTACAAAGTAATCCCAGGTGCCCTGCAATGTCTGTTGAATGATAAATAAAACTGAACTCAGTTGGATTTGAATGAAATGTTGATATATGAAGTGCCATGAACTTAAACCAAGCACAAGAGACTTATTATTCATGTTCAAACAGAGCTGCTGCTTTTAGCTTTTTTTCTTTTCTTGGCTTTTCCGCTCACTCTTCAGCAGCAGATGGCATTTAAAAAGTCATAAAAACTAGTTACATTTAGCTGTGTGGGCCGTGCAAACCTCAAACAAACGAATGCAGATCAGTCTCTCTCCCTCACCTTGAAATGAAAAATGCATTCTGGTGTCACATGAACCTCTGTGACTCATTAAAGTGGTTTTAAATGTCAACAGTCTCTTCCCTCTCCCTCTCTCTTTCCATCACTGCAGGGAGCCTCAGAACCACTCTGTCCCCTATCACTACTATGAGCCACGTGGCCCAGATGAGTGCGCTATGTACATTTCTCATGAGCGTGGGCGACGGGGCAGTCACCACCGCTTTATAACAGAGAAGCGCGTCTTCGCCAACTGGGCACGGACATTTGACATCCATTTCTACCAGCCGGACTGGAGCCCCCCGCCTCTCCCAGCCAACCGGACGCTTGAGGGGACAGTCACTGCAGCTCCGCTGAAGACGTGACTTTTGTGGGGTTAAAGAAAATGCTTTAGAAATTTGTGTAAGGACTGTAAAGATTTGCATTCAGGGGGTGCGGCACCCTTGAAACAACGAATAAAACATGAAGGAAAATTAGTCATTACAGATGAAAACAGATGCAGCTCCAGCAGTGTTTTGTTTACTGTGGTGAACCAATTCAAACTTGAACAATCCTCACTGAAAGCCTTGTAAAGTGAGGTAATACAAGAAGGCAACATCATTACACACTCTGCTCATGATGCATGCTTGCAATGTCTTACTGTGGACTCTCTAGCTCGTCGTGTATATGTGTGTGTGTATGCATATCTTTACTAGAGGGATCACAGGGGATATAAACTTGAGTCTGGTCTATCAACAAAGTCACTGTTGAATCGTGGATCTGTGCAGGATTCGCTGAAGGATTCGTGGAAAGAAAAATACCATTACAATGTTTTGAAATCTTGCTACTGGAGGCAGTGCAAGGTGAATACAAATAATGGTGTAGCTCGAGTTAAATTTGGCTATTTGAAAGTGCGAACAGTCACTGTTCAGGTGTGATATTGCTCTGCATTTTTCAAAGATTGGGGAGGTCAAGTTGAATGAGATTTGTTAGACCTCCCATGTCACACAACAAAGGCTCAGACACCTTCAAAGCGTTTTTATAAATCACTTCCCTGACTCATTTAGGCTGCCTTTCAGATGTGTGCATTATGAGCTCACCCTAACTCAAATGTCCCGATGTCGCACAGTCTGGCTGAATGACAAGCGTGTACTGGTAGGTTTTATCCTGTGCGTATGTGTGTGTGTGCACCTCCTCTGGTGCCAGATGTATGTATCATAAGGCTTTGTTGGCTCCTGTCACCAGTTAATAGTGAGATCATATAGCTACCAGCTGGGTGTAAATGCACAACCATGTCACACAAGACAGGTAGGAAATTAGGATCGAGGACAGGGATGCAGGAGCAGCTATCCATCCAACTGTGTATCTGCTGCCAGGTCTGAAAGCCCATATCAACAAGAAGGAGAATTACACCGTTTCAATGAATGCTGGGTTTTCTTTTTACTTTTTTTTTTTTTAAATTAAACTGGTGAGTATGTAATGTGTCACTCTCTTGTTCTCATTTACATACATATACACTCTCCTCTTGTTTAATACAATATATAGTACATGTAGATTCCTGCTCTTGATTTTCCATCCCTCCTTTCTTGATCCATGAATAAGAATCTGGCATCGATCAGGATAAAGCAATGAGACGTGGGGTTATCTTAATGATACATCCTGGTGCTAAGTCCCTATTGATTTTACTCTCATCTCTGTAATGTGAGTAATGAGAGCAGAGATGCTGTGGGTCAGATACATGGGTGCTCGCACCATGAGGGCATGTTTCACATTACATTTCCTCGGCGGAGACAAAGACACAACTGCTTCTCATACATCATGAACAGCTGCTGCAGGGTCTGCTGCCAGGCTGAGAGTGCTTCTAACTTTGTACTGCAGCGAGAATCTGGATGTTTTTTTTCTTTTCTGGAGAGATGTTCACTCATCCATCAATGACAGTGTTATTTGTGTCTGTTAGCAATATGGTAATTAGTTGAATATTTTTATTTTTTTCGCCTAATTAAACAAATCATGCTGTGTAGGTTTGCAAATACTCACTCTTTCCATTATAGAAGATCGCTTTGGTTTAGAAAATGCAAGAAAACAGTGAAAAATGCTCATCTAAATTACCCAGGCTACCGTGATATTTCCTGATTGTCCAAAATCTGAAGATTTTTATCAAACAGCGATAAAATCCTGAGAAAGAAGCAAATCTCCACCAGTGGTATTTTTGATATCTTTGCTTCATAAATAACTTAAATAGTTTGACACTTTGGAAGATCTGATTATTCCCTTTCTTGCAGAAAGTTAGATGAAAAGACTGTTACCTCTCTCGTGGCTGTAGCCGGTTAGCGTAGCACAAGCTGAAAGTCAAATGTAAAAAGAAAATAATAATAATAAAAGCCATCTGCGCTACTATTTGTTTTGTGGTAGTCAAACGAAACATACAGACGCAAGTCTTAACAGTATCCTCACTCCCCCTGTATAAGCATGAATGGTATCAATCTTGTTGTCTGTAAAATCTGTTGTTAGTTTTATGTTGACCAGTTGACTAATCGTTTGAAAACTCAGTAAAGCACCATTTATCGGTAGCTTTGTTGTAAACTAAGTGCTGTAAATGCAGGGGAAAAAATGGAAACTATTTTTGGTACTTGTGTTCAGCAGTGACCAGGAGGGGAAGATGATGTATGTAGGCTGTGTGGAGGCGAGAGAGTCAGTGATTCAAGTGATTCACCTTCACCCTTGAGTGACGGCAGCTGCCATTTTCACTTTTCAATCTTGTTCTTCCTGTCTGGTTGTGACATCAGGCTGTGTCATACTGAAATAATAATGAAACACGGGACTAGCTACAAGGCTCTCTCATTACTCCCCAGAGCTACAAATAGATTCTTGACCATGTTCATAACTGAGTGTGGGAGCATTTTTTTGTGTTTGAAAATTGCACTGTACTGCCATCTCATAGAAGATGAGGAATATAAATCAAGCTGACAAAGAAAAGGGAATTGAAATATGCAGTAAAAGGACAATTTAGTTATTAGACTGTGGAGCTTTTACCAGATCAATAAAATCTGCTTAATTTATATTGGGATGATAAAAAGCTCATTGCATTCTCTAATACTCAGAAATATTAACATAACAGAACTGTAATTAAAAATCTTCATCTGAAGTCAGATGTTATACAGTTGTTTTGTCACTAAACAGGATATGCAGGCTTTTAGATTTTTTATATCATATAGAACAAGAAGCGCCCTGAGAGTGCAAACCTCTGCCAAGGCAGCTTTCTCTCTGGGCAGGATCTACTTTTAAAGGAATCCTATTAAATTGTGGATATATTTATTTAATTTTATTTGTTCCTTTTAAATGTACTTTAAAATGGAGTGGGTGTAAAATTTATTGTTTGTAGTGCAGTAAAAATAACACGTTATGGGGTCAACTTGAAAGAAAGGCAGATCTGAAATGTGACAGTGGGATCAGAGGTCATTATATAGGACATTATTTGGATATTTTCATGCAAACTGCAATGTGATATTTAGAATCCCCATATATCATTCCCCTATATACCTGTATGTTGTCACTACGAATAATGGCAGTAAGAAACATATGTTTAAATAGCTCTGCATGGCATTATTATCACTTTGAACTGTAGATCAGTCTTAAAGGACAGATCAAAGGTCAATTGAGCAATTACATTTTAAATCTTTATAAGGTATTTTATGTTTGCTGGAAATACACCTCACACTTGATTTCTAATTTTTAAGGATTTTTGTTAATTTTTGACCAGTAAATCATTAAGCTGGCCTCAAAAACCTTGATGTATGTAACGTACATTTTAAGTGATCCGTAACATGACAGCACTGTAAATGCCTACAAAGTTTCATCACAATTCCTTCAAAACTTTTAAAGCAGTTGTGTTTACAGACAGAATGACACGCACGCATGTAAACACTATCAAGCTTTTGATCTTCAAAAGTTCTATTTTGAAAATCACATCGTATTAAGGAGTCTTACTGTAATACACCAAATCTCCATCTCTGTCTGTCCGTGAACTCCTCCTACAGCATACAGAGCCCCTAGCAACCACCTATCCATCCATCCACCTTTTCATCCATCCTCTTCCACTTATCCTCATTAGGGTCGCAGGGAGCAACCACCTAACAACAACTAAATTCACTAGTCTTTTATGCTGAAATGGGGATTTTAAAGCATCGTGTAGAAGTCCTATAACTAGTAAGTTAGGTCATTACTAAGATTGTCGTTCTAATATGTATCAGGGCTTGTAGTCTGAACATTTTTCATACATGAGTATAAACATTACATACACACAAATACCGACAGAAGCAGCTTTAAATTGTGAATGGCATCTTAAATAGTTGAAATCTGTCCTGATTTTCCTTTAAACTGCAAACAGCCTGACTTATAAATTCAGTTGTTGTTTTCCTCTTACTGTATGTCTATACTAAAAACCTCAGACAGATAGATTAATTGGTTTAAATGTTTTGAATACGACAAACAAGCTGGTCATCATAGTGATTGAACAGTTTTTCTAAGACAAACTGTGCAGGACTATAGTTTTAGTAAAAACTATAAATAGTTTTAGTAAAAACTATAGTATAAAAACAATAAAGACTGCACCTGACAATGTAAAACGGGATTTGTTTTTATTTGCAACAATTCCAACAATGAAACTTCAAACTGAAGTGAACGTATCACAGAAAACCAGCAGGGATGTCATGGCCTTAAAATGTGCCACTAATCCTTTTCAGTACATCCCAGCAGTATTTATCAATTCCTAATTAACACGACCCAGATACACGACAGAAAAGGCTGGATGAATGGACAAATTAAAAATAACGGATTTGGGGCTATTGAAGTTTTTTGGTTTGGTTGGGCTACTGATGTATGACAATGCGTATTAGAGCTGTTACAGAATAAAAAGAAAATTACGGAGCTCTGGGATGGGGGTAATAATTTGAGAAATTTCTGAGATTAAAGTCGTAAATTTATATTTAAAAAAAAAAAAAAAAACCTTCAAAACTACTGAGACAATAAAGCCAAAACTTAGCGAGGAAAAAGTCAAGAAAGTTATTAAAGAATGTCATGCACGTTCATTAGTGAGGAAGCTAATGAGTCTGTATGCACATGATAAAAGAGCAGGGACTACATAGACATATATAGGGCTACAAATCCCTCCACATCATACATAAGATATCTGCTCATCCAGATATCTGTCTTGACATTCACTGCGAACATCAAGACGATATCTCCCAAATTAAATGTGATATTTGTGCATATTTGTGTAGCTACACTATGTTATAGCTGTTATAGCAGTTTAAAAGGTTCTGCATCTGAATCTAGCTTTGGATCAATTCCAAAAGCTAATCATCTTCAAGTTGGACCAAGCCCCTCCCTCTGGTAAAGATTTCAATGCAATCAATCATTTTGATACAAATAATTACTTCCTTGGCGGAGGTAAATACGGTGATGCTGGGCTAAAATAAGAGTTCTTTATTAGCATTTATTGATAAATCCAATAATGAAGTATAGGTTATAACCTTGTTAGGTTATCTACTTGAGGCATAAGTAAGCAGCAGGGTCTGCTGGTAATGAGTTGAGCCAACCTCACACAGACGCATGGATGCATGGATGATAAATGACTTTAATCTCTGAATTTTATCCCCCTCCATCAGCTGGCTCTGTAATTTTTCTTTTAACGTACAGCAGTCCTATTATGCTACGGTAACAATGGGTTCTCAAGCCAGTGTAGAACTGTTTCCCAGTTGTGATGTTGTTGAATGAAATGGTACTACGAAAGGATTCCTGCATATACAATCTACTCTGACAAGTTTAGTTTTTATGTGTTTGGTGTAAACAAAATTCTTTCAACAGTCATATTAAAATGTAACATTACAGCAGGGATGAGAAAACAATTTAGGATTTTGCAAATTAAGACTGTTTAACACGAGGCTTCTGTGGGAAACTAAATTAAACGCTCTGTAGAAAATTTAAAGGCCTGGAGTTACAGTACTCTAATAAATCTCAGAAAAAAACGGAGAAAAAAATCTCAAAGCCCAAGGTGATGTCCTGAAATACCTCATTTGTTAGACCAATACTCTAAAAGACTCAGATCTAGTCATTTACGAGCGCATAATACAGGAAAAAAGCATAGTATTTAAACTGGAGCGAACAGTATTTTCCTGCTTCATACCAACTTGATTAATGTGAATTATTAGAATAGCTGTTCAGGGAATGATGTTTTCAATACTTTCTGGTACACAACTAAAAGCAATGATTAGATTTGTTTTCCTTGTCATGGCATAAAGTAGGTTTATGAAATGCAGAGTTTAGCAATTGTGACAGCCTCTCACTCTCACCACACCTGGTTGTTGTAAATGACTCACTGGTATCACATTTAAAAGCACTGGGTAGGGCTTAAGTGTAGATGATGTTCTTAAGAGAGTATAAACAAGACACCAACATCCCCAATGAGACACAAAAAAACTTTTTGCTCTTAAAAAAACAAAAGAAATTGGAATTGGATTGGAAAACAACCTGTGCAATTATTCTACAATGGGCCTAAGTGATACACAGCAAGGGGCGGATGTGGCTCAGGTGGTAGAGCAAGTCATCTGCCACTTGGAAGGTGGTGGATCGATGCTTGACACCTATGCGTGTGAATGAGACTTGCAGTAGAAAGTGCTTTAAATGCTCAACTGAGTAAAAAGGTAATATATAAATATCAATCCATTTAATTGAGTAGTTTGGTAGCTACTCTGAAACTATGACACAATTTTCCTGAGCGGTATTGTAGCTCTAAAGGGCCATTTTAATGAGCCTTATGTTATTATAAATGGTCTATAGGTATAATTATTTGAAACTGCCATCACATTTTTTTTTTTTTTTTTTTTAAATGTGATGGCAAGGCCAGCTTTCAAGCTACTGCCCAGTCGGTCGGTCTCTGGTCAGTTTGATGTGTAGCTCTGGAAGGTTGTGTTCGAAATGCGTTTCCTCCTTGTCTTCGCACTGTGATGGCATACTGGGTGTGTGTGGTTGGTTCCTACTTGATAAAAAAAACAAAACTATTGGTTGTTGCGACAGTCTTTCCACAGGTGACATTTTAGGAGAGACCAAAATGGTCTCTAAGGTTACAAAAATCTTTACATCTCAGTCCTAGCATTCATAATGAGACCCATCTATTCCCCGAGCTCATGAATTTTCACTTTTCTGAATTTCTACATGGGGTAAAATCAACTTATATGAATTTAAAATGACAATCTGGATCAAAAGCTGGAAAGCTGTTCGTGTTTATTACAGGGCTGCAATTATAAAAGTAAGCCATAGTGAGAATATCTCTGTGCACTGAATTTTGTTTCCTCCCTTAAAGTTTGAGAGAAAGCCATTTAAATTCAAAAGTACAGTAAGCGAGCACCATGGAGTATGATTTATGCCCGTTTTTGTTGCAGATGAGTGAAAATCTGTGACTGCTAAAATTACTATTATCATTCCTGGGAATGATTGACAACACAAAGGCTCACTGACAGGCAAGCAGCTGGAAATCCGGAGTTTCCATGGAAATTGGACAACCTGTCAGACACACCGTCTCCAAACAGCGTTGGTGTGCTTGTGTGTAAATCATTAAATTTAGCAGGCTGCCACATGGGGCCAATGTCGACGCTGTTCCACTTCTAAAGACAATGAGCAGATGGGTGTGCGCTCACTGGTGAATACCGACTCTGCTCGTCTTTTGAAGAACCTGTGTGACATATTCAGAGCACCGTGCCCGACTCTTCAGCCTGAAATCTCTCAGCCTTTTTGGAGATGGCTGCTCCAATATTGTCCTGTCACTGGTTTCTCCCCACCAAGTGAGGTGTGAAGGCAGATAGACACTGATCTTTATTAGCATTGGGGAAATCATAATAGCAGCAGAGTCAAGCGCTACACTCAAAGGCTGACTATATTCAATTCCACAGAGTGCCTAAGTGGGATGGAGAGGATGTGGAGTCCATTTTGAAGTGGATTAAGATCAAATGCATCCATCTGAGACACAGTTGCTTTATTTTGGCAAACGGGGACATCTCAGGGCTGCTCTGCCACCCTGGTATACGCTGATTGTAGATGGAGACTTGGGCCCAGTTGCTTTTCTTTTGAAACACAATACTCAGTGAAAGAGAACTGCATTTGAAAACCTCCCTGGTTGTTTGAAATGTTTCCAGTAAAGGGAAAAAAGGAAGACAGAGCAGGGTTGCAAGTCAACTCAAGCAGCACTGATTTCAAGGATGTATTTGTGGCATAAATATGCTTAGATTATCAGCTCTGCCAGGCATACCTTCAAGGTTTGGAACAGTAAAAGCAGATTGGGTGCCTTTAAATAGTATTACTCTGTAACACCATTTAAGAGTAATTAAGGAAGCTCAATATCTTCTCAAAAAAAAGAACCAAATCAAGCAGTTAAAGATGTAAATTTATTCCTTTGATTCAGTGTTTCATGTTTAATCAGGGCATCAAAAATCCTCCAGTTCAGGGTATAAAAATGTTCCTGTGCTCTCTGACGGTGGAGCAGGAGGAATACGAATACGGGAACTAGAAAATAGGGAAGGAAAAGGAAATAAGAAGTGTTGCATAAATAATGTATAAGAAAAGGTACAATGTGGCTGACGCAGCAGCTGCATTCCAAAACATATGGTTTCATTTCCAACTCCATCTATTTTCTACTTTAGCTGCAAGGAAGAGTGGCAGTGGACACGCAATGGGTGGGTTTAATCCATATGCTCCGAGCATCACTCACCTCCCTCCAACAATAAGTCTAATGTAGAGTGGTTATACAAGACCAGAAGGGGAGAGAGTACTTCTATGCTGAGGCATGTTTTCCTCTTTTTACCCCGTGTGGGACGGCCGGTGGCTTACTAGGTTATCACTCACTTATCGCTGCCCTAGCACGGGACGCAGAATGGCTGGGGAAATGGCTGTCCATCACCCAGAATACAATCAGCAGAGTGCAAGGCTGGGGAGCTAATGGATGTTTCCACAGGGAGGGCAATTTAGTGAATGGGGAAAGTGGATGGGTCCATCACGAGAGATGGGATTATGTACGATTGTTATCCTTCACAAGTGTGATATGACGGTCAAAGGGTGTAATGTATCTGGACAGGAGAGACATTAAATACTGATCTCTCTACAGCCCACTCACAGCCAATCAGCCAGCCCTCGTTTCACAATTTCTTTTTCTGACCGAGCAGACATTCTGAGTAGCACTTAAACAAAAAGGCTGCTGCTAAAATATGCAGAACAACGCGCTCCCAAAAATAAATTAAATTCTTATCTGCAGACTCAGTTTAGTGCATTTTTAACCGAAAACAGTGCAGTTGTGGAATGGCTCGACAAAAACAGAACATCTGACACAAACACGCAAAGAAAAATAAATGTTCAAGTCTTTGCAAAACAAAACCCATAAAATTCTTGTATAATGGCTGTGTGATGCAGTTGTCCTTTTTTTATATAAAACATTTAACACAGAGCACAAATGTTTACATCTATGAGCTGGGGTCATTTCAAAGTAAAAGAGAAAAAAAAAAGGCACCAAGAATCACTCAGTTTCCAAACAAGCAGCAGATGTCATTCCAAACAATTCGGTTTCATTTCCAGGAATATAAGCCTGTCACAAACCGCTCCTTCCCTCAAATATCACGGGTCTGCAGCTTTACATCCAGCGGTGTAAACACAGGAGGCTCAGAAGATGTGTTTGAGATGCTTGATACCGTAGGTCTTGAAAAACACCAGGAGGATTAAAGTCCACAGGCCCAGGATGAAGCCATCAGGAGGGTGCCAGTCTTTCTGCTTTGGTTTCTGAATCGCAGGAGGGGTGAGGCAGGTAAGGTAAGGTGGGGGGTGGGGGAGGGAAAGCAGAGGGGAGCGGGGTGAGATTGCAGGTTAGTAATAGTGTGTATATTTCTCCTGTTGAGGCCACCGCTGATTGTTCTGTCATTCACGCAGGCAGGCAGGCGCAGAATTGCACGCACACACTCGCTTTATCTCTTCACGCACTTTATGTACACGATCTGCCGTCTCACACACACAAACACGCAAAGGTTCACACAAAAAAAGCAGGTGGTAAAGCTCATCAGTACACCTCCCCTGTCTTGTGTTTGTCCCATTCACTGCCACATCATCACTTTGTGTATGATTATACTTTTAAATTTCGCTCGTATTAAACATGCATCTCACAAGGAGCACATTTATATGCTAATGCGGCTGCAATATTCTGCAGGGAGATGAGATTTAACCTCTAAAATAACTTCCTAACTCCACTGCTGGCGACAAAGCTATAGATGGGCTGCGAGAATGCACTTAAGAGATTTCTGTTATCCCTCCCTATACAAGCTGTCATTATCCAGTCGGGAAATCACCAGTCAGACAAGGCATTCCCTAAAGCCAAAACCTGAAAAGTTGGCAAAGCGGATGAACACGCAGCAGAGTGCTCAAAGTCCGACTGAGCCACAAGCTGCACACACAACAGTAGAACGACATATAGTACTATAAAGCAGCTCCGAAAGTGCTTAGGAGATCTGTGTCTGTGCAGCTTTCCTCAGTACTACTCCAGTATCCAGTACATCTACTCCTTCTGATACACATCAATATTGGCTTGGCACACACACCCACTTGCACATACTGCAGTAGAAGCCAGAGCCGAGCTGACAGCAGACTGACAGGCCCTAGGGGATTAGACACTGGGGTGAAAGCCTAGTCCAAAGTCATTATTACCCACAACCTCACAGCCAGCGTACAGGCAAAAGACAAGTTTTAAAGTTAACTACAACAGACCCTGTAAATCAAGTGAAACCAATAGCAATCTATAATCCTCACACAGGATTTGCTGATATTTCTGCATATTGTTTTGATCTTATGTATTTACAGAGTGATTCATGCTGAGTCACTCTCATCCATGCAATTGTTTTTCTAATTGTATTTTCAGTAAAAGTTTACATGCACAAAGTAGTGACGCATCTGGCAAGCCTGGCTATTTTTCTCATGAATATACCAACAACCCAAAGAACAGTGGAGATTTAGCACTCAGTGAGATGTGGCATGTAATGTCTGCTCATATCTGTCCTCTTTTTTTTTTTTGCTTACTCTTTCATCAGATATTTTTACCAGCTGCAATAGTGTAGCTGGTATTGTTTTCATCTTCTGAGTCAGCCTGTGTGTGTGTGTGTGTGTGTGTGTGTGCGCATCATCATGCAAATGTGGTCCTGGAGGCACCTACTTTTTTAAGTTCTTTTAGCACATATTTACGTCTGGCAGTTTTTGTGATAAAGCAACATCTGCAAGATAGTAATGGAACTTTATAGCTGTGTAGTTGAGACTAAAATGAAGACTGAAGTTTAAAGATGGCTGTGGCCAGAGATATTCTGTAATTTATTTCACATGAGGTAAACTGATATATTCCAAGTGAAATATTTAAAGACTTTGTTTATTTTATTTTAGTTTGTTTACTTGTTTATTTATTCCTGCAGATAAATAAAAAAGGATTTACAATGTCCACAATCTGAAAAGTATACTCAAGTATACTTTGTATACTCAACACTTTGTGTTGGGGCTCATTTAGTGTGAATTATGACGATCAGGTTGTGGCACTGCTGAGGTGTTATTGAAGCCTGGGTTGCTTTGATGGTAGCCTTCATCTCTATTTTTGCGTCTTTCTCGTTTTCCTCTTGACAAATCGGGTCAGGCAAGGTGGTTATCCCACCAAACACAGTAATAGCATGGTCAGCAAACCATTTAGTACTAGTTTTGGCACTGTTGACAGGTGCTCAGCCCTGCTGGTAGAGGAAATCGCCAACTCCATAAAGTTTGGCAACAATTCAGAGCACGAAGCACTCTAAAATCTCCTGGTAGATGGCTGTGTTCACTTTGGACTTGATAAAACACAGAGGATCGGCCACCACCAACACCAGCAGATGACATGGTGCCCCAAATTATCACAGAAACTTCACACTGGACTTCAAACACCTAGCCTTTCCACTCTTCCTCCAGAGTCCAGGACCTTGATTTCCAAATGAAATGCTAAATTTACTTTCATCTGAACAACAGTCCAGTTCTTTTTCTCCTTAGCCAACCTAAGACGCTTCTGAAGTTGCCTCTGGTTCAGAAGTGGCTCGATATCAGACATATTCGACAGATTTATCCCCCCCTTTTTTTGCGTCTTGGCTCTAGATGCACTCCCACCACCTCAGTCCAGCAGTCCTTATGATTGTGGTTGCATGTACTAAACTAGTTAGAGAAATGGCACATTTTTGTAATGTTTAAATAGTAATTTACTCAAACTTACAATTGAATATTTTAATAATTTCAGATAGTATAAAACAAATCTAATATCTGTATTAACTAAAGGGCTCTAAAGATCTAGAAAAACTGTTTGGGATCACTGGGTACTATTATAAAATCAGAGTATACAGTGTAATGAGTTAATGATGATGCAGATAGAATATTTATTTCATCAAATCCTGTTGACTGACTGGCAGCGTTTCCGTTTTGAAAGTCTTAAGTTGCTTTGAAAATACACTCAAGTAGGCAATGTTATATTCTGCTGAATTTCCCTTCATATAAGCAGTGAGGACTGCTGATTTGGCATAAGAAGAGTGGAATCCTCTGATGTATTTATGTGTATGGGTATATTAGAGGATAGGAAAGAGTTCTGTACCGTTTGTTGAATATATGCAGTATCTGAAAGAACCACCTGCCAAGCACCAAATGCTGTCTTTGGCATCTAAAACCTCAAACACTGGCTGAAATTGTATGATTTAAAATAACTCTGTTACATTAAGATTTGGGTGAGTTTTTTTGCTTGCTAATTACTCTACACTTTGTCCATCAGCCAATTAAATCAAAGCTAAACAATGGCCCCATCTCAGTCTTTTCAATGGCCAACTTAATGCTCCTGTTATATAAAGTAGGCTTATCTCATTTTGTGAAGACAGGGTGATGATGATGAAATTGACCCAGTGATTATTACAGTGATCCATAGACACACTCGCACATGCAAAACACCTGATTCTATTCATGCATTATTACATGTTTCTTAGAATAACGAATGTTAATTGCTTTGCCTGGTGAAAACGACTCTTTTTATTCTTCTTATTAGTTTAAAAGCTTTTGGTAAGTGAGGCGAAAACCTAATTTCAGGAAACGTGTGTGACTGCGTTCTCGTGCCTCATTGCAGTGTACATCTTCTCAAGGCTGTCGTTTCAATAGAAAGTCCAGGTTACGTGACAACGCTGCCAATTTCTTATGTAGAAAGACCGAGGACAGCAGTAAAAATTGGATTACGTCTGAGCCAAAATTTATTTAACAGCTCAATCAAGTCAAATCAATAGAGCGCCACTGCCATCCAGAATGCTAAAGCAGAGGCGTTTGAAGCGCACGACTAAGCTTTAGGGTATTTGTGGACAGATCAAGGCTGGAGGTCCAAGGTAAAGACCTTCCCTTTTGAAGCATCATTTGTACAGCACACACTGGCCAGAATATTCCGATTGTATTCACTTTAACCACACGCTAGTTTTGGAAGCAAGGTGGGTTTGGGAACGAGGCGGTATTCCCTTCAAATGAGCTGGAGAGTTAGCTGGGGTGGAGAAAAATCTGGTGTTCTCTGCTTAGATTATTCTCCTGAATAAACAGCGAATATTCATTTTAACATCAAAAACAAACATGATAATAAAAGATTTTTTAAAGGAGGCATCAGTCACACCAAGTGCGTTTACATGAACATAGGTATAATGTTAGGTGCTTCTGTAGAACGTCCATCTCCCACAGCCAGTACTTTTCCTACATACAGTACATACTGTATCTACTAGCGTTCAGCACTTCAAGAGAAACATCCTTTCGTGTGCCATCGAAGTGGCATATGTAAGGAATAAACCGCCATATGCAACCACAGCAGATGAGGCAGAAGGCCGGAGCTGGAAAGTGAGGTTACATCCTGTGGAGGTGGGCTGCATGGGCTTCTTAACCATCGAAGGCCACTGAATGAGGTGGGTAACCGAGGGCTTAAATGGTTGGTCAAAGAGCTTTCCAATGTTGATGGAAAAAGCAGCCACTATGGAAGGAGCCAAAGGCGGTGGTGTGGGCATCCAAATGACCAGTGGGCACAAAGCAACATACTGTCCAGTCTGATCAGACTGATCCGACTGCCTCGGCGGCGTACACAACTGGTGTGCTGCAATGGTGGAAACATCACCATATGATAAGCAGCAAACTCACCCCACCTAGAAGGCTTCTCTAACCCACTCAGGGCAAGTGCTGCGTTTCACTGACAAGGATTGTAACATCTAGTCCTATGAATAAATTAAAGTGAGCAGAGAAGAAAATGAAGCTGAAAAGAGACATGTTTTCAGCATCTGAATCATGCTTTTTTTGAGATACTGACTAAACTTAAGGAAGCTTCTCAGATGACTGATTTTGGTCTTGTTTGTCTGACATCAGACATAACAGGCATCGCAGTGGGTGTTTCATCCAAAAATAGCCTGGAGTTAAAGGCCTTGAAGACTTTCTTACTTTCTTATCAACACTATTTACTGACAAAGTCAGATCACTTTCATTTATTTTAAATGAGAGAGATTTACTGAATGAGTCAGATTCTGAGGCCAGCTGTGGGTGTGTGTTTTTTTTCATGTTACTAAACAACTGTCCATCAAATATGCTCAAGCTATATCCACCGAGTGCTAATGAAACTGAGAAACACTGATTTTTAGTGTAAAAGTGTCAAATAAAAAAAACAAACACCTTTTTTTCCTCTTAAATTATTTTTAGTCATTTGAAATAAATCCATGACTAGAGTATACAATTCATCTGCCTACACGGGTGACAATAGCTTGGATTTGTGCAGAACCCCAGATTAAGGCATGTTTTTGGTTCAAGTGCACTTTACCTTACCTGTACATATTCTGTGGCTACAGTGGTTGTACACAGAGTGCATCTGCAATACTATGTGTAGATATAAACATAGAATGAGAGCTACTGGTCAACACCTCTAATCTAATCCTAAGTATTTATACACTTCAAACTCTAACTTCTATTATTATGAGACTAAAACGATCAGATTAGTCAGATATATATTAACAACGTCTTATATTACCAGCATTAACAGACCATCCATTCATCATCTTAAATGTGTATCCAGAATTCGACATCCAGTCATGGTTTACACAGTGGGAGGTTGGAGCCTATGCCAGCTGAATACATCCTTACTAGGGTGTCAATGAGACAGACAACAGTTCACTCTCGCACCTAAATGTGAAATAAATTACCAATCAATCAATCAATCAATCCTACCTGCAAAGACTTCCACACAGAAAGGCTCTAGCAGGGGGAACCTTCTTGGGCACCAGGGCTAACGTCTGCACAATACTGGCCATGTTAACAGACCTCTAACCCAAATCTCTCCAAAATAACTATAAAAAGAATTATGCAGTCATGGTACAGGCTCTGATTTGTCACTGACACTGCAAGCTGAATCCTCACTGTTTCAAAAGACCGGTCAAATTTGACCTGTCTGTTCCAGTTCAGTTGAAACAGAGGCGTCCCCCCAAATTCAAATTAAATTTTCCAGCATGCTTGAGTCATCTCCCTCCATTTTTTCCTGTCAAATGAACACTGAGCTGCAACAACAGTGATCTCTCCCACTGAGATGCTGACACAATCACGCAAATACTGCTGTGCCCGTTTGAAATGCCGTGGCAAGGTCACTGATTTAGAAACACATCAACAGTCAATTTATATATATGAACACATAGATTCTGTGAGGTTTTTCTGTTTGCATTCTCTATCAGAGGTAAATCTGAATTACTTGACAAAAATAGTTGGGAGTCTCTCAGGGGAGGACACAAAAAGGCTGACAGAAAGACAATGAGTCTGGCGGATGAGGCAGAGCGTGGCTGGATATGTTCAAGAGATGAATGGGAGTGTGTGACTGTCAGGGGGCAGTTGACCTCTGTGACAGCTGTAGGCAAAGGTGTGCGTGACTGTATTTGTTTGTGGGTGTGCATGTGCGTCTTAAGACGCAGTCCCTGGGGTGAAGAAGACCAAAGGGAGATGGAGTGACTGTGACAGGAAGCCACATCAGCACAGCTGGCAGAGAGAAGCATATACGAAGAAGGTGGTGAAGGGAATATTAAAGATATAAGAAGAGGAGAAAAGACCACCACACCATTTGGCTGCAAATAACTAATGATTATTTAACTTAATATTAAACAATAATGTGGGGGAGATTTTACAAAATAATCAAACAACTAGCCGAATGTTACTTTTACATAAAGTAATCCTTTAAGCATACTTTACATTTTTGTTTTACTCCTGTGTCTAGTAAGTGTACTTAGCGAAACATTTTACATTTGTTACCTCTGTTGTAACAAAGTATATAATGGAGACTATAAGGATAAGAGGAAAAAAAGATGCACTTGTTAAGAACAATAACAAATACAAACCTCCCAAAGACCGAATAAATAGCTTTATATCAGCTGACTTACATATACTGTGCTCTGAAAAAGTCTTGAGCTACTTCTTGTTTTCATATGTTGCTTCCAAGAAGCCAGATATTCTTATCATTCTTTAAAAAGTGCAAAAGTTCTCCAAGCTTTTCAATTTGTTTTGGACACTGGATGCTTTTTCACTCATTTTTAGTTCAGTCATTGTGATTAACAAATCTTATAGATTAGTGTCAAACCACTTAACACTGACTTAGAAACTAAAGCATAAAGAGGTACCTAACACAAGGGATGAACCAGTGTTTTGTCTTTAAAAATGTGCTTTAAATTGTATATTTAGGCACTTTGTTACTAAGCAGCCTTTCAAATGGATAACTAGTTCCCATTTCTTTATCTGATAACAAAGTTTGATATTCTCAGGTGATTCTCAGTGGATTACTGATATATCTCAGCATGGTGTGAAGTGTGTCCTTAAAAATCTGAGGAAAGTGGACAAGTAGAGTAAAAAAAACAAAATCTACAGCAGAGAAATAGAGGGGGGAAAAAGTCCATCAAAGACCTGACTCGGGACCTGAGAGAAGCATCTGGTACTTCAGTTGATCCATTCACTGAATCTTCATCAGAAATGGTCTCAGTGGAAGGGTGGCTGTCAAGAAGCTATTCTTAAGGAACGTAAACTTGGAGAAAAGGCTGAGGTGCGGCAAGTTACACAACTGGACTAAAAATCAGAAGCAACGCATCTTATGGAGCGAGGAATCCAAATTAAAAATGTTAACATTAAATTAGGAGAGGGTGAAATTAGTTCACGTTTGGAAATGTTACACTTAACTGTTAATGTAAGTTATTTGATTAAGGTATTACTTTTATGTCAATTAACCAATTCCCTAAATTACTGATAGAAACTTTGGTTGTATAGCAGCTTTATAAAGTGGGAAATGTCTGCTATAGTCTGTCATTAGATGTGCATAAGAGTTTTGTATCTGTGCCCTTTTACCCCAAAGTAAAAACGAAATAGAAAAAGGAAACTCAGGTGGGAGGCAGAGGATAAAACTACTAGAAATAGGAAGGTCAGAGGGAAGCAGTTAAGTAGCCAGTGTTCACTGACCTTCACTGACAAAACCATTCACATCTCACTGCCAAGGACAGGAACCAACACTCAAGCAGCATGTTACCATTACATACACATTGTGTTGTGTGTTCAGTTCACCCGTACAATCAATTAAGAGCTACCCATCTGATTGATCGGAGCTAATTAACATGGGCTTGCAGGATGCTAATGGTCACTGAGGGAGTTCCGAAACACCCTGCCAAACACTAGCACTCCAAGGTCAAAACTGCAGCAAATTTTATGTTGTGCAAAGCCAAATGAAGGAACAGCAGCTGCTGTGCACTGCCAGGACACTCCACTGTATTGTTGTGACATTTAAGCCTTACGCAAGTACTGAAACAGTAATAGTAGTGGGTGCATTAGTCTCTCATAAAGCAGGATTTGTTTTGTCTCTCTCTTTTTTTAGAGGATATTATTCATAATTACTGAGCAAAGAAAATTCCAGTTGATATTTGATTAAACAGAGACTGACACAGTGAGCCGTTCCTGTGATCCATACAATCCTAACATTCAGCTCTGAAAAGAGTTGCTGCTGCAAAGAGGATACTGTAGGAGGGTTGGGAGAGGGTTAGGAAGCAGGCGAAGCATTAATTTTCACTGTTTCCATTTTCAATTCTCTAGAGCCATATGGGGTGGCGTCAAGCTGGCAAAAGAACAAATAACAATTTGACGCCAGAGACCAGGACTCACAGCAGCGAGGGAAGCGAAAAGAAGTACAACACACATGAGAGGAAGGGAGGGGGGAAGAAGAGTTCCTTCTAGTTATTTCCAGAAATGAACCCACAGTGATTTGGCAATGACAATCGGATGAGATGTGTGAATTTGGAAAGAGAAGGTGTCAGGACAAGGGGACTAACCCTGAAAGCACTAGTGAGACAACTGCCAACAGTGACAGGGCATTAATCATCTCCTAACATCCACACATCCACAATCGCAATGAGAGAAGCTTGTCTACACACCATACAGCCCAGCCATATATCTAGTCACTTTGATGACTTTTCTATTTACAAGCCATGGTCTGGTCTAATAGGAAATGGAAAAAAAAACAACAACAATAAGATATCTGAGAGTACTGAACACTATTTGACAGCTAATCAACAAGAAGAGAACTGTCAATGGGCTTGATGGACGCTGGTCATTCTGTTGCAGTACAGATGGACTTTGGAGACGGGCAGATAGATGACTCAGTCTGCCAGGACTCCCATCTTCAATCCAGCAGGAGTGCAGGCTTATAATCAAAATCTCTGTCAGGGGTCACTGGGTTGATGAGTGTGTTTGTCTGTTGGGTGCAAATATAAGAGGGAGAGGGGAAAAAACAAAAACACACACACATATAAAGAGAAGCCGGAGGGAGCCAAAATAGAGTGCACCAAGAAATGAAATCAAGTAGCAGACGGCAGCGCTTTAAAGGAGAGCATCTCTATAAGCCACTGTTTTGTTAGTTTGCCTTTATTTTGAATAGTGAGATTATTACTAAAAAAAAAAAAAACCTTAATTAATAAACTACTCTTATATGAGAAGGCAGCTGATCTCTAAGAGACCAGTTTTTGCCATTTATCTGGGGCAGTCTTCAGCTAATTTCCTAAAGTGCCGCTGGCTGTGGAGACCCCCTCCTGTTTCCAATCATGACACTCAATAAGCAACTGACAGGACTCAGGCCTTTGGTCAGCTACATTCATTTCGCCCAACTAACTGTGACTTCTTTGTTCAGACTAAAGTCAGTGTCAGCCAGTGATGTTTCCAGCAGCAGGACCCAAAGATTTTCTTTTATATTTTGCCATTTACTCGGTTCAGCTGGATTTGACCTCTGCTATCAACACCAATAGTTTAGTGTCTGTTGACATGAGGGAGACAAAAAAAGAACGAATCAAAGCAAACGACAGCGACAGCAGCTCTACTGTGGCCATTGAAGCCTGAATCAGAAGCATTTCAAATGTTTATCCTTTACGAATGACTCAAAGTGATCATTGTACCCCTTTTAACAGAAGTGCAGACCACTGTTCTTCAGACCCCTCAAAAACAGCTGCTTCAATCCAGGCTTTGGTTCAAAATCCCAAAGCCCATTTGGACACTTGGTTAAGCATCTCAAATCACCTTGAAAGCCAAGGTAATTTACTGTAGTAGTAATCTGGTATAATAATTTTTTGGCATCATTAGGCAAAATCCATAACAATCATTCATTTGATATCAGTGGTCTGACAAGAAATTCTTCCCCTCCTCTAGTCCTTATCCTCAAACCTAAGACAATCTAGTCTAGAAAATGTGTTTTCTGTGTCCAGGCATTTCACTCTGATGGTGTAAATCCTGACTGAGTATGAGAAATCCTGCAGGAAAAGTTGATATTTACACAGAGAATAACTGCACAAACTTTAAAGTTCACATTAAAAAGTAATCTATCACAAAAGGAACTAAAAAAGTAGATGAGAATAAACGGAAAAAAATGTCAATATCATAAAGTGCTTACAAGACTGACAAAATTGCATGATAGCATTAGCCTCAGGTTGGTTTTAGAGATTGTTGTTATTTTTCTCTTTGAGAGTAAGCTGCTGATTTCATTTTGAATGGCTTTTAATGATTAGCTATTAAAAAAAGACTAACTCCTGCGCTGGCTTTCTGGCAGTGGCTTGTCAATCATAAACAGCCGTACTCATTAAGAAAGAGATGCATGAGCTGCAGGAGGAGGGCTGTACTTTCAAATCCTTAGTATTTCAACCTACGACTTCTCTCAAGTGAGAGAAACAATTGCTCAACTGTCACATTTTGCTCAGCAGAAAAACTGTTGTATTAAATAGTCCAATTTTATTTTCACTTTAATCCATGATCTCTCGAAGGCTTTGCAAGATGACATCCCATTAAGTTTAGACAGCATGCCTATGACTAAGACTTACTGTAAGGAAGAACTAAGTCTTGAATGCTTATTATAAACAGATATTAAAACGACAAGGTGAATCCATTAAGTGCAGAATACGCACTGGAGGGACACTGCTAACATAGACTTTAGGAAGCATCTATTATGTAGACAAAAAGGCTTTTTATTAACATAAAACAATAAAACTGTTTGTGGTGCACCATTTCATTTATTAAATGAACATATTTTAGCTTGCTACTACTCAATCGAACTGAAATATTGTTAATAAAATAAGGTTGTTGTAGCAGACACTGAGCAAAATGAACAATAATTTGGAGTTATGACTGCCCTCCTCTTCAATCCAAGTTCATTATTCATTCTTCTTTTAGCTCTATTTTCTTTTCATCAGCTCCTGTGGGACTTTTCTGACTATTATGTCCTAAATGCTTCAATATATTCTGAAGCAAGAGAACCTAGTTATAGTGTAATATTACTCAGACTAAAAACAAAATCTTTGTCTGATGAAGTGTTCACGGTGTCTGATCAGCTTGCCATCTTTCACGCTGCATGATGTCAGCAGAACAAAATGACTTTGGATCACTCTTTGAGCCTCAACAAAAGCACAGTCTGATTTTCTGTTTGCCTTTCTGTTTTTTTTTTTTACATTAGAGCTCCACATTGTGGAAGGTGTCACTCATTGGAGAAGGTAGAAATATTTTTTGATATGCTGTCTTTTTGCCTGGACGTTGTCAGGTGTTCATCACCTGTATCGTGTATCAGCGTCAACTGTCATATGTCAACTCGTTTTTTGGTCCCAACAGTCTACATTTCTGCTTGATCCATTTTCATGGCTGAATCTGGAATAACAACCTTATCCCAGATGAATGAGCTGAATCTACAAAAAAAAAAAAAAAAAAGGGATTATGGTGCTAATTATCTGTGGGTTTTTCCACTGTGGATGGCTGGTTAACATTTAACTAATCCAAAGAAAGGTTGCACAGGGCTTTCACCAGTCTAGTGTTAAAATGCAGACAGCTTACTGTGGCTTGCCTTGGGAAAAATTTGTTTTAATCATAAGTTAATTTTACCAATATATGATGTTGGCCCACATTTATATGAACCTAGATGCTCACTGTAAATATGACCAGCTTCATTGAGTTTAAAATATGTCTAGTAGTTTACTTCAGTTTAATTCCTTCATGCTGGAATGCCAGAGCTAATCAGTCTGTAGAGATGTTAAATAAACTTTACTTTAAAAAAAAAAAAAAAAACAGTCATAAAGTTTGGTTAAATCCAAACAGACCATTTAGCATTTCGACAAATATAAACATTGGCTAAAACTGTTTGAAGAACAAAGAATAAGAAACAAAAAAGACTGAAAAAAAAGAACCAAGAAAATGTTGTGGCTTAATACAATTTATCCTTCAGCTATCATCTGGCCAATTATTTTCACTAATTAGATTAGGCAAAGCTTCAATGTGTCTGTTTGAACAGGGGTGTCAAACATAAGGCTCAGAGGCCAGAATACGCCCAGCAACGACTACAATCCGGCTCATTGGACGACTTTTGAAAATGTGAAGGAAGGCATCCATTCTTAAATACATTAATTAAGTCATAAAAGAAACGTTCCTGTTTTTCCCCACTATCTACTTAAGCACAAAGAGTCATGCAGACAGATTTCTTTCATTCACTACAGCAGGATTTTTTTGTCATGTAGAAAAACTGAGACATACTGTTTAACTTGCACTTATATTGAGCTATCTCACAAATTAAGTTCAAATTAAGACTGACAGACAGGAAAGTTTCACTGTGTCAGCCCACTGAAGATCAAAGTGTGCTGTATGTGGCCCACAATGTAAAATGACTTTGACGGCATGCAATGTTCAGACAATATGCAGTATTGCACCTGAATAATGCTATGTTAGATGAGCGCTATGCAAAGCTAAAAAAAAACATGTCAGTAAAAGCAAAACTAACTAGATGCTCCATTCACCACATTTCATCTGATCATCATACATCGCATTTACATGTGCAGGAACTAATTAAACCACGCAAAGAAAAACTAAGCAGCACACTCCACATTCAGAGTGCATACAAAGTGACTTTTTAGGTTTCCAAAGTTCAATCAAATCTGGTCTTGCCCTGCAAATGCACTGTGTACACGTCGATATTAACGTGTCCACTCTCTGTATTTTAAAAAGGCGGGCAGCTCGCAAGGCTGAACCCCAAATGTAATCACCAATAATGTCTACTCTTGCTCGAGGCAAAGATTAATGTGGATTCTTTACTTTTGTGAGGCATAAGTTGAAGTAGAAATACGGAAATTGTATTTTTAATAGTCTCATAATGGAAAAATCTTACGAGAGTAATACAAGACTAGAGTCGGGCTATTCTGAATGCACAGCGCGCATTCTAAAGCTGGATTGAGGAGGAAGAGGTGTTCATTTGTGAAGGTCGACCCGAGTGAAAGTCACAATTCATTTGGGAATGAGGTGAATGCACAATTCTTTTCCACAATCCTGCCTATCCTTTCTGCTGGATTTCATGGTGGCCCCTCCGCACCGAGACCGGGAGGCAGTTGCATTTCACACTTAGAGATGTCACCATGGAAACGGCACAAAGACATCTGTTGGTGGATGTTGCACATAACTTTCTGTTCTGTGTCCAAATTAAGGAGGAGCATGGACACACTTGAAAATAACAACAACAACAAAAGAAGCAAAACACAAGAGCCAGGGAAGAAAAGAAGAAGAAGCTCTGCATACGCAAACACATAAAA
This sequence comes from Maylandia zebra, assembly GCF_041146795.1. Lineage (NCBI taxonomy): Eukaryota > Metazoa > Chordata > Actinopteri > Cichliformes > Cichlidae > Maylandia > Maylandia zebra. The sequence continues at coordinate 9,943,225 of NC_135184.1, forward strand.
GACACATAAAAGTTGACCAGCATGAAAACTTACATGAAAGGTATTTGACAAACACCTCATTTGTCGCGACATGGGCTTCCTCGTGCGGTTTAGTATCGGTGTCTTACCTGATGGATGATCTCAGACACTGGCAGCTGGTCCGCGTACGAGTACACCTCTTTTTGCTCCTCTCCATTTACAGGACTGAAAAACAAAACACACAAAACAGCACGCTTTGAACATTTACTCAAGAAAGCAAATAGCACTCATACATTTGGCTTTTGTTACGTGGAACACCATCATTCAGTAATGAAGAAAAGCTGTCAGGAAGAGTAACAGACTCAGTGTTTCCGTTGGCAGTCTGTGTGCAGCTCAGGTGTGTGTGTCTCCGACAGTCAGTTGTATGCATTTTGATGCAAATGACCTCCCCTTTTTCTCCTTCTAGATAAATTAATGAAAGTTATCCTGGAACATCAGATGAGTGTCAAAATCATCTTTAAAGTAGAGGATGTGATTGGAAGAGATTGCCTGCATATCACTACCCATCACGGTATAATTCATTGAGTCACTCACCAACAAAAATCTATACTCCGAGTAGTCCACTCTCCACATTTTCACTGAAGAAGAAGTGTTAGAAGGGCTTCAAACTCCTGAGCCCCCTGTACATTCGCAATGCACTCTGCACTAATTCTTCTAAAACCCCAGTGAACATCGATGCAGAAATCAATGAAGTCAGAGGCAGCTGCACATTCAGCTTCAACACTCATATGGATCGCTTTCATATTTGTTGTCAGCTGGTGTTTGTTGTTTTTGCTCTACGGAAACTAGCTTCTTTTGGGTTCTCATTTTACAGATTTTATATATACCCACTAGTGCTAAGTCTGTTCTTCTTTGTTTAAATTTGTGTCGTATTATAAAATTTAGTGAGTTTACAAACTGTGGAAAATTAAAATTTGGAAATAATAGCATAGGGCGACTGTGGCTCAGGGGGTTGGGAAGCGTATCTGTAACCGGAAGGTCGCCGGTTCGATCCCCGGGCTCTCTGTCCTGGTCCTTGTGTCCTTGGGCAAGACACTTTACCCTACCGCCTACTGGTGTTGGCCAGAGGGGCCGATGGCACGATATGGCAGCCTCGCTTCTGTCAGTCTGCCCCAGGGCAGCTGTGGCTACAACCGTAGCTGCCTCCACCAGTGTGTGAATGTGAGAGTGAATGAATAGTGGTATTGTAAAGCGCTTTGGGTGCCTTGAAAAGCGCTATATAAATCCAATCCATTATTATTAAAAAGAGCATTTCATCAGCTCTTGGCTGACTCTACATGACATCGACATACTGTTCCGGTTTACTTTATTCAGCTTTGTCTTCACTTCTCAGTGGTCAATTTAAAAAAACCACCAGACACGCCTTTAGTATTTCAGAATAAGGTATCCATCATTCTGAAAGAATCAGCCTAAATCAGGTTGCTCTGAAGGACAAACGTTTAAGCCCATACCTTTGCAAATGTCACAAATCACTAGATATCTGCAAGAGGATAAGTCGAGAATGGCCACAATGTTTCTACAGTCACAATAAAATTATTTTAGTCCAACAACATGAAGAGCAGTTGATCAAACTGTGTTTAAAGGGCAAAGGCAGCGCCCTCACAAGCTACAGCACCATACACCATAAACACACAGTCATTTATTTAAATGTACATATGACACAAAATGCACCTGTAAAGTAGCTCTGTTAGGGGGTTTGTCTGAATAAATCCATGAGGTACATCAACCTGACAGTCACCGATGTCCGGATGACAGCAACCTTGAAAGTTACAAACAAGCCTAAAATAAAAAATTCTGACACAAAGTCAAACGGGGGTCAGAGCTAAGGTTTACCGTCAAGTGGAGGTTCAGGACTGACCGTCTTTCAGCAAAATTTAGGTCAGACAAAGTGAGCCACATCTCCCCTGTGAGCCATCATGACACACCTCCAGCCACTTGATGATTGAAACCTGTTCTTCTATTTGTGTCTTTCTTCACTCAAAGTTACTTTTACCCATCATTTTTCTCTCTGGCCATTTCATGTCACACTGACACAGACACACAGTCTCTTCTCGCGTGTGATGAAGAGAAGAAGGTGTTCACACAAAACAGATAGTAGTAAAGCGTATGGACTGGTAAGCAGGGAACCAACTTCCTGCTGAGCCTTCGGTGCGTGCCAAGCTTCTCTGCCACAAGAAACATGTCACTGAAAACACAGATGTGTCACCGCTGGGATCTTCCACCCTTTTTTTCCTCAACATTAGAAATGAGCTCTAATTCAATTCAAACTACTTTCTACTTTATTTTCCACAAAGACCTTTTTGGAGAGGCATTATAAGTCCTCTCTGCTTATTGTTCTGAGGAAGAAATTGATGTTTAGAAATGTACGACAGGATATGGAAGTGAGAGAGGCGAATGCGAGCTAGAAAATGAGACAGGCACATGTGTACACTCGCACACATGTACACATCTTCTCTAAATGTCCTCCTCCACTTGTCTGAGAGGCAGAACAAGCTGACAAAAGTGGATTAAAGCAGCACTATATTTAATAACAGCTTGTTTCCGAGGACATCTGTGATCTTCTCTCTGTGGGAACACACTGAGCTCACTACAACCCATTTTCAGGTCTTATGAAACACAATTTTCTAACTTTCGCAACGACATCTGGACAAAGGTTTCATAAAGATCCAGTTTCTGACATCGATTTAGTGATTGCTTTTTGAGATGATCCAGAAGTGCTGGCAAAAGGGTGAAGGTTGGTTTCTCAGGGGAGTGCCAATTCATGGGATTTAATACTCTTAAAGCATGCAGCATGGTTACTTTAAATATGGTTGTAAATAAAGATCAATTAGAGATCAACACTAACTGAATATACTACATTTTTTTCCTTATTTTTTATTTCAGGCATTCATCACTGTTTTCAACCATGCGCCCAGCACAGACATGTATCAGATACAGCAGGTTTGGACATCAGCTGGTCTCCCTTGTACAAAGGCTGCATGATATTCGATTGCACCATTGTGCAGGTAATAGTCTGGTGCCTCCTGCATGCTCTATCCACATAGCTCCCTCACCTGAACTGCAAAGAGTATTTTCAGAAGTGCAAACACATTTGAAGAGGACTATTGCTTGCTGTTTGCTACACGTGACAAAGGACAACTGTGGAAAATATCCCGACCCGTTTCTCCCAAACCTGTCCAAAATTCATGTGTGAAAAGGGCTTACCACAGTACAAAGATAAGCTGGTTTCAGCTCCTCGCTTTTCAAATGTGAAAACCCATAAAAATTTATTTTCTTCTATAAAAATAGCAAAACAGTCTAAAGAATCGCTTTTTCTTTTTCAAACAACAAAATCAATCAACTGAGGTAAGTGATGTTAATAAAACCCAGAGCAAACCTGTGATGCCCCCCCACCACCACCACACTAATAATTACAGCCTCAACTGCCTTATTGTTTGGCACTCTTGCTCATCTTTCTTTGATTCAAGTATAGAGAGACACTTTGCATTTTAAATAGGCATCTCTGCATAAATCTGGGCTCTCTATTCCTGAAATTCATTAGCCCTGCAAATATATATTTTTTGTGTTAAAATGAAACCTTTTCTTTCCTGACACACACCTTCTAACATTTAATCAAAAAAAAGAAAGAAAAAAAAAACAGAACATATCGAGTGCTAAGACTTTGCAAAACTGTCAAAAATTGCTTTTTTAACTCTTATTTCATGGCCAGTTATGGATAATCAGCCTTTGAATAGTCTAATTCCATTACATGTAATATTTTACACTGGTAAAACCTTGCAAACACGTTGAACCCTTCCATTCACAAAGACCCCTTAATAGGTTTTAAACATCTTCACACGTTAAATTATGAATAATTATTTATTAATGCCAACGCTGATGACTACATTAATTTAAATTATTGCAGTAATGAGGTCATGGCTATTATTTTCCACATGCTTGTATTGTAATCTCCCCACTGCTACAATGCTGTCCAGACCCAAAAGAAGCACAGAAAGCTTCCTGTCACCGCATTATCAGTCAAGTCCGAATGTGGCTGAGGAAACACCCTGAGAGGGCGTACAAAATGACAATAAATGTTGTTAGTCTTCCCAACATCAACAAAGTACAAAGACACTGCAAGCACTTTGGTGAATCAGTAAACTTAGTGCTGTTAAACTTCAAATGGATCGGGTGATTGCTGGTTCTTACATCAGAAATGGAGATAAAACGTCTCTCTCTAGGACTGAATTAGGCCAACAGCTAGCTCAATAACATTGTGTTGGTGTTTCTGTGCTGCATGAGGATCAGCAGGACTAATGTGCTGGCTGTAATCGATATTAAAGTAATAGGGGAAGTTGTGTGCAATGAGTAACTTGCGCGGGGCCACAAACAGCCAATGACTAAAATCAGTATTGTAATTGCCTCTAATTACTAATTAGCAGCCAACCACATTAGATTCTTTAATACTTCCCAGTGGTTCAATTAAAACCCAGTTAATGAAATTAATACAAAGGGTTGGGGGAGTGGTGGTATTATCATTAATAAAGTTAAATTCCCATTGCATCTTTAGGTTGAACACAGTAAACATCTGTTCCTGCAGCTTAGAGAATCAGTGTATGGAAACTGTTTGCAATAGCTGTGTGCTTCCTAAAACTCCTGATGATTGTGCTTATTATGGCATTAGTGGAGCTTGGTGATAAAGCAAACAATACATCGTGAGGCACAGAGAAAAGGTTTGACAGCTCTCTACAGCCATCTAGTGGCTCAACCTATTTATCACAAAATGTAAGCATGCACCAATTTGGATATGTGCAATTCACCACAGGGTAGCGCCACAGATCATCTAAAGCAAACACTGCTCATTACTCACTGCCACTTATGAAGACAGACTGGATTAAGTCTGAAGGCTGACAATGAAGATGCCCAATTATGAGCTCCGCTTCTCTCTGAAATAATGTTTTCAGTGTCATTATTGATTATAAAAGCAGTAAATGCGTTCTAAATGAGCAGCACCATTACCCAAGACAAACATGTCATTGGTCAACTTTACAATCAGGTCTTAAAACCACCACATGGTAGTCATAGTGACAGCCACTGAGTGCTTTAATCTTCCAGAAACAGGCCAATCAACACATCATTAGCAGAGGAATCAATATCACTGATGGGAGGTGTACTAAACAGAAATCAAAGGCTGGTTAGTTGGAAACTGAACACAAAATGAATTTGGCTGCTGGCAGTGAGGCTGGCCTAAATGAGAGTATTTTATAAGGGTCGCCCCCCCTCATGTCATCATGAAAGTACAGCCCAGCCCATGTTCAACTTCATTTCATATCCCTTTAATATCTACCTTTAATCTCCCTTTCTGTTGTTACCTTTAGTTCATTTTGAAAAGCTGGAAACAATTTGTGAACAACTTATTTTTGCACAAGTATCTTTAATGCTACAGTCACATTTGGGAAAACAGTGGTGCCAAAATAATTGCAATTGCATGCAATGAACTCGCAGTGCCATTGCCTTTGAAATGATTGTTTCAAAGAGGGGGGACAAGGTCTGCAACCACTCAACCTCGGTCCATCAAGAAGGTGATAAAACGGCAATAAGTTGGAAATTAGATGCAGTCAGATAATACAGTGATTAACTACCATAAATAGCTGAAAAGAAATCGCAAATCTGTATCCATTTACATATTCAAAGTCACATTAACTTATACTACTTAACAGATTACTTTAATTAATTGCCCAGCCAGAACCTCATAGACCAAAAGGTTGAGTGTGTTGCATTCTAGACCTCTGCTACTTTTTTTCCAAATGCAAAGTTAATCACCAGGCACCCACTGATTTTTAGTTTCTAGCAGGTTGCCATCCTGTTTTTATTCTAGTTTGATTGATGCATACCTTTTGCCATTAACAAAAAAACAAATAAATTAAACTTACTCCTCCTCCATCTGCTTGATGGGGTCAGTCAAGTTGATGGCATCCATGGTGAGCTCAACTTTGCGGACACTACCAAAGAAATCTGTGATGAGAACACTTCCAGGATCTCTCAGGAACAGGTCAGTACGATGGCCTGGAGTGGACACACACTGACTCTTTGGACACACTTTGAACTGTGGAGGCAGAGACAGCAAAGATTTCACATTAGGAATATTCAACATTGTTCTAAATTAGTGGTTTCTGTCACGTTGGATCTCTATTTGGGAGCCAGTCAGCTAGTCCACTGACAGTTGCTGAGGGAAACCAACAATTTTCTGGACAACAGATAACACAATTCCTAATTGGTTGATGGCACTCTGGATACAAGCAGGCTGCAGATGGAAACCACCAAGCTTTGTGTCCCAGTGTCCTATGCATGCAGATTCTGGATATGTATATGAAGATATCTGTTTATTCAAACTATATAGAACAAAAACAACTAACAATGTCTCTCTAAATATAAATATTCGCCTCATGACAATGACAGCTTTAGCAGCAGCATAACTTGCATGTACAGGTCAGCTCTGCACAAAGACACAATACTAGATTTATTCCTTTTTGCACCACCAATTCCAAGTTCCAGTTGCAGCTAGTATTGAGCTGTTGCTCTGGGAGGTGTGACACCGTGAGAAACAGATTAGAGGCACTGTGCCTGACATTTGTGCATGTCCTTGCCAATTACAATTTTTAGCACACTTGTTATGTTACCACTTGTGAATGAATCCTATGTGAGTTTATCAATGTGTTGTTTTCCGCTTGAAAAGAATATAAAAATCACATAACTGAGGTCAACATTATTTCCTCAGCCAGACAGGACTTGAAAAGTACAGCAAATGGCACGACTTTGCAGCTTGGATCAGGGGGGGGAAAAAAACAAGAACGAAAACTCAGAGGGCTCATCCAGAAAATCCATAGTATTGATCCTTAATTCCCTGAAAAGGCACAACAGAGAATCTACAGAAACAGAAAAATTGGAAGAAAAAAATAATAAGCATGTGTCAAAACACACAGAGTGCCAGAGTAACGATCTGAGGTGCTTTGAGCATAACTCCGGGTGACGCAGATGAGGAGTGGCCCTTGTGGCACGAGGCTAAAAGATGAAAAAGGAGTTGCTGCTGAGACTGAGTCATGGACCAGAGCAACATGTACTCACCATTTCCACCCTGATGTGTCAAAGGCCAACGACTGCAACACCGTATCAGATATTCTGTTTCAAGTGTGACCTGTGTGACTTTTATCTGACTTCTTTTGGCCCACAGACAGAGGAAGAGGACAGTACAAGAAAAACACTGCTTCAGGTATCAGCAGTGCTGATTGCCACATCCTTCCTTTTAAAAGCTGACTTTCAAAATAGTCAATCTAATAAAAATCTGCATACCTTTTTTGTTATGTTCTGTTGCAGTAACTACAAATGAATGTATAACAAATAAAACGATGGTGTTCAAAATGTGAGACACCAGAGAAAATCTCTTCCTTTCTGTCACTCAAGTAGAAGTAGCACAACTGTAAACTTAAATTTGCATTAACACCCCTAACGTATTTTAAAGAGTATAACAAGAATTTTATTTTGTGGTTCAGGAAATTGCGATTTCCTGCAAACAGGTATGAGGAAGTTGTGACCATACTGGACACACACGCTAACACAGGCTCACCAGATCATTCATGTTGGTTTTGCTTGCAGGATGGATGTCTTCAAGGAACTCCAGCATGTAGAACGTGTAACGATCCATCAAATGGACTCCTATGGCCAAATCTGGCTGGTGCTAGAATGAGACAGATTTTAAAAATGTAAAGGATAAGAATAGTTGCTAGAATGGGCGCTGTGGTGGCATTTTTACTTCTAGCTCATTAATCAAACCTCTACACTTTTACACAATGAACACTTACAGTCTTTTAAAATACACATCCACACCAACATTCACAGATTTGTATTATAAAATTCATCCCAAGTAACAATTTATGGAACTTTTTCTTTAGTTAGTCAGTTATAGTTTCCGTTGCAAATCTGTACAGTATCAAAATCTGATAAGTGTCACCTGGCATTGAAATTGAACAACGATTGTCACAGCACAAGTGTGTGAAAGGAAATGAATTAGAGACTTGTGGCAGCAGGATAGCTTCATGAGTGATATTCATTATCTTAAAGTACACAGAGGTTTCAGTTTCTGCTGTATTGCAGACAGACATTTTTTTCTCCTTTATTTATATTTGTTATATATTTTAGAGTATATTTAGTTTAGCCTTTAATTTAATTGTTAGTTATACAACTAAAACATTGGGGGGGTTGAGGTGTTTGCTGTTGCACTGTGACAGCTCAGATGGGCTCCAGTCCCCTGTGACCCTGAATAAAACAAACCGGAAAAGTAGTTTAGAAAATGGATGGATAATTTCTGTAACAATGCAGTTTCTCTTTGGGATTAATTAAGTGCTTTGTCTATCCATCCATTAATCCATCTCCAATAACGGAGGAAGTAAGAGTTTTCAACCCCCTGGGGGTGTGAAAATGGAAAATGCAAACAGCACTGACATATCACCCCCTGTTTAAATCCAATATTCACGCTTTTTTAAGCTCCACTGTGGTCTCTAACGGCTCCTAAGGGAAATATCCGGTTCTCATATTTCTTGATTCTCCGATATGTTTACAGACTAGTGTCTTACTCTGTATGCTCTTCAGTGTGGAGCAGGTAGAGGAGTGTGTTTGTTTTAAGCTTTTCCACTGGAAGCAGCTGCTTTGGACAAAACGCTGCTATAAGAGCAGAAAAAGTGAAGCAGATCAATAACGTTGTGGAGCACAAAGCTAAACACTGAATCAGGTAAATATCCCCTCACACAATCCAAGGCTGTAAATACATCTTTATCTTTAGGTTCAGTTCATCATGAAATTAAATATTAGTTTCATATTTTTTGTTCAGTCATTTGATATTTTAAATTTAAAAACGCTGTGATATAAAGCAATTATAGCTGCTTTGAAAGCTTGCATAGTATTAGCTATGTACAGCTGACAATTTGAAGTCATTAGCTGATAATGTAAAAATAATAGTGCCTGCCAGTGCCACCCGTCAGCATCGTAGTAGATACACCTATGATATCAATTTCAAAATCCTACACCATTCTTGAGTTTTTGCATTCACAAGAGTTTCAGAAAACTTGACCTCTGACCTTAAGGTCAAGGTGACTGAGATTTGAACTCGTCTAAGATTTTTAAAGCCCATTTAAAAATCCTAGGTGAACTCCTTCTTGAGTTATTGCTTTCACAAGATTCACAGAAAACGTGATGTACGGCTTCTAATCCTACGGTCAACGTCACTGAGATTTGAACTTTAGTATCAGCCGCGATACCTACCTACAGTTGAGGCCTACAGTATTAATTTCAAAATCCTACGTTGCCTCATTCTTGCTCAAAGGAGACTTACGATGCTTTCCTTCTTCCGTGATGTACATGTTGTTACAGTGGTGCATGCCAATATTAAAATGGCCAAAGTTTTTTTTTAAAATTAGGGGCTGAATGTACAAGCAAATCCTGTAAATAAAAAAGCTCAGACTATTTTAAACAGTCCATAGAGCAACGATATGTTTGTTAGAAAAGCAGAGCCAAGCTGAAGAAATTTGGAGCAGGGGAAGGAAGCTAAAAGGCTTTTATAATCAGAAGGCTCTCTAGAACAGTCCAAAAACAAATATTTATAGCCACAATAAACCATGTCAGTAAAATTTGTTCTGTTCAGCAAATAAATAAGGTCTTCTTTGGTTGTTTGTTTGTTTGGTCTTAACTTTGTATTTATTGTATTTTTCAAAAGTAGTGTAAACATTAAAAACAGTTGGTCATACATAAAATGTAGTTTGGCACTATTTAATGTCATAAAATTGATATTTTTAAATGTCCCCTCATCACAGTCCCTTTCCTTGAAAAATGCTTATTTTTAGATATTAAAAGACTCATTATTCATAAGTGTTTATGTTATATTCTGCTAATCCCCTATTTGGCCATTTCAGTGTTTTTACAGTGGTTCTGTAACTTACACACACACACACACACACACACACAACGCACACACACAACGCACAACTGAGCACAGTTTTAGATTGGTCCATCAACAGTGCAAAGCAGAGAAAGAGTGAGCAAGTTTCCCCCCCTCAGCTCCTGCCCTCACTGCCTCTTGAAGACTTTTCAGGATTTTTCTAACTAAATTATGCAGTGGAGGGATTTGCACTTTAAGCTATACGTCTCAAGCAAAAGGTCAGTGTTGTGTAAAATGTGGAAGAAGAGGGGGGAAAAGAAGCAGCATTGTTCTTGTATTTGAGTGCAGTGCAGAGCTAGTAGGTTTCTGATAATTATTAGTGAGATGAAGAACTTGTAACATGTCACATTTCTTGCAGACCTTTCTTAGTTTGAATGCTAAAAGAGAGAAGACATTTGAATAAAAATTCAAAAGTGCAACACTATTTCAAGTAACACTGACTGGTGTTGCAGGGGGGTGAGAGCGTATGAACACAGAAATCAAGCTAGTGCAATGTGCTATGAAATCACACTGCTTATTAGAGAATCTGACAAGCTGATGGATGATTTTTAATTCATCTTCCACGTGAGGGAAGATAACTCACCGACAGGGAGTCTTCTCCAACTTGACTGCTGGCCAAAGCCATGATGTTTGGAGAGTAAAATCTTTCATACATGGAGGCGCCTTGACAGGTGTCAATGATGAAGAGCAGCTCGTTGTACCTGGAGACAAACACACGCACACACACGAACAAACAGAGGATCATACACATTCTCAAACAAAACTGATGGGAGAATGCACAGCTGGCATAACACTCATCCATTTGTTCCAATAAACAGATATTACACAAACCTTCTAACCATCTTTCATATTGCAGTTACCATGGTGACCAAGAAAAACCAACAGCTCCATTCAGTCCTGCTAACACTCCCATGCACACAGCTTAACCACCACCCCCTTCCTTTCCCTTCCCTCCATCCTCCTTTCCTACAAAACACTACATTTCACTACAACTTCTTTCCCCTGTTTAGACAAACATGTAGAGACTGTCACATCCAGTAGACTTAATCGAGGTGGTTTGGGGATGATAAAGGGAGGTCTCTTCGGTGGCTGTAATTTAGCAGTTCAACCCTGCAATTATCACATCAGCATGAAAGCTGGCGTCACTGAGCTTTTATCCAGTAGCCTGGAGCCTGACTGTAACCCAGACACTCACCGTGGATGATAATGGGTTTGGACAACAATAGAGGCACTCGCAGCAGCAAGGTGAAAGCTCATTTACCATCTCGTGATTTACAAATTAAGCAAAGCAGTGGCTTAAATAGTAACCCCAATTACAGAACAAAACAGCCTCTACTTTTAGAAGAATTTAGGAAAACATGACAAGTTCAAGGTAATTTCAAGAGTACTAATACAGAGAATGCTGTGCTAACACTTTGTAATCCCTAGCTTATCCCACATAGAACACGATCACATGGTCTAAAGTATAAAGTTAAAATAGATAATGAAGGCCACAAGGGACAATACGATCTATTTACTAAGTTCAACAATTAGTTTGTTTCTTTTTCTACTCCAGTTGTACTCATAAAATTTCCACCTGAAATGATTCCTTAGTTAATTCATTCGCTAAGGGGTGTCAAATTCAATTTGACATCACGCTGGGAAATGAGAACCACATTAAGGGTGAGATCAAGTTTACTGAAATTCTTTAATTAAACTGAAAATGCAAGTCCAATATAGTCTTCACATGTACAAGTTGGCTTAAGTGAAGCCCAGGCCAAATAGTGCAATGTTTATAATGCACTCTCATTACAGTGGTTTGGAGCATTTAACATTAAAACATATATCAAAATACTGAATCTGTAATTTTATTTTTCCATATATTTCTACAAATCTTACCCAATGGTTGAAATGTGAAATTTCACAAAGTTAAAAGTAAAACCTCTAGATTTAGCTGGAAGAAACCCAGCTACAGTAAAGCGTACTGTACAGTATGCTTTAGTCATTTTCACCGTCCTTGGCTCCGTTTCTGTGCTGATGTGCAGATTCAAGGCAAAGCAAATTTCATTCTTTGAAAACAGCAGTCATCTCAATGCAAATATACACAGGTCACTCTTTATGCCTTCAGAGTCAGCTTTTATATTCTGTGCCATTTTCTGTGAGCTAGCTTGTTATTTTGCAGCTGCAGTGTGCCCGTCTGTTTTGTGTGGCATACAGACACAACGAAGGGGGACGGATGTGAAGTGATACGCTAGCCGGATTAAACTTTGCAAAGGACCAGATATGGCCTAGAAACCTTGTGTCTGCCACACACGCATTAGCGAATCATTGTTCCTAGATTTGTCGTTGTTTATTTTACTAACAAAACTAGACATCCAACAGCTTCAGCTTCAGCTATACATAAAAAATTGTTAGTTTCAGACCGATTGATAACAATTCCTATTGATTTATTAATTACTCCACTAAATATGGCCCAGCTAAATGTTAAAACTCATGGATAGATGGTTCAACCAGTTAAAAATTATTATCTGTGAATATTTTCCTGCAAGGTTTTGCTTCCATCACGAATGTACAATAGGCAAGAAAAATACTTAAACAATGAAATTTAAAGATTTTTTAAATATATATATGGTTTCATGGCCTTCAAGTTAGCCCTTTAGATTCACACATTTAGCTCCTCATTTAACTACTGTATTCCTACTGCATATAAAACTTAATCTACAATTTACAGGCAGGAAAAAAAGAACTATCAAGGCTACAAGTTGATGTTCCCAATGACAATTGAAAGCCCAGCACTACCTTTCAAGCTGAGCTGAAGCTATTTTTAAAAAAGCCTGAATAGAGAGTATACAGTTTCACTGCACTGACAGCACTCTTTCAACCACTGAAGTCATTTGATACACACAAAGCCTTGATAAGAGAATCAATTTAACGTAACACACCTCTGATAATCATCTGTTTTGCTTGTTATAAAGAATCAACAGAATGGGAACCTCCTGATAAAGTTATAATACTCATAGGCTGTGATGTTTTGTGCTGTTAAATGCTTGTTGGCATGCTGCACAGCTAAATGCCCTGCAGGGCAAAGAAAAAACAAGTAAAGTAGACCTGACAAACGGGATTATGTGAAGTCACTTTTCAGTTTATTTACCTTCTTTTCTGCCACATCTGCTCAAAAGCATCTGCCAGTTCCACATTACTAATCTCCTCAGAGTCCTGGAACTTCAGAAAGCCATTCCCACCGTGGCCTGTTAATCAACCACAGATTAAAAATAATTAATTCAACTTTGTTCAACTTTAATTACTTCAACTTCATAGGTACATTTTTTCCCTTTAAGTACCTGTCAGGTATATGAGGATGTTGCTTCGATCATCAGAAAGGAGGCGTTTAGAGCGTGGTGTGCTGGGAGGCAGGCGCCCAGTCAAAACTCGCAGGAAGTTCTCCACAGTTACCTAAGGCACACACGGTACAAACCTGTGGTCATTTTCCATCTATGTCTCTGACAGGAAGTAGTAAATTAGTTGTTAAATAAAACTATTCAAAGATTGAAACTATACAAAACAAAAGCCAGTAAAAAGAAAAGTTAGTGATGAAAAGTCAATTCGTAATACTTAAATTGTCATTGGTAGGATCAGTAAGTGACCACATTTTTGATCTTCTCCACTTATCCTTTAATTAAAATTTGATAATCAGCTCCTATCTGAGTTTTTTTTCCTCTGTTTTTAATGATTATTGGTTTTTGTTGCACATGAATGTGGTGTGACAGCAAACAAAGACGGGCAGTACAGTGTCATTGTATTTTTAAAAAGGCACAAAACAGAGTGAGTCGTCAAAAAACAACGAACTCGCCTTAGTCCATAATAATCAGAAAAATAAATAAAAACCGGCTGGGCCCCATTTTAGACGTGTAGATTATAAAATGTCCTGGTCAATAAAAATGTTGCCTTGGACATAATCCGTTTCTCCTCAAGTTATTTAACGCAACACTGAAGGTGAAACACAGCATGTGAGACTGTCACATAAATCACAGTAAATGTTTATATAACAAGCTGAGCAGAATCAAACTGTCTGGGATAGGAAAATATTTACAATTTATGCCAAACGGTCATGAACATTTGTGATTATGCTCAAGCGATTCATCTTTTTCTGGCTTCAAAATACCCAATTTTTGCATTTAGACTTTAAAAATCACTCAGGGCTTGTTGATACACATAAGGCTAACATAAGTGTTGATTCACAGAATGAAGGTGAGGTGTAAACACCTGAACTGACCTCATAACCTCGATAGTCCACTTCCACATCGTCACCATACACATTCAGCTCCATGTTTTTGTGACTGAACACTGTAGCAGGTTTGGGATTTCTGTGGTTACAAGCCATGTCATCAGCCAGCATCAGAACTATGTGGCTGGTGATTAAAAAAAGAGAAAAAACAGAGTTAATATGATGATATTGAAATAAGTAAAAGGACAATGGCTGCTATCAAACACGTTAACTGTTATGTTGTGAAGGATAATGCATTTAGCCTGAAAATTAAATTGCATCAGTTTGTTTATTGATCTTACAGTTGGACCAGCTGTTGAATATTTTGAAACTTTTGACATTTGGACATCAAGAGCTCCCACCAATCATACAGTCAATCGCTAACCAGCACTACCACCACAAGTACTGTGTAACTCTCCAGAGCCAGGACTGATTTCTGAAACTTTACTATCTCGAAATAAAATGAAAACTTATTAGTATATGCACACTTGTTCATCCTGTTGCCACTGGTGCCCTTCTACACAAAACAGACCTTGTCAAACGTATTTGCCATTTTCTCCACGTTGGATGTTTTATTTTACCGCAGCTCTCCATCTGGGAAAGGCCCCAGAACAAACAACAAACCAAAGTAGGCTGTGGAAAAACTTTTGAGCACTCACTTAATTCATTTTGACACAATACAGGCACCTTGTAGAATGGACAGCATGTTCTGAGGTGCTCTCAGCTAAAGCCAAGCCTAACAATGGACAGCACCATAGACTCAGTAAACTTATTCAGAAGTCCGCTTCGGCCCCGGATGTGGCCGTGGACAATCGATGTGCAATAATAGTGAGCAGGACAATGTCAAAACTCTTCTGAAAGTCCAGTAAAATATCCCATACCCTCTAAACAATGTTCTGGCTAGCCAGGGGTTCAGCCAAAGACTAACAGCATGAGCTTCTTCATTGCAGTAGCTGTCCAGTTACACAGTTCCTCTTTCTACTGTACCTCTTTTTAATAAATTTTTGAGCAACTTTTACAAAACACTTCACCTGCTGGGATGAATAAATTTCTCCCTTAACTACTGAATACACAATGATAATTAAAAATGATTGTTCAATTACATCTAAGATTAATTAATTGATAGTCAGAATACATATTTCTTTCAGAAAGCAACCGCATAATATGCTATATCTTGTTAAATCCAGCAATAATTATTATTATGCCGAAAGACTATTTATGTTATTGAGTCTTTAAAATATCTCCAAATGACTGCAACTGTCACATATTTTCAACACTGATTACTCTGGAAAATATAATGTCTAATAAACTGGTTTCTCTTCATCATGCATGAAAATATTGAAAGGTCCCCATTATAAATTTACCTACTGATCAACTTGACCTCTTCAGAATGTCTAAAATCCAAAAATATTTCATTAACTACCATATAGAACCAAAATATGTTTCAATTCCTCAAATTTTAAATGTCTTTGCTATTATAAGTGAAATTTATTTTTACACCTTACATGATTGTGTGACTCAACAACCTGATTAATCGTTTTAATACTACAGTGACCAGGATAACTAATTTCTATTTCTATGCTTATAATACACAATGGTCCTTTTTGGCTAAACTTAACAACCTCAATAGCCTTTTCGGCCTCAAATACCTCATCTCAGTCCTGGCAAAATTTAAATTCTCGTGTTCGCCCTAAAAACTTCTGTATAGAGATGGTAAGTGGCCTGCATTTGTATAGTGCTTTTCTAGTCCCTAAGGACCCCAAAGCGCTTCACACTACATTCAGTCATTCACCCATTCACACACTGGCGATGGCAAGCTACATTGTAGCCATAGCTGCCCTGGGGCGCACTGACAGAGGCGAGGCTGCCGGACACTGGCGCCACCGGGCCCTCTGACCACCACCAGTAGGCAAACATGGGGTTAGTATCTTGCCCAAGGATATTTGGCATGCAGGCAGGAGGCAGCCTGGGATCGAACCACTGACCTTCTGATTAGTGGCTGACCTGCTCTGCCACCTGAGCTACAGCCACCCCTAGAGGTCAGTTATTACATCAGCTCTCTTGTTATAAATACAGATCATCTGCTAAGAACCCTGATAATATTTTGAGCATTTAAAATTTGCATATCACACTTCAAAGCTCATCCAGTCTTGTTTTTTTTTTTCTTTTTTTAACTATGATCCATCCATCCATCTTCTTCCGCTTATCCGGGGCTGAGAAGCAGGGGCAGCAGCCTAAGCAGAGAGGCCCAGAGCTCCCTCTCCCCAGCCACCTTCTCCAGCTTGCCCTGGGGAACACCAGGGCGTTCCCAGGCCAGCCGAGGGATATAATCTCTCCACCGTGTCCTGGGTCTGCCCCGGAGCTTCCTCACGGTGGGACATGCCCCGAACACCTCACCCAGGAGGTATCCTTATCAGATGCCGAACCACCTCAACTGGCTCCTTTCAATATGGAGGAGCAGCGGCTCTACTCTGAGCCCTTCCCGGATGACTGAACCTCTCACCCTATCTCTAAGGGAGAGGCTAGCCACAATTCAGGGGAAGCCCATTTCTGCTGCTTGTACCCACAGCTGGTGACCATAGGTGAGTGAAACATTTACTGTTATCCAGTAATTTTGAACTTTCAATACACACTTTTATTTTCACATGCCTTGATAACTCACTTTTCATGTGCATTTCCTCCTTAGCCCAGAACACAACTGCTAGGTTGCCTCTAAAAACTAGCAGGCACCTACATATAAGCCCTATTCTTATTTCCCTTCATTGGATTCCAGTGAAATGCAGAATGCTTTTTAAAATTATTATTAACAACATATAAAGCCTTTCATTGCCAGTCCTTCCAACTGTCTGAACAGGGTCTCTTAAGCATGCTCTTATATTAGAAGCCACACAAGTTTTCATCAGCCTATGAAATGGGCTGAATCAGTAGTTGGTTTTCCCTAATATTTCTCCCATTATATTTGACCATAGCAACACCATATGCTTGTTTGTTTGTCTGTGTGCTGGAACTTATATTCTTACCTTAAATGTGTGGTTTTATCCCGATTGTGAAACACTTTGCAACTGTGTGTTTTAAAAGGTGCTATACAAATCAAGTTGTTATCATTGTTATCATTATTACCTGTCAGGGATGCCCAGCCTCTTCACACTTCTGTACACAGATAGAGTATTTGCCACATGTCGGTAGTTGAACCAGAATCTGGATGTGCACACCTGTTAATAAAGGCAAATGAAGAAGATGCACATATATGTCTTCTGTTGTTCCTAACATCATCTATTAGCATTTACTCAACCTGAAAAATAAAAGAACACTCACCAGAACGGCCCAATTGTTCGTATGCCCACTGCTGAAGAACTGCCCTGCGCTATTCTGTGAAATAACCGAAAGAAGGTGAATAATTATCTATGTTTTATCGGGATTTGGGGTCATATAAGCAAGTATATTCAGCATCAACAAAGCTAGCATGACAGCAGGGCTGGCTAACATGACAACGATGTTTCTACCTAAAAATGCAACAAACCGAAGGGAAAATCGGAGCTACGTGAAAATAATAAACTCACCTCGATGTTGATGCTGTTTGCTAAAAAGCATGCTGAAAATAATCCTAATAAAGTTAGTATTTTCATTGTGCAGCTCTGTTAGCAGTGGACATGTAGGAAGTGAAAACCGGTGGATCCACTCAGCAAGTGTTTCCGGTGGCAGACATTTTCAAAATAAAGGTTTTGACGTGGAAGATGAGAAGGAGAAAATGGGGTGGGGGTTAGCAGTTTTAAAACAAATTGAGTTTTCTCTCGAGACTGCAGGTTTAATTGTCATTTGTTTCTGATCAACTTAAGTGCATATCCATTGTATATCTAATATATCTAGGCTCGTGTAACACAGCAGTAAAACATACTTACAACATATAACAAGAAGAGCACAAACATAATACGTTTATGAGAAAGAAAAATAAAACATTAATATAAATAAAAACTTAAATCTCTTGCTTTCTTATTATTTTAGAATAACTAACCTAATTCAAGTTAATCCTGTTCCCATAACACTGAAGGGTCATGCTTGCACGCACGGGTTAATGTTAGGTTTCCTCCTTCAAATGACGGAATTCGTCACCATCATATGAACGTTTTCTAGATCTAGTAATTAATGTAAGTAAATGAAGAAAAAAAACAATGTTTCTGTATAAAAAAAAAAAAAGCTGGGGTTTATTGGAGAAATTTATAGACATTTAAAATGTTTTTAACTTTATTAGTTAATCAGTTGCAGCAGTTGTGTTAGTTTCTCCTCGAGGGTCGCCATCCATACGTTAAGCTCATGTTCTCTGTTTCTTTATTTCCTTGTTTGTTTTCTTGTCTGCTGTTTTGTTTTCATTGACATCAATTTTTAATTCCAAAGAAAAATACAAGAAAAAAAACCCTTTGTGTGGCTGCTTATTTTAAGTACAAGAGGCTGCAGTACACCTGACATCATCATCATTCTGCCAGATATGACTGGTGCCCTGATGAGAGAAAGAAAAGCAAACTAGTCATCAAATGATGCTGACAGCTTCATATTTAGTTGCCCTTGTTAGCTAATTGGTCAGGGACTCAGTAATGAGAAGTGACAAGTATATTACAGGCAGTAGACATTAAAAGTCTCGTGGTGTTACTGCTAAAGAAGTCAAAGAGGCCAGGAGCCCATTGTGAAATAGAGCTACATATCTCCCATGCAATTCTAATGCAACTTCACAACCCAGCACACAGAAGATTTTCTGGGAAACCAGCAGCAAAATCAGTTTTGACACACTGCAGGGAGCCTTTGCAGGACTGCCAGCCACTTTAATCCTCGGTACGTCTCCTGATTCTGCAACTTTTTGACCTGCTTCCTCGAGTAGTGTGCCTGCTAGGAGCTCATCGTGGTAATGTCCTTTGTTAACTGCTCTAACAAAGCAGGTCTCAGCAGCGTACATCTGCTCAATACTCAACTTCAGTCCATAAATTAACATTTTATTTTCAAGCTGCAGTAACTGATTCTGGTATGAAATGGTAACAAGTTAGAATGATAATTGCTTTCTAAAGCATTGATGTGACTGAACTAATCTCATGTTATGTGATATAACAAACAAGTTCGTTGTGGTCAAGAGGATTAGAGGCATTAAGAATCAAATCTTATGGAACAAACCAGGAAATCAAAGTGACCTTCCTTCCTGAGTTGCCTAAAAAAGCTGGACTGACTGTCCACTGGAATCCACCTTTTGCTGAACTTTTCAACCCAACCCAAGCAATTTAAGAGATTATCCAGCTATATTTAGCTGCACCTAGAGTTAGGTTGTTCGGGTTATTCCACTCTGTTAGTCAATTCAATAATGCCACAATTTCAAAGTTGTCTTTACAAAAGTCCAGTGAGCTTCTTTGTATGTATGAATGTGGAGTTTTAAAGTCATTTATTTACAAAGCTATTTACAAATGCAATAAAAATGTGAAGTAAAGACTGACACACATTTCAGTGGGCATTGGGATATGTTGCATGTTTTATTCTCTGGAAGTAATGGAAATATTAAGAAAATCAGACCACCCCCCACCCCACCCACTGGAATAGACTGCAGCAGCCTAATTGGATGAGGGAAGGAAAATGGATAGATCCATCCATTTAGTTTTCTGGAGTCAATAAATATCTCTCATTTCAGAAGAAGTAATAATAATATATATAATAATATAATAATGTCACACTATTAAGGATTGTTAAGGTATTAGTAAGGCATTAGCAAGTGGTAAATTCATCTTTTATATAGCATTACTCCTCCCTAGTTTGCCATTTATAAATATATATTATTATGACTAGGATTATGGTTATGATTATTACTAGCACTGATGTAGTAGCAGTTATAGCTGTAGATGGTGTAAACAGTAAACATTAACAGTAACATTAAACACTTGCTTATACCTTACTAATGCTTAATAAAATGCTACCAAAGTAAAACTACTCCATTACAAACACTGAATTGAAACATAATTATTTTAGTAACAAAATATGGTTACTTAAAATAAACATATTCAAAATTCATATTCTTATGGACTCATATCTGATAAGCTATTTTTTTTTTCAAAAGTTTAAAATAAAAGTAGAATATTTCAGCTACATGTAGACGCTACCATATTTGATCCGCTTTATACCATCATTTTATAACCCACGATCGAATTAATCATGAATCAACACCAACTTTCAAGACTGAGGAGGAACGATTGAAAATGTAGAGCAGAGGCGGTGCGTGCGCTTTTTGGCACACGGCGCGCAACCTCTGTGCCAACCCAACGTCAAGGCACATACACGCATACACACAAACAGTCGGTGCGTGCTGGAAGCAGTCCGCTGTAGAAGGGAAGACGGACAAGCCACGCATCTGCATCAGCGAGCGAGGAGGGTGGCGCGGTGGAATTGCCTGCAGGAATTCAGTTGTAAAGTACAAACAGGAGGCAAAAATGCGCTGAGCGAGAGTCTGTCCGGAGCTCAGTTATTAACCAAAGATTACTGCACCGAGTCGTCTGAAGAAAGGAAAAGAAAATCAAACGCTTTGGAGAAGTTGTCATTTCAGAGGATTTCCGTCTAGAGATGAATACCAACGATGCCAAGGAGTATCTCGCGCGGCGGGAAATACCGCAACTATTTGAGGTGAGAGCTGGTGCACGCTTTGAAGAGACAAACTGGGTATGTTTCGCGCTCAGGGAGAGTACACTAATTCATGTTCCATGCATTGCAAGATGCATGACAGAGTCACGGTAAAGAT
Source organism: Maylandia zebra (assembly GCF_041146795.1). Classification (NCBI taxonomy): domain Eukaryota; kingdom Metazoa; phylum Chordata; class Actinopteri; order Cichliformes; family Cichlidae; genus Maylandia; species Maylandia zebra. The sequence goes on from NC_135184.1 coordinate 9,964,213, forward strand.
TCTTCCTTTACGTTATCTGACGGTATAGAGGTGCGGATCACGTGGGCTGAAAGCGTATTTCAGGATTAAACAGTAGCTTAAAATAAGAGGGGAAATCATAATTTTACAAACTCCCTCGTATATATATAACTGCTATTGAAGTCTGCTGGGATATTACGTAAATACGAAAGTTACAGATGGTCATAGCTGGTGAAAGAGATACAAAGTCCGATTAAGTTGATTAATTCCTAAGCAGAGACACATATCAGAGCTCACAGGAATATGATAATGAAATATATTCTTTCTCCTGAGGGGATGCTAAATTGGCTCATCCTCTTAATTACACTCATTCCCCTGCTGCAGTCAAGCTAATGTATGCAAGCAATCAGTGCCTGTTTATTTACAGTCAGTTCAAATTACATTGAGCACTGAAGTGGCACATCATCGTCATCATCATCATAACTGCCTTTGCCTTTCATTCCTTACACTGCTGCCCCGTAACAGTGTATTCATTATCAGAAAATGAGCACATCAAATTGTTTTCAGGAAACTTCACAACGTGCTGCTGGTGGGAGATGTTAGTGAGGGTGGAGATGAAATCCCAGAGGAAGGTATTGTTTTGAAAACAGGATCGAGAGGACAAATGTCACACAAACATACGCTTGTGTTTTGGCTGTCGAGTTCGCTTTCATATTCATCACAGTCAGTGCTGCTCGACAATAACACCAAGGTCATCAGGGGTATGTGTGTATTTGTCAGGCTAAGGCCAATTTCATGGACTTCTGGCAAAATGAGATTTTTATTGCTCTGGTGGAGCCGGGCTAAGGCAACCATGCTCTGCAGTTCGAAACTTCCCCTCATTAAGGTGGTGTGTTCGAGCACTGCCACGCTGTTCCACAGCAGCACATCGTAACAAAGCTGCAGCACTGCCACAGTGAACATCCCTTCTCTAAATATTGTATGAAACTATACATCATAATATCTTCCTCCACTGTTTCCTCCAGAGCCTGCTCACAGGTCTGATGTACTACCGGCCCGATGACCCCATTGAATACTTGGAAGGCTGTCTGAAGAAAGCCAGAGAGCTCGGAGGACCAGAAAAGGTGCGGTGGGATACTTTTGTGGGCCAGGAGAAGAAGTCACTTCCTCCTCTCAATGGAGGCCAGTCACGCAGGTCCCTCTTCAGAAATGGTGAGGAGGCAATGAAACAGATTAGAGCTTAAGCAATTAGTTGCTTGGCTGATTTGTTTAAATGCAGCCGTTTGATTTACTTAAATACATTTTTCTCTTGCTTTCGTTGGGTGAAAATTTAACCTACAGGTTTGTAACCACTGTGTGATCAGGCTCTGGGAATGCTCTATTTTATGTCTTTAGTTGACTAAAAGTCTTTGGCAGATTAATTGGCGCTGCGTTTCATCCCATTCTATTTTTGGCAAAGTTTCTTGGCACAATAAAAGATGCCAGCATTTCTACTTTTTGGCTCCTGCCTTCTTTCTAAGAAAGCCGACAGCAGTGCACATCTTTATTTCACACCAATCTGGGTCCCTGCTTGATGAGAAAGGCGTTTTGATGTTTGTGCTGAGCCCAGAAGCTTCACTGTACATATACACTGTTAAAACTGTTACCACTGTCTTGGAACGAGAGATAGGAAAAAACTTTCAGAGCGCAATGAGAGAAGATGCTTTTTATTCCGGCACTTTAGTGCAAACTATAGCCGTACTTCACATAGATTTTAGACACATAGATAAGATCATATACATCCAAACCACATCTACAAAACTGACTAAAATTTTTGGAAGGAAACCTTCCTGCTTCCTGTTCAAAGACAGCGCGCATAGATCAAAACAGTGCTACCAACACACTGTCCTGTGGAATACACGTAGCTAAATATTAGTCTGAGCAGGAATATGAAAAAAAAGTCTCTCCATTCATCAGTTATTGATTCCCAGCAGGAAGTCCCATATATGCAAAACTCTGTTTGAATTTGCAAAGCAAAGTGGAGTTCAGTTACAGCTGTCGTAAGCTAATGACTTCTTCCAGTTCAGCCATTCACCTTTTCTTTGAAGCGCAGCAGGAATGTACACAGCAGGGACCCATGAAAACCAAAACAAATTTCACCCATGCCATGCAGATAACACAGATGTATAGATCTACAGTTCATTAGTTCAAAAACATTTTGTGACGACATTTTATTTTTTTATATTTGACTTCCTCTTCTTGTAATATTGTGGCAAAAGAACCTGGAAACTTTGCCTGCTGCAGTGTTTATCTCCTGGGAACTGTAGGCTAAATCAGGGTTGTTGATTTCTGTTGCCTTTGGCTGATTTTTGAAGCTCAAATTTGACAGCCTCCAAAAATGAAAAAATAAATATAGCTGCAAGGGAAGCCCACACTCATTTATTCTTATCTTGGCATGATTACCTTACTGATATGTTGAAAGTTTTAAGTTGTGGCATGTTAAGTTAAATGAAACTGTTTTAATTTTAACAAGCGGAACTGTTTACATAAAACATCCTCTGGTCTCTTCTGATGCAACGAGTGCATGCATTGTCATGTGTTGTCCTTGCTACTAACTGTATGGTCAATCCAGTTACAGTCACATGAAAACTATAACAGCTCCTGCTTCTGTTGGAGAAACTTGCACTTGTTATTTCTGTCTTTGCTAACTGTGTTATTGTTGTCGAAGCTGTATAATTGATGCTTTCATCACCAGAGACAGCAGGACAATTACCAAACCGAATGTAGCAGCTGTGTTTAAATTCATCACTCTAACTGCTTCATCTCTAATTTACTGTTTGTTGAAACAGACATGATTTATTTGGGGGTTTTCTTCTGAAATGAGAGTCTGAAATAAAGTCACAACTGCACATATAAAAAGACAGTGCAGACTTGTAGCATTGTTTAGCCGAGTATATCAGCAGACACGAATGGTTTGAGAAGTTCATCAACACACAGATAAAAGCCGGCCTGTTTTGCTTATTTAACACTTTCTATGTGTGTATGTGTTTGTCTGTGTGTCACAGTGTTGCCAGACAGCCCCAATTTCCCCTACAGACGGTATGACCGCCTCCCTCCCATCAGCCAGTTCTCCATCGAGAGCGACTCTGACCTGTCGGAGACGGCGGAGCTCATAGAGGAGTACGAGGTGTTCGATCCATCCAGACCACGACCTAAAGTCATCCTCGTCATCGGTAAAGAACCATTACAACAGACAAAAAAAAAAATACCCAAAACAAGCAAAGCGCAGTTACTGTAACTATAAATAGCATCCACTCACAAAAGAATGAGGAAACTTTGAGGCAAAATCAGGGTCAGGCTATTTTATATTATTTTCCTAATCTGATGTATTGGATTTCAAGCACTCATCCAGATTCTTTGGTGAATCATGCTTTCCACTAGATAATAAACAGCAATTAAGATGCTTTCTGTTTGTGTGTTAACAGAGGATAACATTGCTGGGACTAGAGCTGCATCCATTTGTACTAAAAGATCAGCAAAATTACAGAGTGGAGGCTTTTATTTGCCCTGCTGATCTAGAAAATAATGGCCTGGACAGGAAACTATGAATCGGGCTTAAACAATTACCAGAGTTTTTCCTGGTATTTAAATACCAGTAAAAACACTGGCAACATGTTTTTCCTGGTATTTAAATATGACTCCACCTCTCTACACTAGTGTCAGCAGGGTAGATCTTATGTCATGTCACTCACGCTCTCCTAATCTGATTTTCCTGACGTGCCTCCATTAACCTGTCAAATGCATTCATTAATCTTATAAATTAAGTGTGGCAGCTGCACAGTGAGAGTAATGACTGTTTCGGCTAGACTGAAAAAATGTTATTTATGAACTCTTTTTTAACATAGTTTATTAGAGCTTTTTAATTAAGCACAAAAAGCACTCCAGTCTCTGTTAAGAACCTTTTAACGATCCTCCGCCGTAGTATGTTTCGCTCTGGGATTTTCACACCCTGTAGAGTGGACGATAGTTTTTTTGTACTTGCTACACAAAGCTGGTTCCGATCTCTTCTCCGTGAGCACACTGTGGCCTATTTTAAAGGGGAAATAAACAGGGTGACATCAGCTGTCATCTCTGTAGAGGATCATGGGAAAATGTTTTGTCTGTCAGGTTCACGAGAGAGACAGATTGACAGATGCGTGTCATTGAGAGGACTGTGGGAAAGACTGGGTCAAAGATAACAGAATAATCCAATGTAAGATGAGGCATACATTTGCTACACTGGGATCCTTTACAACTGGCAAGGAATTTCAAATGTTTCAGGCAGCTTAACAAATATCTCCCAAAATAAACTGCTTCTGTGCAGTTTCGCATGTATTTTGTCTGCAAGTTAAAGGTACAGAGGCTATATTTCCCAGGGAGAAAGAAAGTTGGTGTGGGATAAATTCACTCTGAGAGATGGAGAAGGATGTAAGAACAAGAGGACAGAAGAGAGATTATTTGATGAGATTATTTTCATTGATAAGGACTTGAGAAACTGGAAATTTAAAGCTCAGGTGATGTTCTATTCTTAAAATAAAATCAGATTTGGATCTTCTGTATGCCTGATGTGCTGTTTTGAAATTATTTGAAAAAAAAAAACTATACAGTTTTGTATAATATAGAGCAGGTTAGTATGCAATACTGTGGCAAAGTTTACCCACTATGTTCGAGCGATGCAAGGTAGACTGTGGTGTTCATGGCCGATGTTAGCGTGCATCAAGAATAGCAGTGGGACAGGAATCCTACTTCAACCCCTGGAGCTGACTGAGAATGCAAAGACACTGCATGCAGAAGAGGGTCGTCAGTCACAAGTTAGGTAGCTTTCTATGCATACCATTTCATCTGCTTCACTTTTCAGACGCCTTTTGCATCAGACCTTTACATGATGAGACAAAATAGTCATAGGATTGAGGATAACCTTCTTCTCTAAATATATTTGTGATTTTGTGCTTATTGCACACATACTGTACACATGGATATTTTGGGCACAGCTTCCATCTTAGCTGAATCTCAGGAGCCTTTTGTTTAAAGCATCCCGAGGCCTTGATTGCTGTAGTCCATTGTGATATAAACCCTACACCACCCAAGAATATTCTAATTATGATAGCTAATTATAAGATGAACCCAGATACTGCCTGCCTCTGATGTCAGTGTTGAAGAAGAGATTTGCTGTTTCACTGAAACTCGTTTTCAGAATTTAAATCTAACCACCAATTTTCACTTATTTTCTTCACTTGGTTGCACACTCTTCATCTTTTTAAAATCATTTCTTAAAGTGGCTTCACCTTTCTTCACTCTGGAATGGCTTTCAGACTTTGGGGCATGCACCATTTCTGTGATAACACTCAAACAGCACTCAGGTTGTCAGGCCTGTAAAATCCAAGTGAAATCTTTTAATGGGCTGAAACCTAACAAATTGTGTATAATGTTTGTCTTGCGGCAATTAAACACATGAATGATAATGATTAGATTTCATTATGGTCATTTTAACTCAAAATGTGTGTTTTACTGAACTGGGATTATTTTATGTGTAAATCCGTGTTGCTCTAAGACAGCATATCCCTCCTCTGCACGTCCGTATCCTGTTAAAACAGTGAAAATGATTATTTGTTATCAAATGTAGGAGGTTCACACATACCTGTTTCAGACACACACACACTCCCTTCTCCCCCTGCACACACATATACCATAACACACAGTCATGGAGAGACACATAGCTCAATCCCAAACACCCTCCCACTTACGTGCAAACACAAGCAGACTCCTGCACACACACAGTCTCACAAACCCTGAGTATCTCTCACTCATACACACACGCGCCTACGCTAGCACGCCCACACGCATAATGTTTCACACCTTCTCGCGCGCACACATGCACACACAACAAAAATTTTCCCAAAACATCAACAGCTCTCCCTTTGTGCCTAGGTGGCCCTGGCAGTGGCAAAGGAACGCAGAGCCTGAAGATTGCCGAGCGCTACGGCTTCCAGTACATGTCTGTGGGCGAGCTGCTGAGAAAGAAGATGATCCACAACGCCACAAGCAACAGAAAGTGGAGCCTGATCGCTAAAATCATCACCAACGGAGAGCTGGCACCACAGGTAGCAGAGACACAGAGAAGGAGAGCGGGTGAAGGGAGGGGGTGACACAGAAAGAATATGAGAAGAGGGATGAATGCCAAGCCTGTCCAATCACTCTCAGGTCATTATACCAGCATGCGTGTAACAAGGGACTAATTAGCAGCATCCATATCACAAGCGTGTTGGAAAGAGGCTTTTCTGTCCGTCTTAGGAGCATCCATCTTTGCAGGATAATTATTGTGCCTGGGAGGAAAATCTATAGAGACCATCCTTTGGCTGTTGGAGGTCCACTTTTTTAATCACTATACAGTGCAACACGTGTTTAACATGAACCCTTTCTGTCCCTGTGCTACAACAAGGTTGTATCTGTTATTGAAAGGCACCCCGCCCTGTTTGGCACATTCATTTGGGATTAAAGTAGATGTAACATTTGTTGTGGTTCATTTCTGTTGCATCAGATTTCCATCTGAACATTTTACAAACTGGCTCAATAACATCAGAGGCTCATTGTTGTAAGGCTGTTTTTTATGCTCTGTAGTTTTGATTAGTAGGCGTTTTTCAAATCTTACTCTGGTCTAGTGATTTGGACACAGAGATTTATTGTATTTCAAAATTCTCTCAAGTATCTCTTAATCATCGAGCCCAAGGTTGTCCATTTTTGGCTTTGCAGTTGTGGAGCTGTTGCAGATTGAACTTGAAAATACCTCTTTTGAGGGGACAGTTCAAAGAATTGGTTATGCTTTGAGGGGTTGTGGTTGTTAAGGTTTGGAAATGGATCTAAGAAGAGTGGAGAGAGTAAACCATTGCAAAATGATAAATAGACAGGTGTTTTAACCACATATGGGTCATCTAACTGTTACCGTTTGAATATTATGGCTGTTTGTTATAACAGCCATAATATTCAAACATATCCAATATGATCTGAAACAGTCAACTTCCATCCACCCACACATCCTTATTCTTAGCCACTAATGCAGCTTAGGGTGCATAAGGGTGCACACCTGCTGCGTTTTGTCAGATTAAATCAAACTCTGGTTCAGTTCCCCCGTTTGTGCAGATGTGATCATGGTATTTACACTCGAGTTCAACCACAGCGAGACTTCTTTGAAGAAACTGGTTTGTTTATGGTGAGAATGTCATCCGACCCACATCCGGCTCAACTACCACGTGTGAGCTTCAAGTTTGAGCTAAACACCGTCTGTTAGCCAAAACCGATCAACTGATTTTGAACGCGGTAAATAAACTGTAGGAGTGAAAATTCCCTTAGAGTCCCACCGGAGCTTGAACCTATTCCAGCTGACAGGCTGATTGGAAAAAGCAGTAACTGCGCCATACAGATAATCAGTCTGAGTTATGTGTCTAAATATATCAAAGGGTGAAAGGTACTAATGGGTCAGAAGCTGTCTCATTCACATTGACAAGACAAGGTTGTGATAATAATTAGAAGTTTATGTAGAAAAGATAAGAGCAAATGATGATGAACATGAGGAGGGTGGAGTGAGAAGTGTTAGTGATGTCACAGACGTGCAGATGTGTGAAAAAGCCATTTGCAGTATTGGTGTTGTCAGTAAAACAGATGGTTTCTAGGATGGAGGGAGAAAGAGAGGCCAGACCTATTTAAACTCAGTTCTGAGGCTTTCACAGGTGTACCCAAATCCCACTAATGGCCCTCCCTGCCTAGAGACTACTGCAGGAGGAGCACCCTGGAGTGTAGAGTAGAAAGTGGAGGGACTATAAGAATCAGCAGAAACAGGGTTTTCATCAGATATTCAGTTTCTTTTTTTTTTACTGCAACACAAAATTGTAAATAAATAATTTCAAAAGCACAAAAATGATGTGGCTTCTAACTCCAAAAGGAGTCAGAAGCCACATCATTTTGCTGCTGCATCAACCACCAAATACATTTTATATTCTGTATCTCATGACAACAAGTGTCATTACATATTTGTATAAAGAGACTTCTTCATCTTATTCTCTGTGAATTGTCACAGTTAAAGACCAAAAAGACTCCGTAATAATAAGATTCAGTTAACCAATCAGTATTAGACTGGTCATCAACAGCAGAGACAGCAGGGTAAAGTTTTACATGGGATCACACCTTAGTAAATAAAATTCCCTAAAGAGAGTCCAGGGCTATTATTAAATATCCTGAAAAAGCTTTAGAACGGTCTTTGAGTTGATAGCATTTCACTGCAGATATGCTGTGAAGAATAAATCCTCCCAGTGATGCAAAGAAGATGTGCAAACCTAAAACCACAAAGAACAAAGAGTGTTCGTCCTTCAGGTTTAATTTCCTGCCAGTACGCAGATTTGAAATGCCACTTCTTTATCTGAAACTGAAATCTCAGATAATATTCTAAGTTATCTACACACAGCATGTCCGTAGAGAATTTTGAATAAAAAATATACAATGTAGTACCATACATACTAATATTTATTTTCCAATGAGTCATTATGTTGCCTTTAGCTAAATTCACTCCTTTTTGTTAACCATGAAGCTGTTGAAAAGGAGCCTTTTTGAAGCAATTACATCATTAAGTAGACTTTAGGTGTTAAAGTGAGGCATGTTTATCCATTAAATTTTCAAGTGTCATTCACCAGCTTCACCTTCTTGTCCAAATATGAGCACTTTTGACTCCAGATAAACAAGACGGTGAAGTGACAATTTCTTGGCTTTAACCTGTAGTTCACAGTTATTGGGTAATGTCCCAGTGATCGCGTTCTCTACCCCTGTTTGTGTATCTGCAGAATCTGCAGGTGAAGGTAAAGCTTTGTGCCAAAGATTTCACTTTTATCAACATTTTTAGTTTAGTTTTCTACAGTTGTACTCATTGATCAGTGTGAAAGTTTACCTTGGTTATCCTTTGGATCTAGTGGAAGCCCAAAAACCTGACCATAATCCCAAAAAGCCGAGTCAGCAGAGAGTAGGTGAGCACAGGGCTTAGTCTAAACAAGCTACATTTGTTTCCTCATAAATCAATTACCTTTAGTGATATAAGCAACTTGTCTTGTGAAGACATGACATGGGATCAGGGTCCGATTAGTGGCAAAACTATTTATATATATAGAACAGACAGAGAACAAATAAAACAAGGATGCACAAACATTGTGGTACTTGTGTGGAAATACTCTGCTTGGGTTTCACTGTTTAACACAAAATGCAGAAGCACACTTTGATAAAGTACTTTTTCAGATGTTGGAGGTCTTACCAGGAAATGCACGCGCTCTCTTGTGGTTTTTAGGCTAGAGGAGTGATACCAGAGTTTGTGCCACGTGTTTTCCTGTATTAACCTCTGGGAAAAATAAGTATGTCACTAATGCTTCTGTGTATTAAGCTTTGGTTAAACATGAATATATTTTCTGTAACGATATAAAAGCAGCTATTAAGAGTTCATCTTTTGCATAAAATGATGAAACTCCCACTTTTCGGATGTACACAATGAAAACACCCAGACGAATGATCTATAAACTGTAATGTACTGGTTATATAGCACACTGAACAATTGTAACACAGACGCGAGCCCCCACCTGCTTAATGACGTACTTCTCAGGTTCTGTTGCGTCATGAATCACCTTCAGGAATCGCTTAGTTCATCATTTATCATCCCTTACTCGCACGTCTGGTAAGACATCGCTTCGCGGTGTCGCCATTCACTACATGTCAGTCCAGCAACCGGTGAGATAAACGGCAACGTGGGCCAAACTGCAGACACATTAGATATGATGAAGTGACTTGCGGCTGTTAGGTATTTAATTTCCCACCATAATTAGTTTAGCAAAGCAGATTAGAATTTGGTTTCTTAATGATTCTGCATATAATGAAGGAGGCAAAAACGCTCCTGAGTGTGTAAGAAGGCTGTTATTCAGAAGCTTTAAACAAGAGCCCAGATGACAGTACTGTTTTTGTGCATACTCAAGGACTTCTTACTGATTCACAGCTGGTCTTTAGCGGTGTCTGAGGTCATGTGCATTTTTTCTCCCATTTTATTCCACATGAATTCAAAAGATTTATTAATTATAAATTATAATATTGCTTAAAGAAGAGTTTGGAGTCATTTTGATCATTTATCAGTGAGTCTTAGATTCAAGACGTCATGGAGTTTACTTTGAGAGTTGAGTATAAAGCCTTAGAAATGGAAGAAGTCATATGGCATGGGAGTGCATGGATTTGCTTTCATGAAAAGCAACAGATGAGAAGATGAATACCGCTGTCATGACTGAGAGTTAAACATAAAGCTGGAAGACTTACACTCACATTAACCATGTTTACCACAGACAAACTTTTGGGATACATAAAGTATATTTTTGCGCCTGTGGTCAGAAGGTTACATACACTCATTATAATAATTAGTTTGACAGCACTTTTTGGATTAACCAATACCCAGAACAATGGGAAAGTCCAAGGAGCTGAAGATCAAAGAGAACTATAGATTTACAAAATCTCTTGGAGCAATTTCTAAACGGGTCATCAAACAATTGTACATAAGTACAAGTTATTCAGATGTGTCACCACTTTGCCAAGATCTGGAAGATGACCCAAACTGACCCCTTCAGGTGAAAGGAAACACTTTTTGGGAACAGCCCAGGAACCATCCAAGTCTCAAGCTTTCCATGAACTGAAAACTGCCTTTGATACCAGCATCACTGTCCACGGGGAAGCACCATGAATAGGACATAAATGAATAGGCTGGATCTCAGGAGGATGTATATTGAGGCTGTATTATCGTTCCAAGTGAGAAAAAGACAGTGCAAAGAAATCATTAAAAGTCCAAAATTACCCTGTCACTCATGGCCATATTGATTGTATGTTAACCTCTCTCATCTATCTTTTCTTAAAAATCTAAACTATTATAAAGGTTCAGTTGTTATTTGTTTCCAGGTCAAATGACTCCATGGGTATTCATCATTTCCAGCTTTCACCTCTGTCCTTTAATATTTGTGGCTTTTTTTTTTTTACTCTCCATTGCAAATTTCATTGGTCTCAGTTGAAGCAGCACTCAAATATTGTTCAGTCAACACTCAGTCTGAAAAAAGTTAAGTAAATATGAAAACTGTCAATGATCTTCTGCTTTTTGCACTTACTTATTAATTCTGATTTCTGGCATTTTAATCTCAATAAATCAGAAATAACTTGTCTACTAGGAGTACGAGTTCCGAGTGACTTTTATTAGTCGATTTACTGAGCAGAGATCTAAATACTATCTGTGCCTCACAGACACAACATGTCCTTTGGCATTATTGCTTTGATGGCCAACAGTAAATGAAAACTTCCAGCTTTTCCCACTGGACATTTGTTCTGTTAAATGTCATCTTTCAGCATGCAGGGTTAAAGGTTATATTTTAAATCAGATTACAGCCTTTTGCAAAACCAAACAAAGTAGTTTTCAGTGCACACATGGAGCACATAGCACGACCTTTTGGCTGAGAAACTTGTTCCTAACACCGTTGTCACTCTTCCAACTTATAAATACAGATTTTATTGCATGTTAAGTATTACTGCTTCCAAAGAGTGGCAGTATTTGATGTCCAGAAATCAGAAATGATTGGGTTTACCCACATTAAGATTCCTGCATGTACCATTTATAGCTAATTCTCCCCCAAAGGTAAAGAGTATGTAATTAGTTTGTTTGTCTGCGTAGCTCTTTGCTTCTTAGCAGTCTAGCATCCGGTTTTCGTGATATCATTTTCAAATTTTGTGTGATGGTAGATAACAGAAATAGGTCGAGCTGATTTCATTTTGGTGAAAATCAGGTCAAGGTCAAACCAATGTGAGACACAGTAAAAACTTTATATTACACACAGACTTCTATTTCTATTTATTTCTATTTTTTTTATATAACACTTTTAATTACAACAGTGGCGTTGACCAAAGTGCTGTACAAACATACAAATTACACAATAAAATAACACACAATAAAATAGCAATATCAATTAACATCAATGCCAAATAGCTAATAACAAATAAATAACTAAATAGCTCTCATGCAGTATTAAAAGCCAGTGAGTAGAAATGTGTTTTAAGACACACAGGGACAGAGAGGCAGGGTGTACCAGGGTGTACCCTGCCTCTCGCCCTTTGACAGCTGGGATAGGCTCCAGCGGCCCCCGCGACCCTGAAAAGGATAAGCGGAAGCGAATGGATGGATGGATGGATTTAAAAAGCTTGAGGGTAGGAGCCTGTCTAATGTGGAGAGGCAAATCATTAAACATTTTAGGCGCCACGACCGCAAATGCATGATCACCTCTAAGAACCAGCCTCGACCTTGGTGTGGCCAAGAATCTTGACCTCCACTGTTAATGACCAAGGTCAAAGTTGACCTAGAGAAAAATTCAATAAATAATATAGGCATGGAGAGGGCTGTACAACGCAATTTTTATTTTTTCAATACCACACCCAATGATGTCACAATGATGCAACAACATGCTGACATCAGCATGCTGACATCAGCATGTTGCAATAAAAACATCATAAAATATGAAAGTTTTAGTGTAGGCCTTGCCGTCTGGGGGAGTTGCGCTCTCTGAGTGCTCGTGTTTTGGTATAAAATGGTAGATTCAGGTGAGTTCACAAAATCACAGGTTGTTCATTAAAAGTATTTCTCTACCAAACTGCTGAAAGAACCACCGTATGGCTTCACTGTCTTGGAGCCATATATCATTGGACTATAAAATATTGTCACCATTTTAAGAGAGACTGAGTAGAATTCAGGGGTATTTTAGTTTACTTTAGTTCTTTCTTCAAAGAAGGAATTATCTGTAATATTGGTTATAGTAGATCATTCCTTAAATGCACAGTAATAATGATCAATTCACTTTGCTGTTGTACATCAACAGATGCAATGGACATCCATCTGTATAGAGGACTTTATAATTGTTTTTCTTTTATCCTGTTCCCCAATAATGTTCTTCCAGCTTTAATGTTTCAGGAGCTATTTCTGTGCTGCAGTGCATTGTGGTAAAAGAATCTCCTAAAGTTAGACGAGCTAAAATGGTTTGTTTCACAAAGTGGCTGCACCAAGGGACTGCACCAAAAGCCAGTACAAGATTAATGATGATTAATTTGAACTGTGAAACATGCACAGCTACTCCAGTCACATCCAAGAATGAAAATATGGGGCTGGAAATGAGAATAATAGGTCCACTTTAAACTAGTTAGAAATCACTCTCCATTAGCTACACGGTGCACTGTGATGAATGCATGCACTAGTTCCACCAAAAATAGACAAACGAGGTGTCTCTTACCATGTAATTGACATGTTGGAAACACTATAATAAAATGCGTGACATTTGATGGATGTGGAAATTCTAATCATGCAACACCAGATCTGTTAGTGAGCACGGAATGAGAAACATTTATTTGAAATCTCAGTCTATTCTGCACTATTTAGAAAGCTACTCAGAGTCTGCCGTGTATATTGCAAATAACAAATGGCTGAACAGAAGTAATTTTGCATACGGAGTCTGTGCAGCTGCAGGTGAGTTGTTTGATGCTTCGCGTTCCTGTGAGAGCTCTGCTGCGAGACGTGCAGCGGCTCAGAGGGCTTTTCTTAGATCAGATTCTCTGAGTTAGTCTTACAAGCATACATTAATCTGGTTTATGGAATCTAGATTAGGTTTATCTCTGCGTAGTCTGTCAGGCTGCCGCTCACACTCTGCAGTCGGAGGGAAATTAAATGTCTGTGTTGTTCATGTTATTTTTAGTTCTGAGCATTGCTCATGTATCTCTGTCGTATCATGTGGTGCATTCTGCCTGGAGAAATACGTTCAAACATGTTGACCTCCTCCAGCCAAGAGGAAGCAAGTGATGCTAAAAGATGCTGGCACGCTCTGACCTCAGGACCTCTCAACAGAGTCATTCAGCTGCATTCAGAAATATTAAACAACAGCTGGATGAACAGATGAATGATATAGTGGATTTTTCATTCACCGTATTTCAGAATCAGAATCAGAATCAGAATACTTTATTGATCCCTGGGGGAAATTATTTTTTGTTACAGTTTCTCCATTTATGGCTCCAAATCAGATACCCTTCATTATTTGTCAGATTTACAGTGCTACACAAGAAACTGCAAAAGCCATTGATAAAATTAATCTTTTTATCTCTGAATTATAATCACAACCGTAAATTGTATAACTCTGTAATTGCAATGTCTTTCTCTTCACTGAGAAAACGGCCCCCACTATTTGGCATCTCAGATGTGAGTGTAGTTAAATATGCTTTTGGACACCAAGACAGTGGCTAATTACTCAGTTTATTGATTAAAAATCTAATGAGCTCCCTGCACCAAGTGATGAAAATTATGAATCATGTTGCTTTTGATGATTTGCAGGAGACGACAATAACTGAGATAAAGCAGAAGATTATGAAGATCCCGGATGCTAACGGTATCGTCATAGATGGGTTCCCTCGGGACGTCGGACAGGCCCTGTCCTTTGAGGACCAGGTGAGTCTCATTTATCCTCTAATGCACGAATGTCCAAATTATTTTACATTGTGGGCCAGACCAGTAAAACTCCTCTTACTATCAGTGTAATTAGGCTTAACTACACATTTAATCCCTGAGTTATTTTTACATAAGAAAAAGAAAGAGCAATTTCAGCAGTGCATCTTTTTTTCTTCATGATAAAGAAATGCTGCTGCAGTAACTGAATAATTCTGTCAGCATGACTCTTTTGGCTAAAGCTGTTAGAAATACATGTGTAAATTTAAAGAAAAGGTTCTGTTGACTTAATGCAGAGGCTGTTCTTCACATTTTCCAAAGGCGTCCAGTGGGCCAGCTTGGAGTCTTTGCCAAGCGAATTCTGGCCCTTGAGCCTTATGTTTGACACCCTTTTCTATTGCTTTGTTCATCCTGGGCTCAGATGCTGTTTTCATGTTTATAACTTAAGTCATTTTACATAAATCTTAATTTTGCAGCCTTTAGGCTTAAACTATCTGTCACATCTAATCTGCAAACATAAAGAGTATTTTCTGTGTTTGGAGATTTGCTAAACAATTTTATATTTCTTTGAGTTATGAAAATTGCTTTCATGTTTCATTGACTCTATATATAAAAGAGTCACTTTGTCTCATGTGCAGTACACAACAACCCTTTCATACCTGCTGTGTTTAATCGCACAAGGGGCATTTTATCTTTATACTGTGTGCGAACTGTGTAAGTTATCGGCTAATGACAGCAAGCTTGGTTGGCAAGCTGTATCCACAGACTTTCTGGCAGACGCCTTCTCATTAGCACTAAGCAACAGACTGAAAAATATTAGAATACCATACACCAAAACTAGAGCACAAACTTCTTGAGGGTCTGTTAGTGGGGGTGGGTAACATAGCCTCAAAATGATATAATATTTGAGCAATACAGGAAAGGAAATACTGAAAAATGTTTTATTAATGATTGCAGCTTGCAGTCAGCAGCATTTATAAGTATAAGTGAACGAAGGGCATTTTCCATCCTTCTTTTCTAATGAGCTACAGTCACTGATGACACGCTTCCTAATTTGAAGTGCAAGTCTATTGAAACAAGATGCCAGCAGCCGCAGTTGCGTTGTTATAAAGCAGGAGTAGTGACACAGCGGCACACCATGGGTCAAATGTAGCTCATAAGTAGCTCGGTGTTATTTTCCCCAAATATATTAAAATAAAGGATCGAATAGCATGGATTTTTTTATTCATTTATTTGCCCCAGTGGGGAAATTTGATTGCACTTCATATGACATTTGTATGCATTAACATAAGACAAAATGTTGCCTACAATATACAGAGATTTTCACTCCCGATTGGGCAACCTATGTATTGCTCATGTTCAGCCGTTTGATGGTTCGAGCAGTAAAAGACAGTTTTGGCCAGTTTATTTGTGAACAAGGGGTGAAAACTGTGCTTCCGTTTAACAGCTTAAGTAATTCAACCCTGTATCTCGTGACATGATAAAATAGAAAAATATTTTCCACCTGGGATGTTTTATCTTGGGTCGAGCTTTTTAACCAGTTTCTTAAAGTCCTGCTTTTCTTGCTCTTATACGTGTCCGTGGTCGCCCTTCTGGTGTGAACACTAGCGAACGTAAAAGCATGCTGCAGTATCACATTGTTATATAAAAATGTATACTGGTATTAATACAGAATAAATAATGGTTAAGAACACATTAGTTCAGTTTATTTGTCACATATTTGCATTAATCTTACTGTGAAACAAACCAACACTATAAACTCATTCGAGAGAGTCAGTTCAGTGATGCAAATTAGGTAAAGTGAAAAAACTCTAAGCCTTAACCCTTTATCGCCCAAGTATTACACAGGGTGCCTGGGTGTATTTTCTAATTTTGACTAATTAAAATTACAAAATAATAATAATTCTCATCTTTCACGAACCATTTAGATTTTTACCTGTGGGCTAAAATGGCTGAGGAGTTACAGCAATGTGAAGTGCACATGGTAAAACAGGTCAAGCAGCAGTATCTTGTGAATGCTTTGTGCTGCTGTGATACATCAAATATCCCCATAAAGTTTGATTAGATTAGATACAAAGATTAAAACTGTTTCTTGCACCAGTTTGTAAAACATTTATTTCATATGTAAAGTTTAAAATATATATATATATTATTAAATTACTAAATTTTAATGAAAGCATCAAGTGGTCATTTGAGGAACTGCAGTGTTTGGTTCTTCCTCGGCGGTGTTGTGATTAGTGCCTGTAATCAAATGACACATTTTTTTATTAAATAACTAATTACAATTACATCTGTTTGGTAATTTAACTGCGCACATCACCATTGCTATTTTATTGTCTTGATTCAAATTTCAAGATTTCTATTCCTAACTCTACTGTAGATGGGACAACATTATATTTCTATGTTTTTCCTTTGTTTCAGTCTGTGACTAACAGGCACACATGCTCCACCAGATGAGTTTCAAAGTCACTGTGTTTATTTTGTCAGGGAGACACAGTGAAAATTGTTGTCTGTGTGTTTGACACACACACAAAGAGCCATTCAAGTAGGCACCTGCTACAAGCCAAGTATGTAAATGAGCTGGTTGTTCTCGACACACCGACCGTTTCCTGTCTAGTTCATCTCCAGCACTAAAAGAGCTGAGCGTATCATGGCTTAGTGGTTTGAGTAAATCTACGTCAGTTTGATATGCTAAATATCAGGAGCTACACAGCGACAACAGGCCATTATGAGGGTTTTTAAGACTTAAATATTTAAGTTGTCGCATCCAAATTAGCATTCTTCCAATTGCCTTTGCATTAGAAAGCTGCATATGACAAAAGTCAAACTGAAATCCTCTTCAGGTTTCGATGACAGTTATTGTTCGTATTTCATAATTTGTTAAAAGTGGATAAGTGGATGCTTCTGGTAACAACTTTAATGGTGCATTGACGTCATTGGTGTGGGAATTTAATGTTGAGGCACAGACTCTTTTCGGGCTCTTTTCATTAAACTCTAATATGGCAGAAATATCTAAGTTAGCAGGTAAATTGTTCACTAAGAATATTATGACTGGGTCCTTTACAGGAGTGCAATTTACTTATTTTGCTGCAATCTAAGGCAAATTGTTGGGTCTGTGTTTCCACAAGCCCCGCTAATTCTAGAGACTTATTCATCATGAAGAAAACAAGACAGTCGATCGATCATTTGCGCAAGGGAGTCCTCGTCTGTGTCCACCACGAAAATGACCCCGACGACGGCCTCCTCTCGCTGCCTTTTATTGAGAGACAGTTCACACAAAACACATCACAGCAAAGCAACGCCCACATGGTTCTAAGACAAGGCATTGTATGTATATGTGTGAACTTCTGTAAGAATGTGTGTGTGTGTGTGTGTGTGTGTGTGTGTGTGTGTGTGTGTGTGTGTGTGTGTGTGTGTGTGTGTGTGTGTGTGTGTGTGTGTGTGTGTGTGTGTGTGTTACCTCCTGCTGACCAAAGGGTCATAAAAGCAGGAAGCTTACATCAAAAAGCACAAGGATGTGTCTGTAATAAAAGACTACAGCCCCCCACCCAGAACCTGGAGAATCTGGGGAGGGGGACAGTAAAATTCCTTTCATCCCACAGTTAAACAATGTAGAGATGGATGGTAAGCATAGAAATGACAACATTTAACAATTTACTCTAAGACAAATTAAGGGTTTTTTAAGTTGAATTTTTCTTATGTTTTGCTTTTTTTTTTACCCTGAAGCCTGCAAACACTGAAAGATGTTTGATGTCATCTGTTCTTTTACTACATTCCCATCATTATTTTTCATTTATGGTGTTGTAGTACTTGTTGAGCTGATGGCAAATGCTGTAGTCTGATTATTGCACTCCATGTGATAGAATTATGGGAGGCTAGTTGGCATTAGTTATTTTTCTCAGGTCCAGTTTATTGGTGCTTCCTTTTCCTGCCTTTCTGCCTCTCTCCAGTTTTATGAAATTCTTGCTGAGAGGCAGAGTTCAATGTTAAAGAGATCAGTTTTTAAAGGTACTGATTGAACTAATTTGTGTAATTTTTATTTTCTCTTTGATTATTAAAACAGTAAAAAAAAAAATCATTCAAAATACAACCAGTCAGTGTGTCTACAGAGTCTGCCTTTTTGCTTGTCCCCCACCTAGTGTTTGATATTTGACATTATCACAGACCTCAAGTTCACACCAGGCCCTATCAAGCTTCTGATCAGCTATTTACCATTTTGCTGTCCTGCCACTGTTCAATGTTCTTCAAATGAACAGGTAACAGCTCACTGAGCAGGAACTCTGAAGACGTTCTGACTGGCAGACTGGTTCATGGTCTCTGCATTATCAAGCATCTGACCAAAGTAGGAAGTTGATGATGTTTTTTTTGGCTTTATCTTCTAGAAACTGCAGTACTTAAAGAAGGAATTTTTATGGGAAGTCACAAAATGCTTTGAAAAGCCATTCATCCATCTTCTTCCACTTATCCAATTCTGGCGCTGGAGTCTATCCCAGGGTGAGACAGGGTATATACCCTACAGAGGTTACCAGTTTATTGCAAACACATAGAGACAGACAACCATTCATAATCACATTCACACCTACATCCAACTTACAATAATCAACTAACCTGACCCTACGCTCTCTAAACTGCATCCAAAGTACCCGGAGAGAACCCACACACACACAGGGAGACACCAGACTGAATTCGAACCCAGAACCTTCTTGCTTGTGAGGCTTACAGCCACACCACCATGCTGTTCCCTTTTTGAAAACATCAGGTTTGATATGAAGATGATAAATAGTACAAATATTCTGGAAACACGGACGCTGGGATACAGCTTGTGTATGCTTTTTTTTCCTCTGAGCTTCTAAAGGAAAGTCCGGCTCTACAGCTGAGTGGCCAATTGTGTGTCACAAAACAGTCGATTGCTTTTAGTGGGACTAATGCTCTCAATCACTATTAAACTCACTTAAGATTTATCAGCTTTTTAATAAGCGCTGAGTGACTTTTAGAGCCGTTTAGGGCCTTTTGAGGTCAGTAGAAGATAATCCTGACCTTGTAATGTCAGCAATTTTAGCTGCATTACAGGGAACAAGACGGAAGGACAGCAGACTTTCAAGTCCTACTTGGAAAGGATTAACATTTCAAGAAGACATTTTACAAAAAAAGAATGATTAAAGTCTCACCTTGTCACCACCAAGTCAGTATATCACACAAGAATATGTTAATTTTGTTCATTTATTTTATTACTTTGTTGGGCCATAAAACATGAGAAAAACACCAAACACAAGTTCCTGCAGCTTCATGTCACATTCTATTATTATTCTGTTTCAGATCGATGATGGTTCAGCTGGACTCTGAATGCAATACTTATTGTGAACTTTGGTTTATGTAGATTGATTCGGAACAGGCAAGACCAGATTTGCAATTCCTGCTCATTTATTTTACAGTATTATTACAAACAGATTGCATATAATTGCCAGCTTGACCCCATTCAGTAGGAAACTGACTAATGATAGACTGATTTCAACTTAATGCCGTTTTATTGCTGTGTTGATGCATGATGCAAGTTATGTGATCAACAGATCAATAAGTTGACCTTGAAGTCCTTGGTGGATGTAAGGCAAATTTTAATGGATTGTTAGCATGACCCCGCTCTACTCATCTTCAAAGTTTTATCAGAATTACTTTAAAACTTTTCAAGCTATCGTGTCAACAGTTACACACACCCACACATGCAAACACTACCAAAAACATTACCTCCTTCTCAAAGGTTATGTTTTTATTGGATGTACCATGAAGATACTCAATGCACCTGAACACCACTTTTAATTAAAAAAAACTTTTTGGCCTTTCTATCAAACATTTTACCGCAAATTTAATACATAAGGCAACCTTTTTTTTTCTTGTTGGTGCTGGAAATATTTTTTGACAATTTATGGAAAAACTGTGAGGTCTGAACAATTCTCACAGTGTGATTTGTTATTTGTCCAGCAACAACTCTGCTGTACCTTTGGACATAAGATTGCACCAAAAGGTGTTTCACCAGGTTTGATGATCAGTGCAGCAGCAAGTGCCTCAATCAATGACAGTATGTGCTGTCGGTGTGTCACGTAAGGAAGCTGTGATGCAGCCTGTGAATATTCTGTAACTATCAAACAGCGTTGGTACTCTCTACAAAACTGCAGCTCCACTGTGGCACAGAATGGTTGATTAAATTTGTGTTTTTTGGGCTCCTGCAGGGAAAACCAGATGGGACTCTTTTGAAAGCGCCACTTACTGAAAGATAGTGTGGAGCTTTATCTCGTCATCTTTCCAGTCAACACATCCAAATGGCTTGTCATTGTAGACAGCCACAGCCAGTCATGTGGCTCTACAGAGGCTGTTCTCTTCAGTTAGGGTAACAAATGGTCCAAAAGACCATTTCTGTCTCTGGAACTATGTTTTCCTATTGCCTTTTTTTGTATGCAGACACGCAAGGAAACGTGCTTCATACACACTGAAATATGCAAAATTGTATTTACATGTACAGTGAAATAAACAGGCAAATGCATAAAATTGCAAAGAGGTCAAAGCATGAAAGTGCATGAACGCACATGGTTGTGACACACAACAAATGTGCATTAGCACATGAGTGCATGCAAAAAGATATAACCTATAAATACAGAAGAAAGAGATAACCATACTTAATATATGAAAACATGCTTACATGAAGTCGAGCACAAACCAAAACAGTTTTTATTTTGTCATCCCAGACGTCACCGTTTCTGTTTTCAGTTGCATGGCATTAGTCACAGTGTGCTACCAACTCAGTTAAAAACAAGTTTAACACGATCACTGTCACTCTGAGTGTCAAACCTACAGACAATTAGCAGTTCAAGCTGCCGCTCTCCTCGGCTTCAGAATGAGAATCGTCTTTGTTTAGCTGCCTCTGGTCCCACGCTTGGGCTGCACTGTATTATTTGTTGAGCTGACACAGACTTGTGAATCTTGTGAAACATCTAATAAAAAGCATTTCATTTAAAAGATAATACTGAACTTGTATTCACCAAACACACCCTGACATGACTCAAGCAAGTCTGATCATGTCTCTGGAAGTATAAATAAGCAGCTTTCTATTGTTAAATCAACTTACAGGTAAACGGATATGATATATCAATGCTGAGTTTACTACCCGAGCTTCACACTCAGTTATAAAACTACCTCATAGTCAGCAAATTTGAATAAAAACCATGATATAAAAGACTATGAAGTATATGAACAGACTAGTTAATTATACCACTGAGTACTCTAATTTTTCTGTACTGTCTTTGGTTTATTTGGGAAACTTACTGTAGTTTAGTTATACATGATGTTATGATACTTTAAAATAGCTCATTAGGAATTAGTTAGAAAATGCTCTGTATATATATCTATATACGAATCATCACTGCTTACATATATACTAATCTTCAACTGTGTATTTTTGCTACTCATCAGCGATAAATGATTAGGTCGGCCATGGCGCTCTTTAAATTCCTTAGTAATGACTGTAATATAAGAAGTGATCCACAGCTTTTTCTTTCTGCAGCCAGCTGTGCAGAAAGTATCGTAGAAGCATCTTAGATGCTTTAAATATGCACCAGTCAGCCACAACTTTGAAATTGTCCTGGGCGACGCATGGAGACAGGACCTGGGTAGCGGCTAAATCAGATTGGGATCTGGCAAGTTTCAAGGCTGTGTCAAAGCTTTGAGCTCTTTGTGGATTTCTGCACTGTCTCAAGATGTATTTCCCCACTGGGGGAGACTGTGGAGTGAGGAACTCGTCTGGGGTATACGGTATGTGAAAGTAAATTTCAAACAAATGCCAGAACCCAAGGTTTCTCAGCAGAGCGTTGTAATGAGATAGTGTTATTCATTGCACTATTTTATATTACTTTAATTTCGTTCAGGTCACAGATTAACATACAATTTAGTTTTGTTTTATATATTTAACTTTAACCTGAAAGTCCCTTAAGATCTTTTTCTTTTTTTTATCACAAGAGAACAACATTTCCACAGTTATAATAAGATGATTTTCCAAGTATGCCAGATTTATTGAACAACAAGCATTCAGGCATTGTGAGGGGTTTCTGTGGGCCCATCACAGTAACCACTGTGGATATGTAACCCACTCGAATGTCTTTGTTATATCCTCTTGCCACTCTGGTTTTTGTACCCTCTCTCCCTGTTGTTGTGAAGAGGCCAAGTTTGGGTGTAATAATAGCTCATAATGAGGTTGCTGTCGTCTCCCCGGTCCGCTGCGCCTGACAGCAGATTCCACTCAGTACGTGCTCCCTGTCTGAAAGCTGCCTGAGGAAACAAAACACATAAACAAGAGGATACATGTGGCTGGCTCGTGTAGAGAATCAGTGCTAACCAGGCAACACCCACCCAATCACATACTCCTCCCTTCTTTGATACACCTCAAAGCTGAGCTATAAGTGTGTTTCCAGCTGTTCCAAACATGGAGCAGATCACATCTGCTAATGTGTAAACAATTCAATAAACTCACAGTCACTGGCTAACTCATCTATGTTGCCACACATTTGTGTGTTAATAGGCATTTTCACATTCACGGCCCGGAAGTCGTATAAATCACCGCTTTTCATAAGCAGCAGTCTCTGAAATTCAGTTAAGCTGATTCAATTTTTTTTATTGTCAGAATGTTATTTAAGTGCCATTTAAAATAGCTTACAGCGGTTTGTAAAGGGGCACTGCTGTTAGATCAGGACTAGAGAAAGTCTACTGGATGTTACATAAGGTAGATATCCATGCAGCTTTGTTTATAAGTGTGTCTTAGCAACCGCTCAGAAACAGTTCATAAAGTCATTAATGATTGGATGTGAGCTGATGACCACCTAGATATTAATGCAAGCATGCGGCAGGCCTGGGGTATACAATAACCAGTATTTGTTTTAAGGCTTGAAGCTTTTATTGTTATGATCAGCGACCAGACTACAAGCCAATTCAATTAACTTCTCAACTGCATTTAAGGTGTTTCTATTTTTCTTAAAGATTTAAATATAGCTGATTGTACTACAAGGCTGCCCAAGAATTCTATAGTCCACTTTTCAAGAGTAAAATTTCTTAGTATTTCATTTGAATCCTATTTAACACTTATTAGCAGGTGTCTATTAGTGCAGTGGATCTGTATGGTCTATGGATGGACTCCACCCACTTGTCTAAATCTAGTCTCTTCTTGCCAGTAGGGATGTTTCACTAGCAAGAACCCCAACCCAAAATATGAATGATACTCATTTATTGATGAGCTACAGGAGAGGGTAAAGTATGGCAGAGGTCTAACTGAAAATCTGTAGTGGCTCCCAGCCTGGCAAATTTCCCGATATGTCTCAGAGAGGCTGACAAAAAGGGGGAAAGTGAAGGAAGGGTGAGGCATACAAATGAGAACAAATGGGTTTGTGGTGCAATGAGTTTACAGGAATTAATGTTTGAGGTTTGGTGCACTCTGGTTTGTTTCCCCTTGACTCTAAAGAGAATGATAGTCTATAAAATGAACCAATGTTATTTAGTTAGATCATAGATCAACAAGCTGACAGACTGAATAGACGCCTCTTTGCAACCAGAGGAGTCACCGCCTTCTGACTTAAAAAGAATGCAGGTTTACGGCACTTCTGACTTCACTTTTCAGACATGGAACCTTTTTATGTTAAACAATGAATCATATTTCCTCGAAGGTGTTCCTTTAGGTCTACCCTTCTGTGGACTGTTTATGGGATCAACTCGAGGATGTCATTTTTTATACATTACAACTTTTTACACTGAAAGAAAAAAATAATGGTGCCTTTCATCAGAATCAGAACACACTATTAATCCGGAAGGAAATTATGTGGTTACAGTTGCTCCAAGACAATGAGTACAGCAACAAACTGAATTAAATAAAAAAATATATTTCAAAATTACAAAATATAAGAAATAGCTCTAATATATACAAACAGCTCACTTATAAATATCCAGAATATTACAAAGATTAAATATACATTATTGAAATTTTACTCTAAACTGTAAATCTATGCAAGAATGATTTCCTGTGTCGTTCAGTGGTGCATTTGACTTAAGGGAGTCCAGTTCCATCCCCACAACATCAGTGAAAACTTCTTAAGCCAGCAGGTCTCTGTCCAATGGCTGAAGTCTGTGGTGTAGAGGGTGAAGAGGAAAGGGGAGAGGACGGTCCCTTGTGGTGCCTCTATGTTGCTGATCACCTTATCAGACACACAATGTTGAAGACACACAAATTGTGGTCTTCCTGTCAGGTAATCAACAATCCAAGACACAAGAAAGGCATCCACCTGCATCGCTGTCAGCTTATCACCCAGGAGTGTTGGCCTGATGGTATGAATGCACTGGAAAAGTCAAAAAACGTGACCCTCACAGTGCTCGCCGGCTTCCCCAGATGGTCGTAGACACGATTGAGCAGGTAGATGATGGCGTCCTCAGCTCCGAGACGGGGCTGGTAAGTGAACTGAAGGGGATCCTGATGTGACCTGACAATAGGTCAGAGTTGGATAAGGATGAGTCTTTCCAGGGTCTTCATGAGATGGGAAGTCAGTGCCACAGGTCTGTAATCCTGGGAGACACTGGTGCAGGATACCGCATGGATTTTTTTCTTTTTTTCTAAATCAACAAATATATAGCTGAGTTTCCAGTTGCCTTTTCAGCATCTTTACATAACTTATTTGGCATCATTCAGTGGTCACATCAGAGCACAATGTAACTCACATGTCATGTGCAGCAGTTAACTATGACATCTGGGAGCAGCAGGCAGTTTGTAGCCAGTTTGTTGGAAGTGTTTAAGCTGTCTGTGAGTAGATGCACACACTCAAGTGTTTCAGTTAAACTTCAGTTTAGATTGCAATAACCTCATATTAATAAGAGTAATATTGGATGATGTTTAAGCATATTATTCTTGAGTTGATCCTACCTTGGGTTCCCAGCATTCTGCTTGGCTCAAAAGCAAGAATGTAAATATTATGTTTAATGCTCTAAATTAATAAATGGAAACATCCATGATAGTTTCTGTGTAATAAGCAGTAAACAGCTGGAAAATGCAAAACCGCCAGTTTCTATTTACCATGTAATAACCTATTAAAGCAAACTTTAATGTTTGACAATTACCTGGAAATACCTGTGGTATTTCTGTGTATTCTTGTTTGCTTTTAAGCAAAGCAGAATGCTGGGAACCTAATGTAGGAATTATTCAAACAATATAATATAGTACTACTATCCAAATATGCCAAACACAGAGAGAGAGGGAACCATTCACACTCACACTAATCACTTATTAACCTAACCCCACTAACGTCTTTGGACTCTGGTAGGAAGAAAGTGGAATTTAGTACCTTCTTACTATGAGGCAACAGTGTTAACCTGCTTCTTTTTTTTGTTGCATGGGGCAGCACGGTAGGGCATTGGTGCCCTACCGTGCTGCCCCATGCAACAAAAAAAAAGGACTTTGTCAGACACTTTCCAGATGGTGTTGTAAAGTACTAACAGTAGTTTTGAGGCGTCACGATGCGGCTCAACTTGTTTTACATTACAGTGCAGTACCACCTAATGTGGTAGTACTCCATGCGGCTGAACGTCCCATGATGTCCTTTGTATATGAACGTCCGAAGAAATATTTTGAAAGATGATCAGAAAACCTAGAGAACTCAAGACCACAAAGATGCTACCTAAGACTTCTACATATAGACATGGGCAAAACGTGGACAATATATGAAGGAGTATTTTGTATGGTAAAAGATGTACATAGGTATTATATTATTTAGTTAAACCATGACATCTAATTATTAACTGTTTATTTTATCTCAAAGATTACAAAATAGATATCCCCAAATTATTTTTTTTATCTCAAGAACAATTCAAAAACCGGATCTGTCAGCTGCGAACGTCTGCTGGATATCTTCACAATCGAGTGGCTAAAAATGTTTTTTATTTATTACATTCTTCCCTTAAAGAATATTTTCCCTCTGCCAGTACTATACAGCTACACCTAAAACTGCTGTAAAAGACTTATGCAAGCCGTTGTATCATGCTGCTGCTAAACGTCCCTGTGAGGCTGCTGAAGATTCGAAACTCTTTATAATCATTAGCAGCACAGCACTTCTAGACCAAGAGGGCTTAAAAAGAGAGAAGAGAGGAAAAAGGTTTACTTACTGAAAGAGACTGCTGTGATTAAAGATGAAGGAGGAGGACGTAGAGCAAGTTACGCACTCAGTTACAAAGCCACAGAGAGCCTGGAGACTCCAGCAGTTCGGATTGGTGAGGCAGGTAGTTTTAGCTCACAGACACAGATATTGATAAAATGACTGGCTAACAAACAATTTAACCCAGTGAGAGTTGTCGACAGCAAGGATTTACATGAATGTTGTGTGAAAAATATGAACCAATAGTAGAGGTGAGTGTGTTTACATGGACATGGCTATTTCGGGAGTCAAATACAGGATATGGTCTAGGACTAAAAAACACACGTCTCTTACGATAAACAAAGAGCTGTTTAGTTATCGCTCTTTCTGTGCTTGATACTGTAATCGTACGCCTGAAACTGTGTACTTGATCGATGATTCGCCAATCTGATATCATCTTTTACCCTCTCTTAAAAAACTCAACTCGCAATAGTAGATTTTTTTGGACACTGAGGTTCACAAACTAAGCCTATTAAGGTTATACGAATTGTCTGAAGCAATCCATATAGCGCCCCTCCCTTCGAGACCGTCTTCCCCTTACGATCAATTTTAATTGGCTGCCACTCATAAATAGAAGGTTGGAACAGCAGGTTGGAGGGGCTTCTGCACTCACAGCAGTGGGAAACGACTGTCTGAAACCTTATGTTTAAAGCAGCCTGAAGTCTGAGCTCTTGGTTTACAGGGATTATCTGCACAAATACTGATCTCGTTATTTGAGACATTGCACACATTTAATATGAGTATCTGTAAACTTTGATTACGTTTGATCTGGTTGTAAAGAGACCTTCAAAGAGATAAAATTGACTCTGATACTTTCAGACAGGCTCAGTGCTGCTTTGAGCTTCATATTCTGAAAGGTTCAGCACTTTATTTTCAGATCCCACATTGCCTGGGAGCCTGTGAGCTTGGGGACAACTGAGTGATCCTCTGAGGGCCTGCAGCATCCATTTTCATTACTCACCCCATGCTGCTACTTTGCCCTTTTCAGCATCACAGCAGCCATTTATGGGCAACTCCTCTGGGCCACCACAGCAACCCTGCTCTCTTTATAGCCGCCCAGAGAGACCGTCTATCCCTTCATCAAGCCATTTAGCAAATACTCCTATTGAGTATGAAAGTGCCAGTCTCTTTATTTGCCACTGTCAGTTGGCTAGGAGAGGTCCCTAAATCCAAAACACACACATCTACCTATTTATCAGCTTTGGTTTGAAATAGTCATGGAACATCAATCACAATTTTGGGTGTCTACCGTAAGTCTCTGATTGTTTATCGATCAGTTTCCTGCATGAATCTTGTCTCGTAAATCCATACTCATGCATCATACCGGGTATTTAAAAAGTGCAAAAAGAGCAGCAGCTACACTGCAGTAAGTGCTCGTTCTTATAAAAACAACAGAGAGAAACTCAACTTTCTGCTCTGAGAATAATTAATTTCTGCGTATTACAAATGCGCATTTCTTTATCTTCCTCCTCCTGCAAGACAGAGACTTCCCTGGTCTAAGGGGAAGTAAAAGAAAAAAAACCTAACAGTAACGTTATGTAATTGTTCTTTTAGCAAGCTTACACCGCTCTCTTCATCCGCAGCAAGAAAAAAAAATCAATTTGTTTTCTGTGAATTTCCATCTAGACACATAACCACTGTGAATATGCAAGATAAGTGGGTGGGTGACATTTACAGAATCTGCACAGGTTACAGTTAAAGACTGAAGTTTCTTCTTTGTTGGCATTATAGTTTTCTGTGTGACTCTGGGACAAAATCAAAGAATACGATTTTCAAAAGGAATCTCACTGCTGGTTATGAACCAGGTTAATGGTTGCAGAAATCATCTTTTAAATAAAAGCACAAGTACTTTTGACAGCTTTCTGTTCTATCCCAGTAACAGATTGATTAGTTGAACTCTTTGTTTATTGTCTATTAAAAAAATCTTAAGGAAAAGTGTCCAATGTTTGATATTTCATGGGTCTCAAGAATTAGATTTTGCTGCCATTATTGGTCTTGTATACACTCATCTGTGTACGATGACCTGCAAAAATTCAAATTAAGCATGAGAATGAGGAAGAAATGTAAATAAATGACTTTGAATGTGGTTGCTGGTGCTGGACAGGCTGGTCTGAGCATTTCAAAAAATGCTGATACACCGGACACAACCATGTCTGGGGTTTAAAGAGGATGGTCTGATAAAGAGCAGCAGTTCTCTGTGTAGAATATCATCTCTGAACTTGTAGTTAGTCAAACTTTTAAGCAGATGGACTGCAGCAGAAGAAGACCACACCTTGTTCTACTCTTATCAGCTAACAGGAAACTCACACAGCTTCAGCAAAACTAGACAACAAAAACCTAAAAACAAGGCCTGGTCTGTTAAGTCTTGATTTTACAAAGCTCAGTTCATCTCAAGATAGTTTCTTAAATATGACAATGAGTTCACTGTACTCAAATGGACTCCATAGTCACCAGTATCAGTATTATTTTTACAGCACCAAATCATAATAACAGTTGCCTCAAGGTGCTTTAAATTATACTCAGTCCAGTACATTCTAATAAGGTGTACTAAAGTGCCCAATTTGTAAATATAATGGAGGGTGTTTCAAACACACATGCAGTAATTAGAATTTTGTAACTCTTGATTGGACATGAGACATTTAAAGACAACCACAATGTTCTTAGTTGGCATAATTTATTGTGCTTTATAGACCAATTATCCAATGAATCAAGGAAATAACTGCAAGACTCAGTATAACAATAAAAATTAATGTTAACTGAGGTTCAGCAGAATACACTCAATGAAAAATTAAAGGATTAGCCCATTATGCATTAGCCCATTATTAGTTAAATAAAAGGAAATGAAACTGCAACTATCTTCAATTCATCATTTTTAAAGAAAATAAAATGCCAGCTTTAGTGTTCCTGGAAAATCTTTTGGGTTTTTACTTGAGATTCTGTTGGACAGCTTACTCGTTTTGGTGACTTTTATAGACCGAGTGATTCAGCTGCAATCGGTTGCCATCCTCCAGTTTCTACAGTATATATGGTGACATTTATTTAAACTATGCAGTCTTGTTCTATTCATTTAGACAGGTTAGAAAGCTCCTGGAGACGTCAAAGATTTAAAATTTGTTCCTCTCCATGAGAGATGCAGGGCGGATGGAGAGGAAACCACCCGAGAACAATTGGGTCTATACAGACAGATGGAGACGCCTGATAGTCTACAGCTACATATGTTTAGAAAGGAAGAGGAGAATGAAATTAACTCAAGGCAGCCAAGTTCACTCTGGACTGGAGCCCATATTCAACTGTTTCTTTGTGTAAGGCAGTATTATGTGAAAAAGTATGAAACAAGATTTTTCATTTAAATGAATCAGTTTCTTATCTCAATAAACCAGAAACAAAACCTAATAAAATGGCACACAAATCCAATCACAACAAACAAACAAAAATCCTTAAATGCTAAAACCATTTGTTAGCACACAGCAACCGTCTTATGTACCTTCTGTGATAGATATTAACTTTCCATTGCAGCACAACAGGAAGCTGCGTCAATTGCGGCCATTGTTTTTTTCAAAACCTTTTTTTTTTTTTGGATTTTGTTGTTGTTTTCCCTTCAATCGAGTGCATTTAGCAGAACATCCCTAAAAGGTTATTAGCAGTGATGTTTGGCACAGCCATCAGGTCAGCATCAGCCTGCTTATGCACCTTATTTAGGACTCTGTATGAGTGTGTGTTTGAAAGAAAGCCTCCACATGCTTCCTGGCCTTGAAGCAAAACAGATAGATTCACTTACTGAACTGCCGGCATTAAAACAGCCTGACATGATGTCTTTTTGCTCCAGTCTGACGTGAGGACAACCATTTTAATAAAGATCTATCTAAAACCGTTCTCGTAGAAAACAGCGGCTATAAGACTCAAGCCTGAGTCGCACTGCCGGAGTGGCATGTGCCTCGATAAGCATCGTCGTTCAGACTATTTTTAGTTCTCTGGCATTGTGCCAGATAAAATGCAGACTCTGGAGTGTTCATCAAGTCCATTTCATCAAAGTGAAACACAAGCTGGAGGAAACTAACTTATAAACTGCTGTGCAGGCTTTATATAGTGCAAGGTTCCCACTGGTGGTGGGTTGTCAGGTACAAGACGAGGAGGATATTTAGCGCTTCTGTGAGTCACACCTGAGGAGGTCAGAACTACCATAGAAACTAAATTGCCTGACTTTGATGATGCTTTACGTTATGCAGATAAAAGTATCCTTCAGTGATCTGCACTTGTTAGTTACACACTTTACAGGGTGGAGTAGCTGTTAAATGTGTTTTAGTCAGTACCTAACATTTTAGGCACTTAACTATAGAACTTTAACCTAATGAAGACTTAGTCTTCTTTTAAATAAGAAGACGCTCTGATGATTTCTTGTCAATGACAGCCACATTTTGTTATACTGTATGTTTAAACACTGCTCAAAAACACTTCACAGTATAACACAAAGTCAGTTAAATTTTAGGGATAGTCCTGTCCTGCTAGGAAGCAGAAAATATTGTGAATCCATTTTACCTGCTTTGCAAATGAAAGTGACAACAGGTACAAAAACAAGGACATCCCCAAAAAGAGAATGGCTTTGGAGGGAGTGCAAAAGACCATTGCTTTCTCCTGACTGATATTTTTTCTAGTTTTTCTTGGTGCTACTGTCCTTGTCACTACTGATGGCATGAAAATGAAACAGTATCTGAAGCCCACAAGACAGTTTGGCTAGAAAAAAGTACACAAGTTGCCTGCTGGATTTTATTTTGTAGGGCTTGAGTAGTGCTCCAAACCTTCGTGTGACAGTACATACTGTAGCTGCTCTGCCTGTGCAGCTTGAATGAGCGTTACTTTGCTGCTGTGTCTTCAGTGTACTTTCAATTGCACCAAAGCACATGAAATTGATCCAATATGGTTTATAACTGTGTTATCCCTGAATTTTAACTGCTTAGTGTATTTAGGCCTTATGTACTCACATGACAGTACTTCATTGTTCTGGGCACATTACAAATAAATTCAAATTCAAATTCAAATTTTATTTGTCACACACACACAACCATACACAGTATGACATGGGGGTGAAATGCTTGTAGCTGTACAATGCCCGACCATTAAATGACAGAAGAAAAGTTTTACAATATTTACAATTTACTACAAAAATTTACAAATTAACTTAGGAATTTACAGTAAAGAATGTGCAAATAGCAGAAGAGATTATAAAGATAAGGATTATAAATTATAGGAATTATAGGATTATAGGAAATGTGTGGTGGTGCGTGTGGTGACGTGTGTGAGAGTCCAGTCTTATAGTGACGTGTTTGGGAGAGTCCAGTCCTACACCTGGTTCAGGGCCCGAATAGCCTGGGGGAAGAAGCTCCTCCTCATTCTCTCTGTTTTGGCCTTAAGGGAGCGGAAGCGCTTCCCAGACCTCAACAGTGAGAAGAGTCCATTGTTGGGATGGGAGAGGTCCATCATAATCTTCCTAGCTTTGGTCTTGCACCGCTTGGTGTAGATGGACAGCAGGTCAGGGAGCTCTGATTGAATGATGCGTTCTGCCGAGCGCACCACCCTTTGCAGATCTTGTCTGTCCTGCTTGGTGCTGTTCCCAAACCAGGTGCAGATGTTTGACGTCAGGACGCTCTCGATGGTGCAGGAGTAGAAGTTCTTGAGCACCTTCAGTGGCAGATGGAAGTCTCTAAGTCTTCTGAGGAAGAAGAGACGCTGACGGGCTTTCTTAACCAGGGTGTTGATGTGACAGGACCATGACAGGTCCTGAGTGATGTGGACACCCAGGTATCGGAAACTGTCCACTCTCTCCACTGGCGTGCCACTGATGATGAGGGGTTTGTAATTCCTCGCCTGCTTTGTAGTGAAGTCCACGATCAGCTCCTTAGTCTTGCTGACGTTTAGGAGGAGGTTATTCTCCTGGCACCAGGTCTCCAGGTTCCTAATCTCCTCCAGGTAGGCCGTCTCGATGTTGTCGGAGATCAGACCCACAACAGCAGTCACAAATAGTCACCTGCAAGGACTATGAGGCAGGCATACTCATTACAATGAGCTGACCGACTGTACATAGTGACAACTGCAGCATTTTGAGCTAAAAAGAATAGCTCTGCTTACACTCTCCTTTTTTGGTTGCAAGGTTTAAATGACACAAATTCAGTTGGCACACTAACCTTTCTTTTTCTATTACAAAACAGATCATGCGCACCACAGACCACATCCTCTAAACTGAACGTTGAACTTTGCAATAATGATTTTTCTGATGACTTTTCTGTTTATGCACTGGCTGCTTGGATGTTCTGTAGCTGGGCTGTTGAGGCAGACAAATTAAAAGCCTGATAACCACAAAGAGAAGTTGAATGTGATCGTATTACTCCTTATTTGCAGTCTTATTTGTTGTCAATCATTAGAAACAGCATAAAAAAATCTAAATCAAAGATGATTTTGTCAAAAGACCACCTGCTGCCACCAACTTTTTTTTAAATAAATCGAAAAATTCATGGATAACAACAATCATTATATTTAACCATTAACAAATATCGCTTCAATAAAAGAGCTTGTCCATACTGGCAGAATAACCATTAGAGAAACATAAAAAAATATTTTGGTAATTACTAATGGCATTAAAACACTCAGTGGTGATCTATATAGGCAAATGTATATAAGAGCAATCATAGTGTTGTTTACATATGGCTGATATGGGGTTATTTATCTTGAACTGTTAAATCCAAACGGGCTCCTGTCTACACACAGAACCACTGACATGATTATGAAAACTGCTGCTTGTTGGATTATATCTAAGTCCCGCAAAAAAGATGCTAATTTTTAGCTGAGTTTATCTATCATCCTCCTCTGTTTATTACACAAAAGCAATAATGCAAAGAAAAGCTTTCTGAGTGGCAGCTTATGTACTCATCTTCTTTTGAGGGGGGACAGTATTAACCTGTTTGAGTCATAATCCCACCTGTATTAAAACTGTGGCGTCGCTGGTGCAGCCGCAGGCTATTTTCTACGTGATAAGCTGAAATCCTCAAGGCAATGAATTCCAGTGGAATTCAAGTAGATTTAATTCAAAAGCAGGAAATATTTCTGTGTACACACACTATATATACCCACTGTATATATACTGTCTCTTCAGACCTTAGAAAGATCAGGTCTTTTGTTTTTGAATGAGTTGCATTTTTATCATTTTGACCTGAGTGAACTGAATTTAAAAATGAGACTGACCTGAGTGGACCGCAGAGATTTGAAAGAGTCAGCACCTCTGAGGTTCCACAGGGTCAAATTATGGCCATCACATATAAATGAAGACTTTTATGAGAGGTAAAGTATTTATAGTATTGGTTAATATATTCTCTTCTCTCCCGCTAGATCTGTACTCCTGACCTTGTGGTGTTCCTGGCCTGCACTAACCACCGTTTGAAGGAGAGGCTGCAGAAACGAGCCGAGCAGCAGGGACGGCCTGACGACAACCCTAAGGCCACTGAGCGCCGTCTGACCAACTTCAAACAAAACACCATTCCTCTGGTCAAATACTTCCAGGAAAGGGGACTTATTGTTACGGTAAGGCTGCCGAAAAACCCATTTTTAGAGAAATTACACTCATACAGCACTTCAAACCAAAGGATGTGGAGATCAGGGTGGTGGGTGGGTGAGCACGGCTTCCAGCTGGCACAGAATTGACATTCACATAATCATCCATCCATTCATTATTTTTCTTAACTCCTTACCCAGCCCCAGTTTCCACGAGAGTTGGAGCCTATCCCAGACACCGCACAGTGCTCTCACAGAGAGACGCAACCCTGTATGGTGACATCCACAACTACGGCCAATTTAGAATCACCAATGAACCTAAAATTGTTCGTTTTTTGTGGCAGTAAGTCACAGCTATGCCAAACCCACATAGAAGTGCAGATGGAGCCAGAACCAACCTCAAAAGTTAACCATTACATCACCTTGAATCACCTTGAAACCCTCTTGCTCAAGTGTCAAAAATAGATTATTATTATCATTATTATTATTTTACTCCCATCATACATTTTGGGGCGCTTTTTTTTTACAGATTTTTGAAGAATGTTGAGCATGAGCTAGTAATTTCATTTATTTGTAATTTCAAAAGCACTCTAGCTATAAGGTGAAGGGGTTTTTATAACTGCAGTTTAATTGGTAGCCATTGGGTGATGGGTGACTAGCAGGTACACGTGCCTCTCCAGCCACTTCTTTATTATTTAACCCTAATGGCTTAATCCCAATACACATCATTCATCATGTATGACTGCAGGCAATTTAAAAAGCACAGCATCTGATGAGACTGTTCCCACTGGGCAAGTCTTAATGCCAGGTCAATAAAATGAAGAAAAAGTTCTCTTTGGATGCAACTGGGGGGAAAAAGCTATAGTTTCCGTGATCATAAACAACAGGGCTGAGCAAATGCCATTTTTGTTCTAATGAGGTTGCTTGGTAAAAACTCTTTATAAGAGGACTTTATTAGTCCTCTTAAAAGAAATCCACCTGATATTTGTTAAAACAAAGTCTGTTAAGACAAAGTTGTTGAGACAGTGTGCACAAAATTAGAAATCTATTTAATAGCTGCAGAGATACAGTCTGAATGAAAGGCCTGACCATGCTTGGTAGGTCAGTGTTATCCTTCTGTCTGACGGGGCTTGCCTGGATGCATAGATGTAGGCCTGTGCATAGCAATTTTGTTAAAATGACCCAAGATCTTCATTGTCATGCTTACCACACTCACCACAGCAGGAGCGTGCATTCAAAGTCAAGTACGTTTCCAACCTGCGTCAGTTAGTTTCTGATTGTTTGGAGCTGAAATCCAGACTGCTGCTGTTGAAACAGAGATTTCAGTGTTAACTGGAGACCTCTGGGATATTCATCTGATTGTGTGGCTTGGTGCAAAGTGGCATTGAGTTACCCTTGGCATGTGTGAGTTGAGTGCAAATAGAGATATTGGCTCCTGCAGTCAGCAGCCCACTCTTCTGGTGGGAGTCTTATTGATCTGTCTGAGTGTCAGCTCAGTGTCGTCTTCTTTGTAGCAGAGGGAATACTGAATAACTTCTCTACTGTATTATTGCAAGAAAGAGACTTTATTTGCATTCGTATGGATTTGGATCTTTGTCTTGGGATGTCTTCAAATCAAATGCATACAATAACCTTCACTGGATTTTCATATCAACACTAAAAAGAAGGCTTATGTAACTTTTGCTTCCTGTCACCTCAGGTAACGGTGAAAACATCAGTGTCATTAAGGGGTTGGCTCCACACATATTCCCATTTAATTTGCTTGCTTTGTTCATTCATGTGTTATGTTTTTCCAGTTTCTTAGCATGCTATTTTTATGCTCTGCTTATTTTCTTTTTGTCTGGCCAGCTGTTCTGTCTCATCACACTTCTTGAATCTCATTTCTGATTCGGTGTTGCTTGTTCTCTCTTTTTCAATCGCCTCTACCTGCACTCAGCGAGCCTGTTTGTCAGAGAGATAACAGGCTTTTTGTTTGTTTGTTTCAAATCCAATAACCTGCATTTCTTTGGACTGTGTGGAGAGGAAAAGAAGAGCAGGTCTTAAAGTATTCATGACTTCTCAATTTTGCATCTTGTCGACCCCCTGTGTGCAGTGCGTTGTTGTGCTGCAGTCTTTTTGAAAAATGGTGGAAGACACATCACGTATAAGGTGTCATTAATACATCTGCAACGTGGATGAAATGGTATGGTTGCAAATCTGGCAAGTTTTTAATGCACTGTGCGCTGGCACCCATTCCAGTTCGCATCATTTTCACTACTGAACGTTCCCCATCAGAGGCCTAAGGACAGTACAGTGGGACTCCACATTTATAGTTTCATCAGGGGAGACAATTTCATGGTGCTCAGCCTTGTGACAGTAAAAAAAAAAAGATTGGCATGGTCCTGCTCCTGGTCAGCACCATGCATGTCACTGGGATTGAAAACTGTGGACTCATTTTGCTAAAAGATGCTGACAACTGCTTTTACTCTCTAGTGATGCTCTTGCTTCCAAGCAATAACTTGAAAAACTTTCCAGATGCTACTTAAGAAAAATAAATGTCAACCAGAAATATGCAAAAACATAACCTATCTCACTTACCTGTAATAAAAGCAAAATGGACAATTCCCCTGGCTTTGACAAGGGGAAACCAGAGCATAATGTAAAAGTGACTCCCCTCTTCCCCACTTCCTGTGAAAGACCAAAATAGTAAACACAACATTTTCAAAACCCTTAGTTTACCTGGATGCAAGCCCAGTAATCCAGGTAACGAAATCAAAGAAAATTAGAAGTTACCTCGTCACCTGGATGCAGCATTTTCAGTGAAACGAATGTTTCATCACTCATCCAACTGACGTCTTTGGTCTCTCATTATTGAGCATGCATCAAGACACCTAGTTTACCCACCACCAAAAGAAAACACAAGACCTTTTACACTTCTCCTTGACATAAACAGGAAGAAAATGTGTTAATAAGAAAGTTTTCCCAGACCAGAATAATAGGGTCTCAATTCAAAGTAGGTACCTAAGTTTTCAGCCAGACACAGAAGAGGGAGGAAAAGACACTATTCACACACCATCAGTTTAAAAAAAAGGTCATAACAGCTGCAGAAGATATCAATACACTTCATAATATTTTCCACTTAAATAACAAAACACCTCCCCCCCAAAAAACCCCAAAGATGAGAAAAAGGAGAGAAAGGTGTTAGAAAAAATAGCAACATGCAAAATAGTTATAAGGTGTTTTGTTTTCACTGCTACCAGCATTCATGTGTCACAGCTGCAGTTTTAATTTAAATGATTTATTCCTCTAGAATTAAAAAGTAATAATGCAATGTGTTGATTTATTCTCAGTGGTGGCTCTGCTCCCTCAGCTTCATAGCTGCCTGCCTGTGTGGTCAAAAGACCATCAATACCTAATATAGATTTATGCCCCAACTACTTTAATCATCATCAAAGGCTGATATTGCCCAACTGCATTCTGTGGCCTACTTTTGTCCTAAAACACATTAAAAAAAAACCTTTTCATTTTGAAGTTAAATCCTGAATCTGTTGAGTCACAATACACAAACAATCCTTGTGTCCTCATTTTTCATCAAAGTGCTGCAGACTGAGTACCTAAGAAAAGCTCTAGATAAAAAAAAGAATCTTTTTATATCAATGCAATGCTTTACAGAAAAAAAATGGTACATACAGTGGGGCAAAAAAGTATTTAGTCAGCCACCGATTGTGCAAGTTCCCCCACTTAAAATGATGACAGAGGTCAGTAATTTGCACCAGAGGTACACTTCAACTGTGAGAGACAGAATGTGAAAAAAAAATCCATGAATTCACATGGTAGGATTTGTAAAGAATTTATTCGTAAATTAGGGTGGAAAATAAGTATTTGGTCACCTCAAACAAGGAAAATCTCTGGCTCTCACAGACCTGTAACGTCGTCTGTAAGAAGCTTTTCTGTCCCCCACTCGTTACCTGTATGAATGGCACCTGTTTGAACTCATCATCTGTATAAAAGACACCTGTCTACAGCCTCAAACAGTCAGACTCCAAACGCCGCCATGGCCAAGACCAAAGAGCTTTCGAAGGACACCAGGAAAAGTATTGTAGACCTGCACCAGACTGGGAAGAGTGAATCTACAATAGGCAAGCAGCTTGGTGTGAAAAAAATCAACTGTGGGAGCAATCATCAGAAAATGGAAGACATACAAGACCACTGATAATCTCCCTCGATCTGGGGCTCCACGCAAGATCTCATCCCGTGGGGTCAAAATGATCATGAGAACGGTGAGCAAAGATCCCAGAACCACACGGGGGGACCTGGTGAATGACCTGCAGAGAGCTGGGACCAAAGTAACAAAGGTCACCATCAGTAACACACTACAACGGCAGGGAATCAAATCCCGCAGTGCCAGACGTGTTCCGCTGCTGAAGCCAGTGCATGTCCAGGCCCGTCTGAAGTTTACCAGAGAGCACATGGATGATACAGCAGAGGATTGGGAGAATGTCATGTGGTCAGATGAAACCAAAGTAGAACTTTTTGGTATAAACTCAACTCGTCGTGTTTGGAGGAAGAAGAATACTGAGTTGCATCCCAAGAACACCATACCTACTGTGAAGCATGGGGGTGGAAACATCATGCTATGGGGCTGTTTTTCTGCCAAGGGGACAGGACGACTGATCCGTGTTAAGGACAGAATGAATGGGGCCATGTATCGTGAGATTTTGAGCCAAAACCTCCTTCCATCAGTGAGAACTTTGAAGATGAAACGAGGCTGGGTCTTCCAACATGACAATGATCCAAAACACACCGCCCGGGCAACAACGGAGTGGCTCCGTAAGAAGCATTTGAAAGTCCTGGAGTGGCCTAGCCAGTCTCCAGACCTCAACCCCATAGAAAATCTGTGGCGGGAGTTGAAAGTCCGTGTTGCTCGGCGACAGCCCCAAAACATCACTGCTCTCGAGAAGATCTGCATGGATGAATGGGCCAAAATACCAGCTACTGTGTGTGTGCAAACCTGGTAAAGACCTATAGTAAACGTTTGACCTCTGTTATTGCCAACAAAGGTTATGTTACAAAGTATTGAGTTGTATTTTTGTTATTGACCAAATACTTATTTTCCACCCTGATTTACGAATAAATTCTTTACAAATCCTACCATGTGGATTCATGGATTTTTTTTCACATTCTGTCTCTCACAGTTGAAGTGTACCTCTGGTGCAAATTACTGACCTCTGTCATCATTTTAGGTGGGGGAACTTGCACAATCGGTGGCTGACTAAATACTTTTTTGCCCCCACTGTACTCTAAGAATGGGAAATAGCAAAGGAAAACTACAAAAAAAGGACAATAATAAATTGTCTTGGATAGAGTGCATTAAAAACTTGAACCCATAGTGTGGAAATGTAAGTATGTCTTAAATAGCAGTTGGCATTGAGACCGTTTGATGTCTCCAGTCATCTAGATATAACTAAATAACACCAGAAATAAAATGTTAAGAAAAATAATAAAGGTTTGTTTAATCTTGCCAAGTTTTTTTTCTGGTTTGATCACAGAATAAAGCATTCAGACTTCACAATTCTGTGTAAGCACCATGAGTCCAGCAGGAAAAAAGAAAACGTGTAAACAATTAAGAAAGTTAAGCCCGAGCACGGCTCAAGACTTAGCATGCACATCCACATCTCATGTTATACTTTTCCCAAGTTTTAGATCTTGCAAAGAAATTCTTCTATTTTCTGCTATAGTTCCAAAGTGTGGTTATATTATACACTATATTTTACTAGGAACTGACCTCCCAGCCCATTGTTCCTTCAGTGGTCATTCTCAGGAGCTCAGTCATTTCCAGCGTGGTACCGTAATAGGATGCCACCTGTGCAACAAGGCCAGTTGTGAAATTTCCCCACTACTAAATATTCCACAGTGCACCGTTATGCCGGGCCAAGGCACATAGTACGCACTCCTAAATCTTGTGGAAAGCCTTCACTGAAGAGTTGAAGCTATGATAGCTAAAAAAGAGTGGGCCGGCATCATACTAAACCCTATGGACTAAGAATGGGATGGCGACGAGTGAATATTTTGAACAATATAGTCACTGAAACGAGTCAGCTCAGTTCTGGTAACTAAACAGGACGCTTCCTTTGGGAGGTTTTTGGGGCACACCCATTTTCTTGAGCGATCATATACGTAAGTGTGGCCGCAAAGCATATCA
This sequence comes from Maylandia zebra, assembly GCF_041146795.1. Classification (NCBI taxonomy): domain Eukaryota; kingdom Metazoa; phylum Chordata; class Actinopteri; order Cichliformes; family Cichlidae; genus Maylandia; species Maylandia zebra. The sequence continues at coordinate 10,004,636 of NC_135184.1, forward strand.
GTATGCTCTAGGACAACCTTGGAAATGTGACTGGGGAAAAGGACATCTGAAATACCATGCTTAACCTGCTGCCCCCGTTATCGGACTTCAGATAAGTGGCAGGAAATGGATGGAATTGTAACTCAGACTTTAGAAAAATGTTTAAGAAATGACCTCCAAATCATTTAGACTTGAATGAAATCCATAATTTCAGATATTAGGTTAAAAATATGCTTTGGATTGTTTTTCTATAAGTACATTTAGTTTAAACATCAGCATCTGTTCTTACGTTAAACTGGATGAATTTTCTGCTGCCTGCCACCTCTCAGTAAATCCTCTACATCTTCCCTGCATTCCCAGTGGAGTCGCTTTAATTAAGACACACTGAGCTCTGTGTCTTTTGAAGCAGCAATGTGATGTTTTCTCTCAAACTCGAGAGATGTTTTTTGAAGACAGTCTGAGCAGTAAGCTCTTTAGTTTCTCAAGAAAGTAGATTTTGTTTTAAGCTTCCTTTTTTTTTGCTAGCCAAAATAATATCCCATATAATACTATGAATTACAAGCTGGGAAACCACAATGAACCTCAGTGCAACTTAATGCTACTGTGTCAACCAAATATGGACCAAATATAGGCTCATTTAAAAACCAAAAATTAAATCAAAGGGCTACTGGGAAAATTGCAAACTCAGGGCATCAAGCAAGTTCACAAACCAGTGGGTGACAGCTACATCTATCTTTTATATACAGTCTGTAAACCACCTAGAAAAGAAACATGAGGTCAGACTTGCTTACTGGAACACACTCCCTCTTCTAGCACCAGTTAAGTTTAGGACCAGTTGTGACAGAAGAAGGGAGAAAGTCCAGACTGAAGAAAGAAAAAGTCAGGTTCAGTGGATCGGTTCAGAAATACTACTTCCTTACCAAACCATGATTATTACTTTAATGATGAAAATGATGTTTATGTATATTTGGTGTTGTTCACTCCAGCGCTTATGTTTTCTTATGGCCAGGATAATAGCTGTAAATGGACCTCTCTGGGTGCACTGTCCTTATGTGGTGTGACAGTTTGTGTTTTGTAAAAGACTCCTTGGGAATTATCAGTTTCTTCTGTGAATAGAAGAAGTCTGCAGTCTCTACAAAAGTAGTTTGAAACTTTTTTTTTAGCTTATTGATAGTTTGTCCCTTCTCTGTCCCCACTTCCACTGTGATGCAGCAAGGTCAACAGGCTGTTACAGTGGGTCTCAGACAGACTGCACGTCACTCCACCTTTCCGTTAAGCACATCTTTAGATGATTTGTCAAACCATCTTTTCAATCGCACAAGCTTAAAGACTCAGACATCAAAGGCTGGCAGAGTTTGAAGTGCTTTTAAAAAGACATCATCCCTCCACAAAAAGTGTTGAGGAGTTCTGGTTGTTCAGAAGAAACACTGATGAAGAGCTCAAATAATAAATACAAGTTAATTCTATCTTCTCAGCTGGAGCAGATCTGTAGAGTGGGTTTGTCTGTTTTCCAGTGACATTTGTGAAGGATGAAAATGTATTTTTCTCTTTAAGCCTTGACCTTTTGTGCTCCACTGAACCAACATAATCTGAATATAAAGAGGCTAAATAGATTTTTTATTCCTTTTATCTCAACAGCCCCTTGTATCACGCTTAAAAACTTACAGAGACAATAGAAAGCCTTCCAGTTAGCTGCCCATCATCAGCAGACTACAAAATCACAATATTTTTAGCCACATGAATTTTGCTTTCATTGATTTTTAAAATAATTTAATGCCAAAGTCTGATCAGTGTGCCGTGCTGGGGTTGCTTAAATTGGGATATATAAGATCTGGTGACTGCGGACAACATCTTAGTACAGAGAACTCATTGTCACTCATTACTGAAGAAACCAGTTTGAGATGATCTGAACTTTGAGACATGGCACACTACTGTTGTGGACGTTTTCCATTAAATAAAGCCTGCAGACGAGCGGTGAGCGGTAGCTAACATTCTTTAATCCAAACACACAAAGAACAGAAAACCAAGCTTGTGGAGAGCCTACATGACCGCGGGGCAGACGGTCAGCAGAGTCTCACCTGACCCTAGCATGGCTCTCAGTTAAATACCTTCTTCAGGAACAAAAGGCAGTACACAGCTGTTTCACACCTTAAGGTTCACACTCCCTTGCTACCTCCCAGAGTCCTCGAAGAGACAAAAGACTCTTCCTGTGGAGTGGTTTTCTTCCCACCACTTCCTTACTACTTACAGACATGTTAAAATCCAGTGGCACCAAGGCATCATACAATAAAATAATGTGAGTAATACATAAGTAAAAGAAATTGCTATACACTACCTTGCTGGAAGCAGCCATCAGAAGGCGTTAGCAATGATACTCAGGCTGTGGGGTTTAACCAATGCTTAGTTGGTACTGAGAAGCTTAAAATGAGCTTATTTTCATGTGATTGGCTGATTAGTTATTTCAGTTGGCAAGCCACTGAACACATGAACTTAATAAAGTTGTGGCGAGTGAGGACAGGGACCAGTTAAAAATGTTATTCAGTAAGTTTTAACATGCTGGATTATTGGGTACGAATCTCTCTTGAGATTCAAAATGTAAATTCTTCATCAATTTTTTGTCACTTTATGCTTGATATCTGATTTGTCCACCTAAACTGTAGCAAAAGTCAAGCATCGTTTTCAGGTTTGAACAACTCCACATACACCAGGAAGAAGGAATATACAACACTCATACAACACGTGTGAACACAAGGCAATAACAAGGCCAGGAAAAAGAACAAAGGAAGGAAAACTCCATAACTCACATTAAGAATTAAACTTCAAAATAAAGCAGGGTTAAAGTGAAAGAGGGACAATGAGTGGCTCTGGCAGACAAGGAGACATATGTATGCTAAGAAAAGGAAAGCATGCAGTAACACACCCACACACACCCTTATTTACACAGGGTCTCCACAGCAGTCAGCTCTGCATGTTTGATTTTGGGAGATTTTTTACACCAGATGCTCTTTCTAACGCCTCCCCAAAATTATTTGTGTTTCTTCCCAAGGATCTCTTGCTTGTTAGTCAAATGTGTAAACCACTACACTATGGAGCCACTACAGCAAGGCAAAAAGACAACAAAAACAAAGGATCAGGATACTTTTGAAGCTCATAACACATATGACAAAACATTCAAACATGACTGAGCATCAGTTTCCTGAAAGGCAGCAAATGGTTATGAGTTAGAAACACCTGATCGAGTTGCAGATGATGACTACCCAACCCAGATAGTTCTGCTTCAGGTTTCTTCCTGTTACCAGGGAGTTTTTCCTTCCTTTGGTCACCAACTGCTTGCTCACAGGGGGTTATCTGTAACAATAAATGAATTGGTTACCTTGGGAGAGTTTAAGTCTGTTTTAAAGGAACGAGAGAACAGCTCTTTTACTCAGTGTGATTGTTTTTAAATGTACTCTTAATTTGATCTGTTATTGTATATTTTACACATGTTTGTATGGGATATTGTATTTGTTTTAAATGTTATATACCTATGTGGTATGTGACTTTTGTTGCTATGATGCCAGGTCTCTCTTGGAAATGAGATTTTTAATCTCAATGAGATTTTTTACCTGGATAAATAAAGGATTAATAACATGAAGCGCCGTGTTGCGGGCACGTCGCAGACCGAAATGCAGAACTCGGGCCTTTATTGCTAGGTGTTCAAACAAGGTCAAAATAATGCACTCAACAAACACTATCTAGGGAAAATGCATGAGGGAGGATCCGATAATGAACAGATGGTGACACAGACAATGAATACAAGATAACAAGCAGAGGGGCAACAGGCGGGAACACAGGTGAGACTTACAGGGGAAAACGAGACAAGGGAAGCCCAGAGCAGAAGGAGACGCAGGACTAACAAAATTTTTAAAAAGTAGTAACTAAACATGGAATCACAGAGAGACAAAACTGTGAACACAGGGGAAGCATGATAACTAAAACCAGGGAGAGAATACAAACTCACTTAAACTGAGAACTGAACCCAGACAAGTAAAACTAAGACGATCTAAAACTAGAAACACTAAACAAAGAGAGGAAGCTAAGGATTCAAGAACAAAGGACTAAACACTGAGGAACTAGGAATGGACTATGGGACTGGACCAGACATGGGAACATAAGGCAGGTGAGGAAACAAAGGGACCTGGAATACAAAATAAACTGAAACCCAGAACATTTGTTCTCCTCTTCAATAATTGTCCTATCCGATGGACTCCACACTTTCTTGACTGATGAATGTAATAACCTCTGAGGCTTAATTGCTTTTGCACAGCGAAGCCTTTTGCGTGAACGCAATCATTCCACTTTAAATGTCAGGTCCAATGTAAGAAGGAATAGCGTGACAAAAGAACAATCGCAGTGAGTCACTTCTCCACTTCGCTGAAAAATGACTGATTTGTCGATACAAACGCTTACGAGGACGTTAATTTCTCCATGTTTAACTGACTTAACTCCTAATTTTGTCGCCCTGCATTCTGGCACCTCTGACGTACACTTTTTACATGTGAGATGTCATTTTCCTGAATGCAGTGTTTGTGATTTTCATCTAAAACATGACATTTAGATGTTTGCGAATGAAAGTCGTTTTTATCCCCTAGCATGTCGGATGACTCAATTATCAGACATACACGCACACATACACACACAAACAACTCCACAAAAACGCCCATAATCGGAAATTGCTGCGAGGAGAGATAATTGTTTGTTGGGTCCTCGGCTGAAGCTGCCTTGTCATTCTAGGAAAACTGACCGATCTAATTACGTATTCCCTGACTGAACTCAGCTCCTGCTTCCTTCCCACATGCTGTTAGGTGCCATGCAGATATAAACAAACAAGACATCGAAATTCTCCTTCGTGAGTCTCTCTAAAGATGGGCAAAATATATTTGTTCATTTTTCTTGAAATAGAAGATTTGGAGACAAGATGGGATCACATGAAAATAGTCACACATCTATTTATAGATCCTTTCATGTCTATTTATATCAAAGCTGTCATCCAGTGATGACACTGAACTTTACATAACTTCCGAAAAGACTGTTGTGAAGTACAGGGAGAGTCTTTTGAGCTCTCGAAGAGCTTCGTGTGAATTTGTTTAAACAGATTTTGCCAAATGCACAAAAGAGCTGCAGAGAGTAGATGATGCATCTGCTTTAAGATGTCTCAGAGCTTTGGCGGACTCTGATTCATCTGTTTCCTTTAATCCACCTTCTCCGAGAGAATAGATCAAGGCTGTTACTTCACCTCATATCTATAAAAGGTGCAGCTCTTTGCTTTAGTACATGAAGCTAAAACATGTTCTTACAGACATTTTTGACAACAGCTGAAGACATGATCGATAACATGATGGATGGCGAATAAAATCACTTTAAAATCAAGCGTTTTCTAAACAACCTTGGGGGTGGATCCATTTAAAAATGCTGGATTTCCAGTTTATTGCACACCATGGAAGCTGAGATTTGGAAAATTATCCTTGAACCCTGCTTAGATGTACTTGAAGAGATGTTTCTGTTCTGGCTCTCTCTTTGATACTGTCTTGGAGCAACTGGGAAAACATCATTTCCTCTGGGGTTAATAAAGTATTCTGATTCTGATCAGCAATTAAATTTATGAAAAAATATGCACATGCAGGTAGAATTTCAGCCCCCTTCAGAGCATATATACACAAGGACTATCTTGAGTACCTTTTTTGCATTTCTTGTATATAGACGCTTTGGAGCTTCTATAGTAATAAGCGAAAAATGCTAAAGCCTCGCGATGCAGGCAGGTGGATGGGGAAGGAGTGTTACATGAAAACAAAGGCTCAAATATATCAAATAGCTGATGACTGAAGTGGAAGGAGGCGAAGGATGATGGTAGGCTTACCAAGAATCTGGCTTTGACCGTGGTCCAGATGAAGAGCTGGCTTCAGAGCTGCAGTGAGCTGTTGTCACTGCTTTTTTTGTTAGATGCAAATTAAAACGCTGTCTCACAGATAACTGCAACTTTAAGAGAAAGTTGTCAGCAGTTATTGCAAAAACGTTCTTTTAAGACATTTTTGGCTTTTTGTCGAGCTTGTAAATTAAAGAGAACGAGAACCTCGAGGTAATTTTGGATGATTATTTGGCACTCAGCTTATCTCGTTGATCTGCTGATTGATCAGGTTTGACTGACAGTGGCTGTGATTATCTGCATAAAAGAATTTAATTGGAGCAGTCTCACATGCACAAAAGTGATGAATATGCCCTGGGTTGTCTTCCTCATCAGCTATCTGTTCTTGTCCAGCACCATAACTCTTTATTGTCTCATTTCTAATTGTTTAAGAGCATGTTTTTTTGTTTTTGTTTGGGGTTTTTTAACAGAGAGGACTAGATCAGTTTCAAAGCTGGCAGCTTTAAAAAGAAAGCATCCTTTATTCCTTACATCTGAATAGTTGGCATCAGAGAAAGCATGTAAGCAAAGGTAGCCAGAAACATGAAAAGAGCTGGTATCCAGTTGCTTTTGTCTCATTATTTAAAATCAGTATGACTGATCACTTTTTGCTGTTTAAGTTTAAAAAAAAAAACATTCGAACGGGCTCCATGTAATTGTAGCCCTTTGCCTGCTAGCACACTAAACTATGCTGTTTTCAAGTTTGAAGTCAAATGTCTTAAATCCCATTTTTATGTGACAAATGAGTGAGCAGCCAACCACGCAGCAAAGCTGATAGCATTATGTTGTGTTTAGGTTTGTTTTGTTGTCTGCGGACAAAAGGAAAAAGTGATTTACTGCCTGACATTCCAGTGTGGATACAGCTGTTTGGGATTTAGCAGCATTGCTGCAGTTTTGATTATTAATGGGGAGAGGTGCACACATCATTCTCATTAATCATTTTTAGCAGTTTCAGAATAAAAAAAACAGGAAGTCTAAGAAGAGTCATGTCCTCTGCTGGATGAAGAGACACTGGGATAAAGAAGATATTTACTAGCTTTAATGGGTTTAATTCAAACATTATCTGCACCCTAGTAATTTTATTTTCAATTTCCACTTTATCAGGTGCATCTATTCAGCTGTTTGTTTACGTAAATATCTAATCAGCCAATCACATGGCAGCAACTCTATGATCAAGGACTGCTGAAGTTCAAACTGAGCATCAGAATATGGATGCAAAGCCATTTAGATGACTTTGACTGCAGCATGTTTATAGGTTCCAGACACGATGGTATTTTAGAAACTGCTGATGTTCTGGGATTTTCCCACATAACCATCTTTAGGGTTTACAGAAAAGGAGAAAATATCCAATGAGCAGGTGAAAATGCATTGTTGGTGCCAGAGGTCAACAGGTGAATGACCAGACTGCTTAAAGCAATGGGAAAGCAACATTAACTCAGATAACCAGTCATTAAAACCAAATTATTCAGGGGGCCACCTCTGAACACACAGCATGTGTTTGCATAGGTTCATCAAAACTGGACAAGAGAAGACTGGAAAAACATTTCCTGGTCTGATGAGTCTCACTTTCTGCTACAGCATTCAGATGGTAAGATCAGACTTCGGAGTAAACACCATGAAGGCATGGATACATGGATACACCGCTGCCAGCAAAAACATTTGCTGGCAGCGGTGGTATAATCTGTGGGGGACATTATCTTGGTGCACTTTGGTACCAACTGCACATTATTTAAACACCACAGCCTACCTGAGTATGGTTGCTGATAGTGTCCATCCCTTTATGACCAAAGTGAACCCATCTTCTTATGGACGCTTCCAGCAGGACAACACACCATGTCAAATCAGCTCAAAGCTCGAACTGAGCTCTTAAACATGATGATCAGTTTACTGTACTCAAGTGACATTCACAGTCACCAGATCTTAATCCAGTCTTTGGGATTGGGCTGAGCAGGAGATTTGAATCATAGATGTGCGGTTAACAAATTTGCAGCAACTGGAAGAGTTTTAATGAAGTATCCTTGGGGTTAGTCAGTAAGGGTGCTTATGAAACAGAAGTTTTGGGAAGTAGATAGCTGGATGAACCATGTTTGCCTGCCAGTCTGTTATTCTGTCTAATGTAAGTGTGCTGAACTGGCTCCTCCTGACTGTCAAGATAACAACAGTCACATAATTAGTCAAAAGACCCCCAAAAAGTCAAAGTCTCTAATCTGTCCTTGATAAATAACAGTCTCTCTGAAGAGTCCCAGGGAGCTCCTTGTAAGTATAAATGGATTATACGGCGCGTCTGTGTTGGTGTCAGAACAAATGCTGGTTTTAAAGACACTGCAGTGTAACGGCAGCCACTTTTCTGATGTGATTCATGACATGGAGATTTCTGAGAAGGCTTTTGAATGCCACGCTCTCTGAGGAATCCTCAATCTGATCCTCTCTGCACCTCTTCTGCAGGTGGACTCGCAGGGCCGGCGGGGACTCGGGGGACTCTCCCACGCAGCAGACAACAGGCACAGGCCTCTTTTTTTAGGCTGTTACCATGGTAACCACAGCAGGAAGCTAGTTGTTGGTCGTGCAGCATCCCTATCTTACATCTTGTCGTTCCACTACTTCCGCCGCTGACAGTCGTTAATGTCTTCATTGAGTTCTGAGTAACTCTGCAGAGTCAAAGACCTGAAGGCGTCGCATCACAAAACTGAGAGCAGTCATGTCTTGCGTGTTTATATTTATCTGCTTTCGCTTGCACAAAGTGGCCTTTTGCCTTTCAGCTGGTTGTCATCGGCACTGATGAGAGCAGAAGGACAGCCGAGGAGCAGATTAATGGATCGGAGGAGAAGTCTGCATCAGTCAGCTTCCAGTTCACTCACAAACCAAATTCTTCATGGTCAATTTGCAAGTACTGTATGTGCAAAGAAAGTCAGACAGCCTCTGAATAATCTGAAAGAGGCCAGCTGACACAGAAGGAAAGTTAATTAATCGAGTGCTATTAAAGCTTTCGGTGTACGCTGAATACCAAATGACCCAAGAGTGTAGCTCTGAGCATCAGAGCTGGTTTCTAATGTTTGATCTTATAATGAGGCTCGTTCTTGATGTCACAGTGGATTAACAGACGGAGTATGGCTAGAGCGTTTCAGGTTCAGGTCATAACTTGTGTGAAGCCCTACCTCAAACTTTGTGAAGAAATAAAAGAGGTTTTAGGTCATCTTCAAAGAAAGCTCAAACTTTTTTCTCTTTCAGTTGGACGCTGACCGAGACGAGGAGGAGGTCTTCTGTGACATCGGCATGACTTTGGACAATAAGCTGTTTCCCTCCAAAGAGCCTGCAGCTGGTAAGAAGAAAATTTGTTTTTGTAAAGCACTGAGACACCTCAAGGCATTTTATGGTCACACATAAAACTAGTATTATCCCTAATAAGCCTTTAAAGAAGGTAAACAGCACCAATTAATATAAATGTAACTGCTCCTGTCTTGTCTAAATCACAAATACGTCTCTTCGGGACAGATTTCTGTCTTTATCATGATTTGTTCCTACAATCTGACACCTCAAATGAGAACAGGATTGAAAACAACCAACCTCATGAACATATCAAACTGCCAATGAGACAACTAGGATGGGCTGTGTTAGCGATCATGTAGTTTTGGCAAATAAAACATTTATAATTAATTAAAACATGTTTATGTGTTGCAAAAAAGATGAATGCAAGAGCTAAATGCAGAATAAATCATATGTATAAAATATCCAGCTTATATAAAAACTCATGTTCTGTTCTCGTTCATGCTCCCTGGAAGAAAACGTTGCAAAAGGAAAATCCAAATCGTCATTTTCCTGAGATCATCACCCCGATCTTTGCTTGGTTTTGATTGATCTACTCGTGAAACAGCGTTTGCTAACTTTAATTTAAGGCTATAAAGTAATTCACAGTATAAACACGCTTAGCAGAACAACTGGTTTTAAATTACTGTTTATGTACAGTTATGGATTATAGAAAGCTAAAAGTTGACTAACAGACCAACCCTCCTCTGAATTAGTTAACGTGATTACAAAAATGCAAGCATAGGTATATTCAACTAAATATATATATGACTATATCAAAAGGGAAACTTTTTATGAATGAAGTGACTTAGCCCTGTGATGTCCAGGGTCACACTGCCTCTGGCTTTAGGACTGCTGGGATAGATATTCCAGTCTTAATAATAAACACATGCACTCACCAAATCCTCATTATGCGTCTTCTGTTAACAAATTTGCCCGAAGACTAAAGCTAGAGATATTTCCTGTGTATTTTTATTCTATTTCATTTTGTTAAAGTATAAATTATAAAAGAAAATCTAATACATGGTTCACTCCATTTTTATCAACGCAGTTTCTCAGGAACGCCTTGAGGGAATCTTTTCATATTCGGCACAAATGTTTGACCAACAATTTCTCATCAGCTCATCTTTGAATCCAATTTCAAGAGGTCAAGAATTACCGTTCAGTGTTTTATATTGCTCAGGAACAGTGGGAGGGATTGTGACCGTGCTTTATATTTGGTCTGATAATGAATGGGTGAAACCTTGGATGGCCACCTTGATGGCCATCTGTGGAGTCCACATTTTGGATTTTACAATTACTTTGCAGCAACTCTGAACACTTAAGACAGTGTCGGTGCCTGCAACTCTGTCAATCAACTTTAACTACTCATGTGAACAAAAACTAGTAACTGTGTGTGGCAGAGAGACAAATGTGAGGCTGTATAATGAAGAGGAAGGCGATGTTTACAGTAATAGATTTTTAATGATGATGAAAAGGCTGCAGTTGACTCAAACCCCATCATACCTACAGTCCCTCTAAAAAAATATGCTCAGGCCAAACGTACATGTGCACAGTGCACAAATGCTTCTCCAAAATAGTCCACATTCATAAGAAGGAAAAAAAGTGAAAACCAGAAACATCACCCACCAGCTGCCTGCTTACCACACAGGTCGGCATAGCAACCAGTGAAGCAGGGTTATCCGTGCTTTGTGAGAAACACAGAATCAACAAGGTTAGACTCAGCCTGAGCACTCAGACAGTTACAGGTTATATATTATGTAAAACCTGACGATGTACTGTCGGAGACGCTTTCCCGTCGGGACACACGTCATGTTTGAGTGAAAGGTACAGTGTGATCAGTCAGTGCCCTGCAGGTGTTTCTCCACCGATTTCATAAGTGATAAACAACAAGTTTTGGTTAAAATAAAAATATTACCATTGGCACTGATCTGGCAAAAAGTATCTGGTTTTGTTTGCAGAGCTCTTATCAAATTTACACCTACGCTTTATTAACATAAAATGTGCCCACACAACACATTGTTTTTTTGTAGAGCAAAGTTTGCATAAATCTACTGAATCATGTTTTGGTAAACTGGTTGGTAAATGTGTTAATAGTGGTTCCGTTACTTTTTGTATGTCGCAACAAGACTGAAAATGTTTACTGAAGCTAAAAGCTGATGACTCCTGGATCCAGAAATATAAATAGATCCATATTAGTTTGTGACATCTTCTTGAGAATATCAAGAAAAAAGCAAAATAGTTGAAAGCATCCGATAAATAAAGCACTGGAAATACTGGAGTGGAAGTGTGTGATGGGAGACTCTGGGTCGTAGAGAGGGTTGTATGCTACAGGGATTACAAAGCCTTCTGAGAACATCTTGTGTCCGTGGGACTTTATAAATATAACTGACTAGGAAATCTGCTAGCTTAATGCCTGTGATTCATCATATCATGTTACATAGCTCAGACACAGCTGTGCCACAGCAGGAAGCAGAGTAGGGATTCAAGGGACAGATTATAAGCACTGGCTATTTGACAACCAATCAAACTGCCCGTTTTCCTGGATATTTGCCTGCAGTGAGGAATTGAAGTCTAATTGACCCTCAGACCACCCATATGCCCGCTTTCCATCACAATCTGTACATTGAGTGATAAAGGCCAATCAGTTAATATGACTGAGGAAGGCCAACATTCCCACAATCCTTCACATCAAAATTGCCTCTTGCAACTTGACAGCTGCCTGACACACTTCTGCTGATCCTCACAGCACACTTGAGAGCAGTCTGCTTCACAGCACAACTTAAAAATAACAGAAATAGGAGGGAAACTGTACCTCACACTACTTGAGCGATGCAGAATCTTCAAAAATGGTTGCTCCAAATGATCTTTGCAGGAATCGGATCTTTATTAAGTAAAAATATTATACTACCAGTAGACTCTCACAAAGATTGCATATGTACGATAATTAATGTGCCCTTTCAGATGCATTTATATGTGTGTACATGACAGAGACTCCCAGTAGGTGTTAACCCAGGAATCAAAAGAAAAAGCAAGAGGAGTGCATGCAGTGTGAAAGATTTATTTTTGTAACACGCTTAAGAAGAAAAAAGAGATCTCCGGGTCACGTGGGTGTGCATTTTCGCTTCAACTTTACTGTTTCGTGGATCAGCGGATGCCTTTAATCTGCACCAATCTGCTGATGTAGAAGAAGATGCGGGAGACAAAACGATCAAGTGAAAGCTAAAAATAAATAGGCTGAAGTTAAGGTCACATCTAAAGATTGCTGCTCAGTCCATCTGCTGCTCCTAGTACCAGAGGAGGAGAGGGGAGGCCGCTGCTGTCCCGCAGCCTCACCTCCTACGTGATTATTACGGAAGAAAAATGTCCTCTCCAGTGGATATTAAGCATACTCTCTATTCTACTGCAGATGTATGCATGCCAGACTCAAGTGCTGCTGACAAGTGTGGCCTCTACCTCCTGCACGTCACTGGTTCCATCACAGCAAAACAAAACCCTCCACACAGTCATACCTCAGCCGCTCCCTTTGCAGGGGCAAAATGCACTCTGACATGTTGCCGGCTCTTAGATTGTGAACTGTTTATCATAATGCATCTAAGAAATTCTCGTCTCCCTCAAATCCACTTGACGGTCTGAAGCTGTATCATCACACAATCTAACTCTGTTCTCTAATCAGCAGGCACTGAAAAAAAAAACCTGTTGAGGGGAAGTGTTGTTCACAGCCCATTTCCACTGTGGAAGGGGATGACGTTGCCATGTGTTTGAATTTATCACTGCATCTTCTCCTGTCTGCTTTCTGACAGCAGGAACTTCAGGCTCTGTTCAGGTTTAGGTGTTTATGATAGCAAAATTAACTTAGATGTATGCTGTTATGTTACATGCAAAATGCAGACGTGCACATGTCCTCTGCAAAATGAAAGTGGCTTGTGATTGTGCAATCTGTGTGTAATATATGTAAAATCTACACATGTCAAACAAAAGAGGAAAGTTTGTACTTTTCTGTGTTTGCAGTACTGGAAGTATTGAGACATTTTACGTAGTGTCTGTTATGTTTGTGGACCTTATATTGTGAGTTACTATTGCTGTTGGACCTATAAATGACCAAATCTGAAAAAGAGTTGGTAAAGAGGATGTAATCAGCCAATACTCACAAGCTTGGTTAGCAAGCAGCATCTAAAAACTGTACAAGGACAATGCACTGATACAGACATCTGCTAATCATGCTAAATACCATACAAATAAACAGAAACACAGCCTTCTTTGAACTAAATATTATTTAAGTCACTGAATCAATTTACAGAGGTGAGGCTAAGCAGACACCTTCCTCTGTGTGCAAATGCGTCAAACCTGGCATGACCCTAAATCTCAGCCTTAACAAAATCCAAACGCATGGAAGCATTTATTGATAAAGTTTTGCATTTTAATGTGCGAGTATATAGGAACTGATTCACTTTTGAAGACAGGCCTGAATCCTAATTCGAGGATCTTCAGTTTCTGGCACTTTTCCATTGGTTTTACTTTTCAGCTTTTGATGTCAGCTCTTGTGTGCACACCAGTATTGGATGTGGGTTGTACAGTGAAGCTTCTGTAGATCTGGCTTGTTCCTGCACATAGGATGCTTTTATAGGAAAAACTTCTAGGAAGTTTGAAATTGCATGAATGCCCATCTTAGGGAAGATGCTGGTGTTACGTGGCGCTTCCTCTGATGGTGGGGGTTTTTTTCCTGTTGAAAACTTAAAATTGCACAGAAATAGCAGTGAAAGGTAGTAGATAGAGCAAAAATGATGATGCAAATTAGACCTCGTTTATACAAAGATTAATATTTAATTTCTTTTTTTTTTTTGCCAGGTTTATGATATTTAAGGTTTCCCAGTAAAATCTTGCATCAAATGGTTTTCATGTAGCAAAGTGAGTAAAGTACATTAGACTGTATTCCCTCCTGATGATGCCAATAGTGGAGGGAATTTGCTGAGCATCAAGACTCTGATTAATAATTTTAAACCTAAAAGTAATGAAAATAATATAAAATAAAAAATACATTTTACATGGAGATATGTTAATCACTGTTTGGCTCAGCCTCAAAATCTAATGCACAGTGACATAAATAACAAGAAACCAAATGACGTTTTTAAGATTGTTGTGGATTTTTCTGTCTGCAGGTCCCAGTGAGCTGGATCTCAGTCTTCTTGGTGAAACAAGCAGTCTGGCAGATGTTGCCTGTAAGGATGATGAGGTAAGATCGCAACAATGAAAACTATCTGTTTGACTTTTTTTCTGGTGGGATTTAAAAGCTTCAACAATAACTACGTTTTCTGCTCCACTGGGTTTTGCAGAAGTTTAAAAAAAAACAACTTTTCACATGAATAATATAAAATATGTAAAATACTAAATTACAGAATCAAATTACATTTTCAGAAATGGCAAACAGTAAACCCATCATCTGAAACGCTGAATGACTGAGCGCTGAAAAAGCCTCAAGATGGTGAATATTGTTGTGTAATGCTTGGCTGCCATTCAGACGAGCTTCATTCCTCCACACTCTCCTGCAGTCAGTAAAGTGTAACCCTGACCTCCATCTCATTTCCCGCCTCCAAATGTCTGGAAACAAATTGCCTGTCTCTCTCGGTCGGTTCGCCTTTCTTTGACTTCATTCTTCCAACTTTTTTTTCCCTTTGAAGTGTTTATGAAGGTTGTTTATTGTTGTGTAAGTTTTCCAACCAGGCAGAGTTTTCTGGGTATAGACACTCTCTCAGCAGCACACCTCTTCACGTTTATTCAGTCCATTGAATTCACACTTGGGAGCTGCTCCTGACTGACTCCATTTCTTGTTGGCTGCTCAGCTGTGTTGGATTTGGGAGTATTTTTCTCAGCAGTAATTCACTCATAGTGGGATGAAAGGCTTTTTCAGTCTCCCCCCTCCCTCTCTTCTTCTCCTGTTTAATAAGATACACCTTTACGTTTTAAAGTCTGTTTTTATTCACGCCTTTTGTATTTTTCTTCAGGAGCATCAGTAAAGTTGGTGTAAAGATTCATCAGCAGGGGGATTTAAATCCTGGGGTTGCTTGAACAGGAACAAAGTATTTTTAAATGGAAAGCACCACCTACAGCTTTTACTTTTGTTACTTGTTACTATTGGCTACACCACCTTTCAGTTTCACCTAACGAGAACAGTAACTTTTTGACCACATTTGTGTTACATATTTGCCTCCTGCTCTATTGACTTTACTTCATTTCATGTTGATAGCTCTTTAATTTCCCTCAGAGTGAAAGCTGAAGCCAAAATAAAATTGAGTTGTTGCTGTTTTTTTCGGTTTGTCACACTGTCATCATTCTCTTTTGTAATGCGCTGCTACTTTTCTCAAGTTCTACATCTCTTATTGGTACTTCTGCTCTACACATCTAGCAATCACCCAAATACAAATGTGCACTCCACCGATGTTGTTCATTCGACTGGATACCCAAACAACATCGCTGTAATCTAACAAAGCTTGACAGGATCTTTCAGGATGAATGGGGCAAAGTGCCTGAATCCAGACAGGCTTGTGGAGATTTCACCTAGCCCACAGTCCTGATGGATCAGCTGATACAGCTGATAATCTCAGTGCTGGCCCAAATCGCTTGATGGCCCAGTTTATACCCTTCTAAACATCCAATTGCGAAATATATTGAGTGCAATATTTAAGTCACTTTAGCTGTTTAAGTTGCTCCTGTTCCTACTATCAGCTTTGCATAGAAGCAACTCAGCTCAACTCAACTATCTGCTTTAAGCTGATAGGAATGCAATAGTAACTCAAATAATCAGCTATTACAACCATATGCAGAAGAGCATCGTTGACGCAGATAGGCTACAAGAGCAGAAGACCACACTGGTCTCATGAGTCTCGATTTCTACTCTGACATTTAGAAGGTAAGATCAGAATATGGTACAAACATCCATCTAAGTTGGTGGCAGTGGTGTAAGCGTGTCAGGGATAATTTTTTTGGCACACCTTGGATCCCTTAGTATCAGCTGACCATTGTTTAAATGCCAAAGCCTACCTGAGTATTGTTTTTGATTGGTGAGTGTTTATGATGGGAGAACACTTTATGTCAACTATAATGGTCTTGGCTGAACTGAAAGAAACAACAAATTGTAAGGGGGTACAAGGGACGAAACACTCAAAGCCAAGAATAAGCAAAGAAAATGGTGCATCCCTAAGAAACATCAAACACTGGAGCTACAAAAAGGGCTGGTGTCTAAGAGACATCCATTTATCAGCTTTCTGAGATGGACCTAGTACATTGTCCTAAAGTTCTTCTCAGCCAGACACACAGTGTCTATACAGTTAAAATTATTGATATCCTTATTATCAGCCTCATAAACAGAATTACTCTCACAGCTGGTTCTCTGAGACCTGAGAGCCAGAATACTGCTGAGTGTCTCCAGAGCTTCATGGCCAGCTGCGATTTCCTAATAAAACAATCTTTGTCGTGACGGACAAAAGCGAACTTCATGTGAGGATGGTCAATAATTATTGACTGATGTCACGTAGTCGCTTCGAGACCAATGATAAAGTCCGCTCAGTGAGGGAACCGTAAAACGGACATTGCTGCCGGCTCACTGAAGTCAGTGATTCTCCCATTTAACCCTTCCTGTGTGGAGCGGTGACACAGTTCTGCCTCTGCAGTCGAAAGGCACCGTGCCACCTTGTCAACCCATATTTGTGCCCCCAAATATGAAAAGGAGAAAGACTTTGTTAGAGTGTGGACGAAGGAAGGTTGCAGACGAGGGAGACATCGAGACAGAGTGGCTATTTTTGGTCTCTGGTGTCAAATGTCTTGGATGCTTCCTCCAATTATTTCTGACTATCTCTAATTTATTCATGATGGAGGGACACCTACTGTACAGGTATATTTTCTAAGGTACTAATTTTTGGTTTGAGGTTCTTAATCCCTCTTGGTTACTGGCACATCTAAATAATCTAAATATTATTTCTATCATTTTTAGGAGAAATAACAACAGAAAAACAAAAAGCAAACAGCAAAATGAGAAGGGAAGAAGGGGTTATAGTGGGACATCTTTGTGCTTCATCACAGTAACCTTTGTATTAGATGTGTCTCTGTAGACTACTAGCCATGGTTGTGCTTTGAGTGATATGGATTAGTAGTTACCCTGGTAAACAGTAATAAGTAATGCTATACTTTTAATTACATCGTAATTAAAAGTACGTAATGCAACTTATTAAATGTGATTACTTTTATATCAAACTATTTAAACTGGTGAAAAATGCAGAGAAATCCTCTAACTGCTGTGAATGTTTCCTTTTGTCATATTCTGCTGTGTGAATGGTCGATTAATTTGACCAGATACAAAGGCAGGATGCACAAGACAGGCATGAAACTCAAAGCAAGCCTTTAATCCTGTTAATCCAGAAAATAAACAAAAATGCATCTGCTCACATGAATCGGAGGAGAATGCAAGTATTTCAGAAAAGAATTTCCTTTCAGGGGATTTTTAGAAATGTAGTCAGTGACATTAAATGGGTACTGTCCAGAAAAAGAACATTTTTTGATCGTAACATGTTGGAAAATCTGCTTTGAAAAGTTTGAAGCTTACAGCCGACGTAGTCAGCTTGGAGGAAACAGTTACAGTTTCAAGAGCCAAAAAATGAAAACACAAAACATTTCAACTTACTCAGCAGCCTTAACCACAAAGTCTCCACTGTTCATCTGCATATTTGCTATGTTGCAAACACAGCTATCTCCAGGTTAGAGATGTCTTGACAGACTTTCATATTTAGCAATCTATTATAGTTTTAGCTGATAAAGGCCAAAAACATTTAAAAGAATAGACTTGACATGCACAAATATGGAATATCGTGTACTGAAGCAACATGGTTCATTATACAGTAGGACCCGCTTTTTAAATTGGTAACCTCTTGCAGACGTGTGCATCGTTACAACGATCAAAACTTTTCAGCTTGTTGCAAATGAGAAAAGTTTGACAAGAGCACTACTAATTTAAAAAGAGCATTGGATGTTTTTTTCACCTCAGTTGTTAATTACACAACAAAAGTAACAAGAACACTTCTAACATGATCTAACGGAGCTCGATCCCTGCAGGGAACTAGAGGAGATTACTGCGGTGACTGTTGGTTTCTTTAAAGGTGAAATGTGTGTAATGGCGTCTTTTGCTTTCATCATTATTATGCGCAGGACAATCATTCCTCAGTCGATGTGATCGTATCTGTTAATCAACATGACAGTTCAGTATTGTGGTCCTGTGGTTTGAAAAGCTGAGATGACAGCCACAGTTTAATTAGATTATACAGATGACTCATGAAGAGAGTCTCATGTGAGGGAATTGGTTTTAGAAATGAAGATGGATGGAGAGGCATCCTCCACTGCTGCTAACAAAGTCATCATCCTGTTTCGTCTGAGGGATTTTGAGCCCCACTGGTGGGGTCGCATCTAGACGTGATGATGTCAGCCCGGATGCCACTTTGGAAGCGGCAGAGCAGGCTGTACTGGGTCAATAAACATCGGCGGTAAACTCCAGCTTCCAGTCAGGAGTTTCCAGTGTTCTCCTCAACACAGCGGTTTGCTGCGGAGGCAACATTAAGAATGGGGATGGTATGTGAATAGATAGGCCGTTAAGAGAGCAGGCACCATGGTGGGCATGGAATTTGCACAAATTTGCAATAAACCGTTGTCCATCACAGGCAACAACCAGCATCCCCAGCATGGTGTATCATTAACAGACTGCAGCTGCTGTCCTGCACCACTGAGATACTGAGGAGATCTTTTGTCCTCTGGACCACATAGCCCACATCACAGAAGGGGAAAAGAGACAGAGACAATGACTTGTTGCCATGACTCTCTACAAACCAGCACCAAGTCTCTTGATGCTGGTTGCAGTAGCAATTTTTTCTTAATCTGGTTTTGTGTAAAATCTTATGACAGTTTCTATATAGATATTGCTCCATAGAGGAACATTTCTCTATCTGTATGATCTATATCTATCCAGATGATGATCTATATGATTGCTTCTTGTATTATTTGTCTGTATGGTAGCAACCCTTCAGACTACCTGCACCTTAACTTACCTCACCTAGTAAGCATTGCACACATCCTCTAACAGGGACAGGTCTGGTTAGTGATAAACTTAGACTGTCACTTCAATATTGTAGTTTCTCACTTTTTTGTTTGGTTTCATCCATCTACCTACCTACGTATCTATCCATCTATCAGCATGTCTGTCTGCCATCATGTAAAAAAAGAGTACCCCATAATTCAGTTGCTTGTTGCTCCACCTTTAGTATCATTAACTCAAAGTAATCATTTCCTGTGTAACTATCAGTTTCTCACATGGTTGTGGAAGAGTGTTGACCCACTCTTCTTTACAATGTTGCTTCAGTTTGTTGAGGTTTGAGAGCATTTATTTATGCACAGCTCTCTTAAGGTCCTGCTTCACCATTTCAGTTAACTGGACCATTGCAAAACCTTATTTTTGCTGTGCTTGGAATCATTGTCCTGTTGCACTTTCCCTAAACTTTAGCCAGGCTTTATCTGTCAGACAGATGGCTCAGAATGCTCTGACTCTAGAATACTTTGGTATACAGAAGAGTTCATGGTGGACTCAGTGACTCCAAGGTGCACAAAATAAGCCCAAATCATCATCCCTTCACGACCTTGCTGGACAGTTAGTATTACGTATTTGCTGTTATGCTTTGTTTAGTTATCTTCACAAACAGAATGTTCCATCCGGAGGGCATTGTTCCAGAGGTCTTGTGGTTTGTTTGGTGGTTTGTACAAAGTTTGTGCAACTTTGTGAACCTAAGCCATGCTTCCATGTTCATTTTAGAAAAGAGAGGCCTTCTCCTTGAAACTCTTCCAAACAAGCCATAATTGTTCAGTTTTTTTTTTCCCAAAGTATTCTCGAGCATTGCACAGTCTGACCAAACTGCTTTCACAGAGCTGCTCACACAGGCTGGTAATTTGGCTAGCAGCACCCAGTTGCTTCTTATACTCTTCTTATACCCTGTGGAATCAGCAATGCTGTACTGTGAAAACTTTATTACATGACTGTATCTATTCATTTCTTAACTTTCCACGTGTGGCATCAATAGATCAAAATATAAATTTGTCCCCAACTTTGTTTCATGACCAAATCTCGTGACCAGCCTCTGCTGTACTTTGTCATGACATAAAGTAGGGCTGTGCGATATGACCAAAATCTCAAGAATGCTATCATCCCGATAACGATATAAATCACAAAAATGTAACATTTTCTGTAAATTCTGTGAATCTCGGGCAGCTCGACTTGCGGGAAGTCTTTCCAGCTGGAGTCGAGTGTTTTAACCGATGCATGAAACGAGACATTTTTAGACATAAGTTGTAAGGGCCGCCGTTTTCTTTGTGAGTATTTATTACACGGCGTGCTGCGGGGAAAAGCCTATTCTAACGTTTGAGTCTAAGGTTTATTTTTTAGCACCTGGCGGCTCTTTTTTAATTCTCATCCGTAATTAATCTGCTCTTTCACGTGACTCAGTTTATTTTGAAAAGTCTCAACAGGATCTTGAGCTTTATTGTGAAAGGTTTGTGTGGAACATAAACAAGCGGACACGCGATGCTGTTACCGTCGTTGTTGCTAACGACAACGCATAAAAACAGGCACTTGTCCGTCTGTAGTGTGGTTACATTAAATATAAGAGAAAGAGAGAACTTTAAGAAATTAATATAGCCACTACAGTGACCATCAAAACGATGAAAAAATATTGCCGTAAACAGTTTATTTTGCGACACCACGAAACAAACGATAGCGTAAAATGAAACGATAGACGTTTTTATGTCGTTATCCAATCTATATCGTTATATGAACAGCCCTAGCATAAAGTATAATTTACAGACATATTTTATATACAAATAATAAAAGGTTGTTGCTGAGGGACACCATGAATTTTCCATACGTCCCACACTCAGATGGATGTTTTATATTAGTTTTTGCCTCATTTATAGGGATCTAAGAAAAAGCCGGATGCCTTTCCAACATCGGTTGACAGTTATATTTGGTAGTGCACAGTGAAGATTCTCATAGAGCTGCTCATACAGACACAAGCTTTAGGTTTTGAGATGTTTGTGTAGGAGTATGTGTTTGTGACATCTAGCAATAACATACAGTCTTCACATCATGAGAATTTAAAAAAAATGTTGTCTTGTTGTTGTTGGTGGATTTTACAGCGGCTCGTGTGTGGTTACCTGCATGTTTCAGCTCCATCACGTGGACTCAATGCTCGCTGTGCATGTGTTTCTCTCTGAGTCATCAGACCAGTTGGTGTACCCACATGCCAAGCTGGCTTGTCGTTGGCACCCAGCACTCCCCCACACTGACGGCATTTATTTAACAGGAACAGTGCTCTCCTTCACTTTACGTCACATCTCTGCTCTTCTCCAATTTCAGCTTCACATTGACCTCGCCGCAAAAAGCCAAACGTATAAATCATAACCAGGCGACAGAGCAATGTGAAGTCAAGAACCAGTAATAGATGGAAACATAAAGAGAAGTCATCCTTCCTTTAGTCAACAGTCTGCAGTTGATGTTTAGCTGCTTTCTGATGTGTTTCCTGGCAGGCAGCCCGATCTCTCTACGACTCTCCGCACTGCAAACTGCTCCATAAAACACAAGAACAACTCATCTTACTTTACTTCTCTAAGAATTGAACAATACAGTATGTTTCACATGAAATCCAGGTAACAACTGAGACTTTAGCAGTTCACCTTAGGGCAGGGCTGCCCAATCCCGGTCCTCGAGAGCTACTATCCTGCAGCTTTTAGATGCATCCCTACTCCAACACAGCTGAATCAAATGGTTTGATTACCTCTTCAGCATGCCATCATGTTTGGCAAAGGCCTGATAACAAGCCATTCATTTGATTCAGGTGTGTGGGAACAAGGATGCATCTAAAAGCTGCAGGACGGTAGCTTTCGAGGACCGGGATTGGGCACCCCTGCCTTAGGGTGTAAGAAATGAAAGAAAGCTTTGCTGTTAATAACCAAACCAAATAATGTTTTCATAGACTGAAAAAAGCTTGTTGTGTTCTAATAAACACCAAGTTATAAAGAATTAAATATAAAGAAGTTAAAGTTAAATCAAATTGACTAACGTGTATTTATCCAAAAGGCACAATTTTGTATGTATAACATGCAACTATTTTAGCTTTTATCAGTACTTTAAAATCATTGCTGAAAAATACAAAAAATTCAGGCTAAGGTCTGGTTTAGGTTTAAAACCAATCTGCTGGGTTTAGGAAAAAAATCACGGTTTCCATTAAAATGACTAATTTGATAATGTGTGGATGCTTTCGTCACACTGCCAAAGTTAGGGAATGATTTACACAATTTTAAATGCAAAAACACTGATTGCTGTTTAGACACAGAAAACAAGCAGCATCCACCCTCACTGTGTTCTTATTTGGATTTGTGGCTCTAACTAAAGGTGTGTGCTAAAGGCGTATGGTTACTAAAGGTCATTTGTTTGAAAGGACAGTCTCTAATTACATCTGACTGACTTATAAACCACTCGTATTTTTGTGTTGTAGGATGATGATCTCATACAGATATTTGAACCTGTGTGTTTGATTACGGTTCAGTAACATTTTTGACTAAGGATCTGTGATACACCTGTTAGACAAGTTATTTGCTGGCTAACAGAGAGTTCACACAGTATTTAGGTTCACTTTCAATGTTTTTCTCTCAAATGTGAGGTTGGAGGCTCAGTTTTCTCACATGCCTTTTGGTGGGAACTGAAGAAAAGTATGGAGGTGATTAAGCATATAATGTATTGTTTAGACTAGAGACAATTGTCTTTTTTTTTTAAATGTGTTGAGTCAAGACTTGAATAGTTTCTACTGCCAACAAAACACTAGTGAGGAGCTCATGTTTGTTTTTTTCTTTACACTCCTACAAGCAGGTGCTTGACTGACTTACAGTTTTCTGTGTCCTTTTGAAATTATTCATTTGAATTTCTTCATCTCAACCTGTAGTAATTGCTGATAATATTTAATGAACTAATGAACATTTATTTAAATAGCACTTTTCGCATACATAAAAGTCACAAAGGGCTGAACAACAGTTACAACACAATATCAAAAGTGACCCATGTTAAAACAGAGTAAAAATAATTAAAAACATAGATTAAAAAAAAAAAAAGAATGCAAGCAGAAGGAAAAGGGTTTTTTTAAGACTCCAAAGACTCAGCTGATCTGAGCTGGAATGGTAGACTGATCTGGAGCCTTAGTGCTAGGCTCTTCCTTAGCTTTAGTCTTATACAAGGGATAACCAAAAGACCTTAGACAGTGAGCAACAGTGCATTTCACAAGAAGCTGAGATAAGTAGTCCGGAGCATGTCCATTTACTGCTCTGCATGATGCAAGTGTGAGAATTTAAAAATGAATTCCAAAATCAACTGGGAGCCAATGTAAAGAGAATAAAATCAGTCTTATGCAAGCTTGCTTGCTGAAGTGTGTAGGAGTCTGGCACCAGCATTTTGTATCGCTTAGAAGTGTGACAGAGATGATTTGTCTAAGCCAGTATAAAAGGCATTACAATAACTCAGGTGTAATCATACTAACGCATGAGCATTTTTCTCTAGTTCAGAGGAGAAGACTACAGCTCACAACTGAAAATGGCCTCAGTTTTGTCACAGTTTAAAACAAGGCAATTATTGGAGAGCCAATCACTAATCCGGGATGAACAATCAGGGTGGACAGTCAATCCAGCTGGTGGGACATGACCAGCTGAATGTCATCAGCATGGAAATGATAAGAAATGCCAGAAAAAGACTGAATGATGAAAGAGAACAACAGGGGACCCAGGAATGAACCTTGTGGAACCCAAAGGTTAAACAAGCAGTGTAGCAGGAGAAGTTTCTCACCCTAGAAGAAGAAGTCCTTTCAGATAAATAGGAGGAAAATCAGTCTAGTGCTGATCCAGCCAAAACTTTTAGCCTATTAAGTAAAATATTGTGGTCAACGGTATCAAAGGCCGCACTGAGGTCAAGCAAAATGAGCACAGAACAATTCCCTGCATCAGATCCCATTACAAGATGATCACAGAGACTGAAAAGAGCAGTTTCAGTGGAGTGTCAGCCCCTCAAACAGTCCTAAAATAATGAATAATGACCTCAGTGTATCTCCATTCCTTATACTTTCAAATTAATGTCTAAAAGGGTCCCTGCTCTTATACCAGAAGTATCACACCTGCGATACTGTCACCTGTGTTCGAGTATTCATTTTATCCATTTTTCTCATCACCTATTCAGGTCTTAATGTTCCTGTCTGCTTCTGCCTTCATCGGACTGTTAAATCATAAGAATTAAACACATTATAATGGTAGCACTTGAGTAATTAGTAGGTAATGCATGCCAGAGTGATCCAGATGGCTGAAGCTGAGGAGCATAGTAATGAAAAGGAAAATCTGCACAAATGACACTTGGGATTTTTTTTATTTTAGTTTATTATTTTTAACAGGCTGAAGCAGTTTGCATCCACTTAAAGTGACAAAGTTTTCTAGCCAGCTTTAGAGCTCAATTTGCCGTGAGGTCGTTGCTCTGCCATCACAGTTTACTGAGAGACATTTCCTCAAGGCTAGCACCATGTGATTGCTCTGTAGGGACACTCAGCCCAATCTCTTTTTCAAATACATACTTTATCTCTTCTAGAAGATGGTTTACAGTCTGTCTGAGCTACAGTGTTGCAAATCAAATATGTTTATACCCAATCTGAACAGCCAATACAACATCCTGGGTACCTGTTTAAAATAGGGGAAAACAGTCTATACTTTCAGGCAGCATCTCTATGTTGTTGCTCATGAACAGCGCCAATAGTTGTACAACAAAAAAAAAAAGGGAAAGCACAAACCTTGAGACCTCGCTCTCCCTCACAGTGCTTTCAATCATGCCACAAAATTGCTGTTAACATCAGGTTGTCAGTTTCAGGAAGTTGCTGAACAGTCAAACACAGACACCCCTAATAGGACATCAGAAATATGTCGAGGTAGGAGTGATTTCCAGAATCACCATCTGACAAGCAGTTCACACAAAGAAGAAGAAGAAGCCTTTTTCTGTGTTCTTTTGTCGAATGCTATGGGCATGACCAGCGGTATATGGACAACCTGTGTTTTTGACCTTGCTTCTACAGGATTCAATCTTTCAGCATGACAATTCCCTTGTGTACAAACCTGGAGCTATTAACAAGTTGTTTTTGAGCATGATGTCTGGCCTTCACGCAGCCCTCACCTCAGCCTAACCCATTACCTTTGAGGTGAACTACCAGAGAAACTTTGGCAGCCAATATCGCACCAATTCTCCTGCGGTTGATCGAAAGTAACCTTGTGCAGGCAGGGCCGAAAACCTGAAACCAGAAGTCTGGATGATTGTAGTAGCTTGTTTAATGCTATCCAAGTCTCACAGCTGTGGAAATTCACTATCCTCTTTCAAATGTGCTTATTAAAACTCATTATTTGATGGAATTTTCTAAACTACTTCTCACCTTCTTAGATTGTTTTTGAAAGTAGCTATTACTATTAATTATGGGTGTATCTGTTTATAAACAAATACACTGGGGCATATGTGGAAAGCATGTGGAGCTGCACAAACACAGTATTTGAAACATATTTTGGAAAAATATGAACATAAATAAAACCTAAAGACCTTTATTTCTCACTTTCTTCCAGGTTGAAGAGGAGGAAGAAATCGGATACGCCGAAGGAAACACAGAAAGTGAGTTGAGGAAATAACTGCTATTTGATTTTCAGTTTAAAAAGGAGCAAAGTAACACTCTTCCTACTTTTCCACCATAGTCCCTTTTGCCTGCAGTCGACTCAGTCTAGCATTTCATCACAAAATGTTTCATCTCAGTAAATGCCAAGTGTCATGTAACCATTTTTCACCACAATGAACCGCTCCCTGCAGCCGTGTATGTGTGTGTGTGTGTGTGTGTGTGTGTGTGTGTGTGTGTGTGTCAGCACTGTTCTGCATCAACAGTATTGATTGTGTAATACGAGGGGAGGCTCATCTGTTGATTCACTGTCGCCACTTAGACCTGATGTTTATCTCATTATCCAACAGTACAAACTGTTTTCATTATTATGTTACTGGTATGATTCTTGCTACCAACCCAGCCATGGGGAAACCGTGTGCCAGTGTACTCATGATAAATGAGGAGGGTTGCGTCAGGATGGGAATCTTTGCCAAATCAAGCATGCAGCTCATCAGGAATGTGACTTCTGTAACGGATCATTCGGGCACTGGGTTAAGGACGACCACCCCCTGTGCTGTTTTCAAACAGGGTGGAACTGCTGGCCAAAGGGGGGGGGGGGCTTTTCAGATACAGCAAGAGGAAAGGACAGGAAGGAATAAGAGGAGGATGAGAATAGGAACTTTATATTTAGTGACTGATGTAGTACATGGAGACTTGCAGAGGGTTAGTGACAGAAGAAGATGCTAGGGGCAGGATGGAGGCAGATGTGCCTGTGCCAAATGAAAGAAGAAGATTTTTGCTACCACTTGATATTTTCTATTTGGATTTAACAGTTTTTTCCAGTGATTCCACAAGAGTTATAACTATTAGTGAGCTGTGCCTCCACGGAGCATGAATTTACCAGGATGATGTCATTGCAATTGCCAAAATCATAAAGTTGATCAACTGTGCAAAAGCAGTGTGTCTGAGCACACCTGTATTTACTGCGTGATAAAGTTAGAAGGTTACAGCTTCTGTTTCATGTAAACAAACTGCCGCTGTTTACAAAATGTTTTTCCTCGGAAAACTAAACAGGAAATATTAAAACGCACAAGTCAAATGCTTATCGCTTTAGCTCTGTGCACAAGTATTGCTCACAAAACCTTTCCTACTTAGCATCCGGGGTAATGCATGGGGAAACTGCAAATATATGCTTAATTAAAATTCTGTGGTAGGGTGTAACAACAGAACACACACCATCAGCCAATCACAAAAGGAGGAAAAACACAGGAGACGAATCGGACACACACAAAGGGAGTCTCACCCCTATTGCACATGCTCGATTCCTCTCCTCGTGAATTAGTCCCCTTAGGGGATGAACAGACAACAGGAGGGAGATGTCGTCAGCTAAATAAACTGTGCCATTACATGTTTTGTTATTACTGCGGCTGTATTGCATGTTTTATATTTATGGACACTTTTAATTAAGCCTAAAAAAAAGGTGTTGAGGTTTACTTGTGATGATCAAGGTCAGGTTAGGACAGAAAATGGGCCTTAGAGACACAAGTATATGGGTGTGTGGTTCTGAACCACATGTTAAACTGTGATTTTATTCCCTCTGACAGGTTATTCTACAGAACAGAAGAAACCAAAGGTCATCTTCATGATGGGTAAGAGCTGACAACATGGGCACGCACGGTGATAGAGAGCAGCTGCTGATTGCTCATCAAGCTGCTAGTTAATAATTTACTCTCTCACACACACACACACACACACACACACACACACACACACACACACACACACACACACACACACACACACACACACACACACACAAGTCAGACTAGGAAGTGACAGATATCTTCATCTTACTTGTGTCTGTCAGTAGAAAACAACCCATTTAAACTGATGCGTGTCTACAGTACTTAGAGTTCAACAGCGGTTTGACATTTAGCAATTTATTAGGCACACATAGCCTAAATAAGTCCTCCTTTCAGAGAAATTATGATGACGGAAAGCACGAAGTCTAACGTTACTGATTTGCATATAATTGCACTCTTGGGGCCATTTTCTCAGATTGTGAGAAGACCCAGATCCAGGACTGACAGGCAGGTTTAAATAATGAAAAGCAGGCATTAACTGGCTCCAGAAAGCACATGAAATACAAAAAAGGGGGAAAAAACAAACAAACCAAGAATCTAAAGGGGCACGAGAAGCCCAGAAAGGGAGATGCTGACACGCTGGAAACAAACAGGGGGAAAAGAAAAGTGAACAAGATTAGATATGATTGAAGAATGACACATATTTGGAAACAATCAGGAAATCAGAAGGATGACAAAGAGAAGTTAAAACACAGGAGACACACAATGGGATGAATTACCAAAATAACACTGCAAAAAAAACATGATGTAGCAGGTTCGTCTATTTTGCTGAAATAATTTTTTGTGTGGTGTTAATTACCCTCTGCGCCCTGTACGCTCTGGTGACCCACCACCAAACCGGTCATGCTAAATGATTTTACAGGCAGCATAACGTTGTCCATGCCTTCATCATCTTACAATTTAAAGTGTTTTAAGGCCCGTGTTGTCGTGATTTGGTGCTATGGAAGCATTTTTTATTGTGCCGGACTCCGTGTGCTGTTCATCTGCTCTCTGCAGCATTACATGGATTTCATTTTTAAAAAGTAGTGCATGCATTATTTTTCTTTTCTACTATTTTATTTTCCATGATAGACTAGATCTAAGAGAAGTTTATATCACTTTGTCACCAAACAGAATAATTATCTGTACAAATTGGTTAAAATTAACTAGGTTAAGCTTGTCAAATGTAGGGATTCACTGTTTTTCTTTTTTAATCTGGTTTATAACCACGAGGTATATAAACCCAATATTATCCGTGTCAAAGACAATATATCTGATGGATGCTGTTAACCATGTTGTTAATCAATTAACGGATTCAGATAATGTTAATACAAGTAAAAACGATCACATTAATCAGTGGAAATGGTGCTTATAAGTTGCCAATCTCCTCCATGTGGAACAACCAATATCTTTGTCAGTATTTTTTTATTAACTTGAATCTGCATTGTGACTCTAAAGGCAGCTCTCAGATCAATCTCGTGTGCAAATATATACGCCATCTAAGTAATATTTGTCACAAAATAGAAAAATGCATCATTGCTGTTTCCAATTTGTGCTCAGTGTTACTTCAGCCCCTAGAGGAAGAGGTTTTCAGTTTTTTGTGATCAATTAGTATGCCATGACAGTACAGTGAGGCACTGTGGCTCAGTCTGCTAATTGAAGACACGACAGACGTGCAGGTTAATTAGAGATCTGGGACATACAGACCCTCCATTAACCACCGTCAACCCTGCTACCG
Source organism: Maylandia zebra (assembly GCF_041146795.1). NCBI lineage: Eukaryota > Metazoa > Chordata > Actinopteri > Cichliformes > Cichlidae > Maylandia > Maylandia zebra. The sequence continues at coordinate 10,033,955 of NC_135184.1, forward strand.
TGGAAAAACACTAAAGATACGGTCACCAAAAGGTTATTTAATCAGTAGTCTGAGTGTGTATGTGTGTGTGCGCTCTCTATCACACCCATATATCAGTGCTAAAATCCCTTTTCATGGACTCTCAGGACAAATCCAGACTGATCTGAATTAACACCAGTTTGTCAGAGGATTTGAAAAACAGACGCTGAGCCAGACCAAAAGCTTTTTCACAGCAGCAGCAGATAATTGGAGGAAAATGTCACCCACAAATGCAACAACTGTCACCTACACTCAGATGTGTCTCCCGAACAAATTTTATACCGTATAATGAGAGGTCAGCCAATCAAGATAACATTTAGGATTTCACTCCATTTATAACAATCTGCGACTGTGCTGTCAGGAAAATAAAATAGAAAGTCTAATTTATTAAAACAGAAGTTAACGTATTTAAAAACAAAATAAAAAAGGGAAAATTTGAAAACTGAGTAATTGGGTTTTTTGTTTGTTTTTTTGTATTTTTGCCATTTTAATTTGATGCCAGCAGCATATCTCAAACAAAAGCTGGAGTAGGAACAGCAAAAGACTAAATAGGTTAATAAGTAACATTATTGCAGATGAAATGAGCATCCGTCATTACTCTGTGACAGACTGCATGGACACACTATAAAGCCAGTAAGACATCAGGGATATCAATCTATCCAGTTAGAAAACAGAAACGACTGCCTGTCTTGGTGCAAGTCAACATGATAACAAGTTAAACAACAAGGCAACCCCCAAAAGTGAATGGTTTTGCAGAGCAATGTCAACAGGACATTGCACTGTGATTGACTGTGATGCCCTTATGACTGATTTTTCTCTAGTTTTCCTTTATGATCATTGTCACTTCTTGGATGTGACTGTTGAGACAGTGGATGGTATCCTGGAGGATCTTTTCACAGACCCGGATCAGCAGATCAGTGAGCTCCTGAGAGCTCACATAATTCAATTATGTTATATTTTTAGTACCAAATCACAGTCTTTACCTGTGAGGTAACAATCAAACGGCCCTCTTTGAGCAAGCACTTGGCGACAGTGCTTGCTAACAGGAAGAAACCTCAGGGAGGGGTCGGGGGCAGAGGAGAGTCTGTGGCACTATTTGGCAGCGTCCCTTGCACCAATGCTTGACATCCCAGAGGTTGTCTGTATACTTCATGTCTACAGAACTTGAGGGACAGTTAATGGCGTCTATGCCTTGATCATCTAAAGAGGAGCACACTAGCAAAAAGAAGAGAAAAAGCATCTGATGTGCTATAAACACAGTTCAGAAGCATCTGTCACAAATTCGTGAAGGCATCATTAATGCTGAACGATATATACAGTTTTTAGTTTACTGCCATTCAGACAGTGTCTGTTTTGCATCCTTCTTATTTCTATTATTTGCTTCTCTTTATTAGCACATTGCTGAACCACATTCTGCAAGTATTTCACAGCATTGGCCCTTACAGAAGCCTATGACATGTCGCACACCGTCCACAGTTGGTGCATTTTGAAACAAAAGCTATCACAATGGAAGACTCGAACTGTTGAGCAGCTGAAATCATTTATTTAGTAGTGTGAAAGACACACTCACAGGAGCTGACGTCCTCAGTTCCCAGATAGACAGATACTGAACTATGTATTAAATTCAGTTTAACAGCATAGACATCTTAAAAGAAGAGGTGATGCAGCACACTGAGAAATCGACTCCTTTCCCCATTTTCATGATCATCACAAGTTCAAAATGAGCAAGTTTTTTATAAGAAAGAAAAAGATCTTTGAAATGCTGTTTTTTTTAGGTCTAGAGTTCATTTTTAAAAGAATTCTAGAATTTAAATCATTTGCAAATCACTGCCTTCTGTTTGTATTTACATTTTACACAGCCTCACAACTTTCTTCTGGCTGGCAGCTGTTGAATAAAACCTTCACCGTTCTTGTCTGATCGCTCTTATATCTTTTACCACCCACTGTTCTGCCGGCAGGTTGCTCATAGTGTTGTGTCAAGCAAAGTAGCAGGAGCTCTGTGAACCCTTATGAATATGAGCACGTCATGTATGTATGAAAGGAAGCTGACATGTTTCATTTTTTGTTTGTTTTTTACTTTCTTTTTTTTAAAAAGAACACGCTGATATGAAAATAAAACAGCACTGTCTGCGAGGGGAATCGTCCGTCAACCTTTCCAGGAGACTTTTCTGCAATACAGAAACTCAGATTTATTTTTCCAGTTGTTTCTGGACCACATCAGTAAGATGTGGGCTGGAAAAATGAGCTGAAAAATGCTGAATTACTCTGTAAGCATCATAGCATCAGTACAAGTGATCACTTTCATTTGTTAGATTCATTGTTACTTACTGTGGGTTTGAAAGCCTCGTCTTTATTCCTCTCTCAGTTCATGGAAATTTAAAGCTTACTTCATTGTGGAGAGTGATGTCAGTGTTCCAGCAGGTTCCAGTTCATGGCAGGCTTGAGCCTTAGTGACAGGGTGACAGTTTGGGTCTTCTTCCACACCTTGATAGAATAACGTTGTTGGAACTGATCCCTAAATCTGCAGTCTTTTTAGAAGCGGCTCTGCTGAGTTGGACAGTTGTAATCTCCTTGCAACTGAAATTAGTTCCTCTAATTTGCAACTGCAAACAGTTGCCAAATGAAAAGAAATTTAGTGCAATCATTGGGAAACCAGCATCACCACCAAACACCATCCTATTTTTTATCTAGTGTGACTGGCAGTCAGTGAGTTAATAAACTATATAAATAAAAATAAAGTATATTTTCATAAAACCACTAAGCCTCTTAACAAACTGCTCTTTGTTAAGAGGCTTAGGGCAGCAGTCCCCAACCCCCGGGCCTCGTCGTTTGGTACCGGGCCGTGAGAGTTGAGGCTCAGGTATGAAATGTGTGGTTTTCAGGGTTTTTATCGGTTTTCAGCGTTATTTTGTTATCGTTTTTATCGTTAACTCGGTTTTCCTGGGTCTTTTCATGTGTGTTATGAATAAATCTTCTTTTTTTCGGTACCGGTACTAGTTTTATTTTGTTGTATTTATCCACGACACCTTAAAGGCCGGTCCGTGAAAATATTGTCGGGCATAAACCGGTCCGTGGCGCAAAAAAGGTTGGGGACCGCTGGCTTAGGGGCATTCAATTAATTAACCTAAACGGAAAACCATCAAGCTTAAGATGCTTATATGACTTTAAAATGGTCTGTAATGTTTTTTTTTTATTATTTTCTGTCATTAAATGCTGCTACAGTCATGGATGCTCATATTTAACATGGTCAAATCATGCAAAGCTACCACAGAGAAGAGAAGAAGAAAATCATAGAGCTGCATATTACTTTAATTGGTCCCCATAATGTTTTGTCATTAATAATATTAACCGATTTATTCTGCTGTATTTTCAGCAGTTGTAGGTTTTTAAAGAGTGCTTTCAAACACCCAAGTTGTCCAGCACTTCCCTTCAAGAAACAACTGCAGGGACGAAAGGTTTTCTTTCCTGCCCCGTCAGATGTCATTCCAACTTTGAAAATACTGACTCAAGACTGCGTGACGCAGCTTGATGACTCCTCAGTTCTACATGAAAGTGTTGTAACCTTTCACCATCCCTGTCTCCTCCTTTTATCATCCAGCTTCAATGAAGCTGCTGCTGCTTCAGGGGAGATACAGGTTATCTCTCAGACTTATTAGAGGCTAAAAAAAAAAAGGCTATCTCCCTATTCTCAGAAATCATGATGACAGCACCAGAGTGTCTTTACAGTGAGCATATCAAGCTTTTCCTTAATTTCACTCACATTCTGTGCTGCAGTGTTGGATGCTCATTTGACAATAGATAAAATCTTAAATATAGAGGTTAGTGTATGTACAGGTAAACCCATTGGGCCAAAAGCTAACAGTGCTGGGCGGTTTCTGTTTTTTTCCCATATGAAGTCACTTCAAGAGGCAGCCAAGTTTTCTTAAAGAGACGGTACACCAAAAGGGGATCAGAGGGAGTCGAGGAATAACAATATAGAGCTGGAAGTTAAGAAATTATGTGTAATTTAAGAAATAAGATGGGGGAAAATTGTAATTACACCAATTCCAATATCTGCCATTTGCTGGACATATTTATGCTTCACATCTCATGTTTCCTTTGTTCTAAATTAGTTATATAATAGTATAATACTAGTGTTATTAATTAGCTAAATTAGCTAAATATACAGTGCTGTGCATAAGTCTAGAGCCGCTCCACATTTCTTCATAATTTTCTTCCAAGGAGCCACAGTTTCATAAAATCACTGAAGAAATGAATCATCCTACCTAACTGAAGGGATGAACAAGTGCTGAAAAATTACAAAGATAACAGTTTGACAGGCATAAAATAGTATTTTTGCACCAACCAGGTGATTCCCAAAGAGCTTTTACCTGAAAACTTGGCATAACTCAGCACAGTGTGCCGTGGATCTTTAAAAAAATAAATAAATAAAAATAATCGGAGGAAACTCGACAAGTCCAGGAAATAAGAACCGATGGCAGGCCTAAAAAGAACTGACAGCAGATTAACAGAATCTGAAAGTCATGTCCTTCAGATTTTTTTTTAAAAGACACAGAACCTGAGAGATTTATCTGATCCTTAAGTTGATCCATCTAAGGTTCACTGAAGCCTCAAAGATATGGTCTTGGTGGGAGCATGGCTTTCAAGAAGCCATTCTTAAGTGAAACAAAGAGAAAAGACTGAGATGTGTCAGATGACACAAGAACTGGACTGAAAAATCAGTGGCAACAGGTGTGATGGAGTGATGATTCATTGGTTGAAGTGCTCATCAGTATGTACAGAGGAGAGAGAGGTACAGCAGTGGGTGTCTACAGCCATCTGTAAAACAACGTGGAGGCTCTGTCATGGTTTGGGGCTCCATTTCAGCCAGTGGCGTTGGTGATGTTATCAAAAGTGATGGAATTATGAATGTAGAAAAGCATTGTCAGATTTTGATCCAACATGCAATGTCATCTGTTAAGAGTCTGTGTGGAAAACATGGGTGTCCTTTTCTATGAGTACATATCAGGTCAGGTTTGAACTTTTGGTCTTCTGTATAATTCGGCCTTTTGTTTATATTGATGCTAAACCTGTCCACCTGCACATGCTGCTAAGAATTAAACATTAATGAAGGCACTTACATTTTGTTAATTAAAAGTCAGAAGAGGAGACTCTTTTTCCTCTCTCTCTTTGACAACAGGATTGAATAAAAACTATCATCAAACTTGGCCGACAGGTAAAAGAATCCAATAAATTTGGGTACAGATACACCTTCTGTAAGTTAGCAAAATCTCCAAGCTGCCTTCAAGTTTAATGTGGATTTGCCTCACCAACTGCCTTGCATGGTAACTTGTGACTTAAAAATCCTTCTTGTGACAAATGGTTCATCTGATCACCTGCCAAGTATTTTTGGAAGTGGGTCCCTTTAAAATACAAATTTTTCTTGTATAGATGGTAAGAATCTGCCAGCTACATGCTACATACATCGCTGCACTACTCACCCCCCCAACTTTCAAAGCTCCTCAGTTTGCAGCTTGACTTTTTTCCTCTTTGGTGCTCTTTAAATTCTATAGATCATTCCTGTGAGCGCTAAGTTAGATGGTGAGACCCAATGATCTGTCAAGAATATTTGAAAAAGTGCCTGGCTTTTTGGCGAACAATTTCTAAGAACTACTTTCCAGATGGTTCGGTGTAACAAACCATCTGCTGCATCGGGTTACCCATCCAAAAGTGTTCTGCAGAAGTGCTACAGGGGGGAAAAAGCAGTGAAATACTAATGTGAGCTTTTACTTAAGCCATTTTCCCTCCATTTCTATCTTTTTGTCTTATTCCACCATGCTCTCTGACTTCCATCTCTCTCTCTTTTTATTTCCCCTCTCTGCGGAAAATTATTATTTGCCCTTGTAATCAGACTTGCATTTAAAAAGTGAAAAACCTGCTGGTAGTGTGTGATGCAACAGTGGTAATTTTGCACTTAGTGGGGCTGGCTGGAAACGAGTGTTATGGTGTTAGAGGATGCCATTAACCCCTGGAGGGTCTTAGAAAAATGCATACACTATCGGTCTTAGAGCCACAAATCGACCCAAGACTCTCCAGGGGTTAACAAGCAGAAACCACCCTGCTGAAGCTAATGAAGAAATTTCTAATGATAACTTTTTTTTTTCCCCTTAAGGATTTACGGGCTTAATAAGAGAATCAGCTGATTAAACAGTCAGTCAGGTAATCAGCAAGGCACAGAAGATTAATTGATAACATACTCTACCAGTCAAAAGTTTAGACACCTTCTCATTTAATGGTGTCTATTTTCATGGCATTGTAGATTCTCACTAAAGGCATCAAAACTATGAATGAACACTTATGGAATTATGTGATAAACAAAAAAGTGTGAAATAACTCAAAACATGTTTTATATTTTAGATTCTTAAAAAATAGCCACCCTTTGTTTTGATTACCACTTTGCACCTCTTGGCATTCTCTCGATGAGCTTCATGAGGCCGTCACCTGAAATGGTTTTCCAACAGATGCTGAGCACTTGTTGGTCCTTTTGCCTTCACTCTGTGGTCCATCTCATCCCAAACCATCTCGACTGGGTTCAGGTCAGGTGACTGTGGAGGCCAGGCCATCTGGTGCAGCACTCCGTCACTCTCCTTCTTAGTCAAATAGCCCTTACAACATTCTTTGTGGTTTTTTGGCCCAAACAAATTTCTTCTCCTTGTTGCTTTTCCTTAGCTGTGGTTTCTTAGCAGCTGTTTGACCATAAAGGCCTGATTCGCGCAGTCTCCTCTGAACAGTTCATGTAGACACGTGTCTGCTACTGGAACTCTGTGTCGCATTTATCTGAGCTCTAATCTGAGGTGCTGTTAAATTGATTTCTGAGGCGACTTGGATGAATTTATCCTCAGCAGCAGAGGTGACTCTTGGTCTTCCTTTCCTGGGGCGGTCCTCTTGTGAGCCAGTTTTGTCGTAGCGTTTGATGGTTTTTGCGACTGCAATTGGGGACACATTTAAAGTTTTGACAATTTTCCGGACTGACTGACCTCCAGTTCCTAAAGTAATAATGGAGATGTCATTTCTCTTACAACATCATGAAGCTCACTGAGAGAAAGCCAAGGTTTGCAGCACTTCCAACAAAGCAAAGAGTGGCTACTTTGAGGAACTATAATACATATTTTTTGAGTCATTTATTTATTTTTTCTTTGCTACATATTTCCATATATATATTCCTTCATATATTTGATGTCTTCAGTATCTACAATGTAGTAAAAATAAAGAAAAACCACTAAATGAGAAGGTGTGTCCAAACGTTTGACTGGTAGTGCATGTAATTTAACACATACAGAATATAAATTCCAGAGGATTGTGTTGGTTTGTCATCTTTGCTCATTGTGAAACACAATGTGTAGATTTTTGTCGAATGATTAAAATGATGCAAGAACATTTTTCATTCTCAGTAATCATCACCAGATAACAGATAAATCATGTCAACATTTTGAGGAAAAAATCTCCCCTCCCAGTCCATTTTTCATGTAAACTGATAAAGTTTCTTAACATTACCTATTAATGCTTTAAGGAAACATTATTTAGCAGGGCTGTATCTGTCTTTGCCTTGTTTTGTGCTCATCGTTTTCATCTCTGTCTGCTTCCATCTCTGTCTCTCTAATTTATTCCATCTGTCACTTTGGCTCTTACTGCGAACGCCGCTGTGACAGTGCTGTTCACACATGGTAGGATGGTTTGGGCATCTCAGATCTCAGCCTCTACCAAACTGAGCGTTAGCAGAGAAACCAGAAGCAGAATTCAAACATGCCAAAGCTGCAAATTCATTCTTTACTCATGTTTTTTATGTTTCTGTTTAGGTTTAGATTATATGGATAAAAAAAAAAAATGTGTGAATCTTTATGATTCTCCTGTGTTCTATCAAATCCACACCACATTATGTTATCACACTCATTTCCTGCTGCCCATTTTTAATGCTGGCCTAAGCCATAGCTTTGCATGATTCAGTTCAAAGTAATCCTCTCGACCAAGCTGTTTCAGCTCCATTTAAGCCAACTTTATTTTGATTGGCTGCTTTAAACAGCAGCTGTGCTCGCACCCAGAACTCTGCGCCTAAGATGACCATACAGGCCAACTAGCCAACAACTGGAGACATGTCAGATATGATTTTTTTAAAAATGCTTTCTCACTGCTCCCAATATGACACTCAGTGCACCCCATACATTCTTAAAAACTCGTTCTGAGAATGGACAAAAGAATGACCCTAGGAGGACACTATGCAGCATCTCATGCTCACAAACACCTTAATTTAAGGATTTCCACCCCTGCTACTTATTTCCTCACAAAGCTCAGTAACCAGGATCCTGGAAACATTAATATCACATCATCTACACTGTGAAAAGTTATATTTGTGTCTAAATATACTCGCCGTTTGGATGAGGCGGCAGCCTGTGAGGCTACAGGTTTGATAAAATTGCTTTTTTTTAAATCAAATTTGTAATTAGTTGAACAAGTGACATTTTTTCTTAAAATCATGCATCAGTTTGTTTGTTTTTAAACTAATAATTCTATATATTACTCCTTCTCAAAGCTCAGGAAATAATCCAGCCTCAAAGGCTGGTTTCGAATATATCTGAGGACATTTTCATTTATGCAAGCTGTTTGCACCCTAAAAGCATGGAAATGTTTAACATGGCTGCAGTGCACACTGTGACACCTACTGAGAAAATGAAGTAAAAGTAAGAAGGAAAGTAAAACACTTCCCAAAGCTGTGACCTTTAAACTGGGTTCATCTAGATGATGTTCTCAGTGATGAAACCGTCTTCACACTCAGACAGTTCGCAGGGGTTTGACTTGCAAGACGAACTAACTAGAAGAGCCACTAACAAGCTTCTCAAGGATTTCTGGGTCATTATTTTACATCCTGGTGGAGGTGTCTGTGCAGCGTATGGAGCCTGGCTAAATAAACGAAGGCGGTGTTTATGTTCTGAATGAATCCCTAGCCCTTCCTCCTTGATTTCTTCTCTCTGATTTCAGTCGTTCCCCACCGTGCGAGCCTCACCTCGCTCATATCTGTCCGTGCTCCGTAAGGAAATGGTGATGAGCGCACTTGTTTTTGAATTCAACTCGAGTTGAATAATGATGAATATGAAGCGCATCCTGAGTTTTATTACTAGGCTCAAGGCTAGCGCTGATAAATGACTGCTTCACACAGTTTCACGGCCACGTTATACAATTATACTTGCAACAACACCTGCGAGCATCACAGCAAGCTATCAAACACAGAAAGTGCCGGTATATATTCTGACCGTAAGAAGTGAAAGCAGCTAAAATGTAATTACTTAATGAAAGCTGGTTGGTTAGAAAAAAAGGTTTAATTCCCACTTTGATTTATCTTTCTCTGAATATGATGCTTTGTATGTTCATTCTGCCTTTTTAAGCCCTCCACATTACTCTTTACTTTTTTAAAAGTATGCAGTGCTTTCCTTATTTACTCCTTGTGGAAAGTAATTGTTATATTACCTCTGCATCACTCTGCAAATTGCAAACTTATTTCTGCACAAACCCCTGTCTTAATGAGGACGGCATACAGATGATCTTTCTTTTATTATGCAGCTTAAATGTTATTGCGATGCTAACAGCAAAGTCAGTGAAAAACCACTCCTAGAAGACTTCACAGAAAAATGCAGAAACAATTTTACCTTCCATTTTCCTTCTTAATAAATGTAATTTAATTGATTTTTTTTTGTTTTATCTGTTTTTTATCTGTTTCTCTTTGTTCTTTAACTGTACCTTCTTTCGGACACACAAACACTCATCGTCCATTTCCTATCATCTCCCTCCTTTATATTCTTCTGTCATCTTTCAATTTCCTCCTCGTCATCCTCTTCTCACAGGAGGTTAGTCTCAGTGATCACTTGACCGTGACGATATGGCCTTATTTCTGCTTGTTTCTCTGTGTTTCTGTCTCAGGTGGTCCAGGCTCAGGTAAGGCTCTGCAGTGTGAGCGGATGGAGGAGAGGTTCGGCCTGCGTCGCGTCACGCTGGGTGACCTGCTCTGCAGCGAGCTGCAGTCTAACAACAATAGGGGGCGCTACCTGCGGGACGCACTTGAGAGAGGAGAACAGTTGCCTGAGGTCAGTGTGGCAGTCCAGAGTAAAACAAGCAAATAATGAGGGGATTACTGAAGCTCACAAAGCCTAGAATTATAAACTGATTTGACTTTACATTGTTTTCATTTGTAAAAATCACATTTTGCATTATTAGCACAATAAATACTCCATAACTGTTGTGTGATTGAAAAATTGGACATATAAAAAAAGGGATTAACCATAACCGTTTAGGATGAGGGTAAAATTAGATTCAACTCATCTCCAGTGCAAGTAAAAGAAAGTATTTGTCCGCTTCCTGGATTCAAAACGTTTTGAATGCGATAACTCAAGATTAAGGTGACGTACGAGCTTTAAATTGATATCATAGGTGCATCTACTAACAGTCTTGGATGAGTTTGAACCTCAGTGCTCTTGACCTCACATGTGTGTTTGATAGAGGCTGAGGGGAAGCATGGGCGGTTGCCAGTATTTTTGCATAACTGTCACACTTACATTTTTCAGATCATCAAGCAGTTTTTAATATTAGACAAAAATAACCTGAGTAAATAGAAAAAGCAGTTTTTAAATGATGATTTTATTTATTCAGAAAGATTGAAAAAATAATTTTGACTCACCTAAATAAACCTAATTGGTTGTGCCACCGTTGGCAGCAAAAACTGCAATCAGTTATTAACTGCCAATGCATCTCTCACATCAGTGTGGAGAAATTTTAGCCCACTTTTCTTTGGAGAATTGTTTCAATGTTTTCAACCAAAATCGTCCTGGTAAGGTCGTGCAAAAGCATCGCAATTGGATTTGTCCTGACTTTGGCTAGGCCACTCCAGAAACTTGATTTTGTCTAATTTCTTTGAGTCATTCAGAGGTGGACTTATTGTGAATTTTCTCTTACTGCATAACCCAAGTGCGTTTGTGCTTCAGGCCATGAACTGGTGGTCAAACATTGTTCTTCAGGATTATCTGGTAGAGGACAGAATTCATGGTTTCATCAATTACAGCAAGTCGTCCTGAAGCAGCAAAGCAGCGACAGACAATCACACTGCCACCGTTATGTTTAAATGTTGGTGTGATGTTCTTTTTATGAAAAGTTCAATTGAAAAGTTCAGCTTTTGGTTAGTGTACAGCGTATTTCCCCCAAACTCTTGAGGATCGTCAAGCTGTTTTTTGGAAAGTATGAAACAAGCCTTTCAGTTCTTTTTTTCCCCCCAGTCTCTTTATTATTGAATCATAAACTCTGACCTTAACTGAGAAAAGTAAGGCCTGCAGTTCTTAAGATGTTGTTTTTTGTTCTTTTCTGACCTCCTGGATGAGTCATTGATGGAGTAATTTTGGTAGGCTGGCCACACGTGGGAAGCTTCACCGCTGTTCCAAGCTTTCTCCATTTGTGGATAATGACTCTCACTGTGGTTCACAGTCCCAAAGCCTTAGAAATGGCTTTGTAAGGCAGGTTTCGATAGATTTTCTCCCTTAATAAATGAAATCATCACTTTGTCTAATATTGAAATTTGTTTGGTGAGCTAAAACATTTTAGAGTAACAAATATGGAACAAACTAAGAAATCAAGAAGAGGGCAAATATCCTTTCACTGCATTTTATAAACACGTCTGAGACAGCCAACGTATGATTGAAGGGCAGACAGGGAAAATGCATCAAAAGTGTTTTGTTGTTGTTTGTAGTGGGTCTGCTATGTTGCTCAGGGTTACATTTCAGAAAGGTTTAGTTTGAATTTCTGGCGTTAACAGCAGAGCTGAATCTGTGAACATATGTACTAATACAGTAGTGTTTTCATGTCTGCCACACTTGAGACCTATATAAAATCTTGCCAAGCCCACCATGGACAACCCTGCCCTGTTTCCATTTATCTGGGTCTTCAGTCAAAGCTGAAATGCCCACACTCCCTCTCCACCTCATTCAGCTCTTCCAGCTTCCGGACTAAACTAGCTGAGAGGCATAATCTCCCCAGCATGTTCTGCGGATGCCCCAGTGTATCATCCCAGTTGGAGATGCTTGAAACACTTCAGCTAATAGGCATCCAGGAGTTGCCCTAGTTAGATCCCCAAATCACCTCAACAGGCTCTTTTCAGTCCAGTAGAGTAGCGGCTGTACTAGTTGACTAAGCTCCTGGCATGATCTCTAAGGCTGAGCCCAGACATCCTTCTGAGAAAGCTCATTTCCACCTCTTGTGTTGTTGATCCTATTCTTTCGGTCACTATCCACAGCTTCTTGCCACAGGTGAGGGGAGGCGCATATAGTGAACAGCAAATGGACCGCTTTGCCTTCATGCCCAGCTCATTCTTTACCACAATAGACCAACAGAGCACCTCCATCCCTGCAGACGTGGCACCAATCCGGCTGTTCACTCTTCTCCAATTTTAAACTAGCTAACGTTATAATGAGCAAATTAAATAAAGCAACACTGGCTTCAGATTGAGAAACAACAATGAGTCCAGTTGTTGACTTTTGTAACTGCCCCTCTATCTGTGATTTAAATGTCATTCTTTTATGTGCAGGGCTAAAGTGTCACAGGATGTGGAGCTTAAGAATGAGGGCCTAAATGCAGGACACAAGACGGTCCTGCATTTGTTTTTTGGTAATATATAAACAATAATTCAAAAATCACTTTGAGCAAAGCATTACACATGACTAAACAGGGAGAAGACACACAGCAAAGATAGCAAAGGCTGTGACAAAGACTGACAGGAATATAAGACTATACCCAGACAGTTCATTAGGTAATGACCAACAAGAGGGTACCGAGACACAGATGAAGACTGTAAGGAAAATCAGAAACCAGAACTAACACGGGACCTTCAAAGTAAAAATAGGAAGTAACCAAAACATGAGTCCTAAGCACAGGGAGCTAATCTGAAGACAAAGAGAAATAAGCACAACAGAACAAATACACATAATAGAAGCAGAGAGGAGGAAACATGAGGAGCAACAAACTCAAAACAGAACGCCTAAAAGTTAAACTAAACTTAACTAAAACTAGAACAGTAAATAAAATGAAGTGCGTCCACAACTAGACAAGACCCTGAACAATAAAACTAAAAGTTAACATAAAAGGATAATAATGACTTCATGAATCAAAACACAGGGTCACACAACGGAGACGTGCTACTAGCAAAATCATGCTAATGTAAAAAGACAGAGAATCAAAATCAGTATTAAAATATTAAAGGACTTCAAACGCTCAGACAGATAAAACCACCACTTTCTGCACCACCACCATCTCTCTGTGTGGCTCTATAAAAAGGACCAATATCCTGACACAGACACCAAACAATATCCTGTGCATAATTTGGGAAAAATCAGCTGCATATCACACAACAGCAGCGTTTGACGCCGTTGGAATGAGAGCACATCACGCATCCCTATCGGTAATAAAAATCCCTGTATTTTCTTTATTTTCTGATGCCTTTCTCGAAGTAGTGCCATATTGCAAAAAATCAGAATGGAAATGAGTATCAGACGAACCAAACTATAAGAACACAGTGTGCCTATTTTTCAGGGGAATGTTTTTTTTCTCCCTACAATTATGAAACAGTACATTTTAATGACACCCGAGGATTATATCTGTTATTGGCTTATTTGGAATAAATGTAAGAACAGGATATTCAGTACAAGAAGCAACTGCAAAATGCCACAGCAGCAGAAGTGACAGTCAAACATGTCAGACAACCACTAACCACACTTTTTGACTGACAGGTAGACTGTGAGAGGACAAGTGTCGGCCTCTGACAGGGATAAGCACCGAGCAAAAAGCATATCCAAAAAATAATTATCTGACAACACGGCTGTATAGATTATCATTTTATAAAGCCTGGGAGTGAAGTAGTTTATCTAGAAAATGCTAAAAATGTACTTGCAGTTACTTGACTACACCGCAGCTTTCAGGCTGAGAAAATATGTATTATGTAACATGTTTTTCCTGCAGAGGGTATAATTAAATAAACAGAAAAGGGAGGACTAACGTTAAATTTTTATATTGAAAAGCACTTTTAAAAAAAAAGGGCTTTATTGGAGATTTCATAATGGTGAAACGTCTGTCTGAGCTTGTTTCAGAGATGGAAACAAACTCACTGACAGGCTGTGCAGACATGGTAAATTATGTACTGAAAAACACACTGACTGGGACAGAGAGACAACCTCAGGCATTATTCATGTAGGCACTGGAGAGTCTGCACTCAAACAATACTGATAGTATCGAGGGATGTTTTATTATGTGTGATTGTGGACCCCACCCAGAGTAGCTCAACACTTTCTAAAGGTATTCAGGGCCAGATGCATTATATTGCCAAACGTAATCACTCACACATCCAAATAATAGAATTCAGGTGTTCTAATCACTTCCATAGCGACAGGTGTATAAAGTCAAGGCCCTAGGCAGGCACACTGCTTCTACAAATATTTGTGAAAGAAATCGCTCTCAGGAGTTCAGTGAATTCCAGCGTTTTCTTCCATATATGATGCGGGGTTGTTATTCAGGAGTTGGGCTCAGCCCCTTAGTTCCATTGGAAGGAACTCTTAATTCTTCCACATACCAACACATTATGGACATTTTAATGCTCCTAACTTTGTGGCAACTGTTTGAGGATGCCTCTTTCCTGTTCCAACATTGATTGTGCACAAACAAGGTCCACATTGACATAGATGAGTGAGTTTGGTGTGGAAGAACTTGACTGGCCTGCACAGAATCCTGACCCCAACTGCACAAAACACCTTTGGGATGAATTAGAGTGGCCAGGCCTTCTCGTCCATCATCAGTGTCTGACCTCGCAAATGTGCTTCTGGAACAACAGTCAAAAATTTCCATGAATACACTTCTAAACCTTTTGGAAAGCCTTGCCAGAGGAGTTGAAGCTGTTAAGGGTGACCCAACATCATATTAAACTTTATGGATTAAGAACTCAAGTTCAATCGTGTGTGAAGGTAGACGAGCGAATACTTTTGGCACCATAGTGTACTTTGTACTATATTTTTCTAGCATTGTTTTTAAAGGGGCTCTTTTCAGATTCTATTTTCTAGACTCTCAGAAATGTAGCCCAAAAGAGTGACAGATGATCTAAGCCCATATTTTATTTACAGGTCCTCAAGGCAGATAATACAGTACGAGGCACATAATATTCTTTAAAACAAATCGAGTGGTTGCACAGATATTAAAGTGGCAAATCCAAATAAAACTTTATTAGAAATAGTACGTTTCTTTCAATAATATATACAGCATTTGTGATGCTGTTCTTTTTCCCAGTAAGAAACTCTGAAATACTCATATTCATGCATGTGCTAGAAGCAGTGCAGAACGTTTTAATTCAGTTGATGTGCCCTCACGGCCCAGCAAGAGGACTGTTTCAGCTGAGAGCAGAGGATGTGTTCTGGGTGCCATTATAACAGATACACTCTGCAGCCCATTTTTAAGTACGCCTTGCTAGTACTGAGTTGGACCCCCTTTTTCTGCCTGCACAACTTTGTGTGCAATCCTTTGTGTCATATATTCAACAAGGTGCTGGAAACACTCAACATTGGAAGTGTTAATCCTTATTCAGCCAAGTAGGGAAAAGATCTAAAGGATAACACGATGGTTTAGGTAATGAAACTGCTGAAGTTAGCTCAGACAGATCTATAGGAGAGAAGTAGTCCAAATATAAATCAGGTCTCACAGCTGCTTCTTAAGCTGCTGTAGTTGCTTATACATCTGTGACAGCTGTGGGAAGGATGTGATGGTATCTTCTCTTTCGAGCGAGGCACTCATGTAGATTATCCACAGAGGATTGAGGAAGTGATTAAGCTCCACTCGATGCATGTTTTGAGTCATGTAAAAATACTCCTCTTTAATTAATAATTTCAGCCTGGCGTGGTTTATGTTTCTTCTGTGTGTGTACACAAATTGTCATTTCAAATGGGGAACAAGATCTGTCCTTGTCTAAATACAGAAAAGGTGATTCTGTGCAATAACTGTTCAGGGTTTTATTTTTTTTAAACATTTCCTACAGCTAACAGAAAAATACATGTTACACAAACAGAAGTACAACTATTCTAATGTGAGGAAATGCACCCATCATCATTCATAATTATTTCCAAATTCCAGAGAGTACGTTTATGGTATCAGAAAGTATTCTGCAGCCTGCTTAAGCCCTTAATTAGACCTATTGATGATGTTTTTCACTGATTCCTTTTGATTGTTAAAAACAACAGCCTTAACTGGTGATTTAGTTCATTTAACCTTTTACAGAGGAGATATAAAACATGTACAGACTGAAAACAGGTCAGAAATGAAAGACTAATGAATACTTTTTGCATCCTGTGGCTTTGCTTGCTTCTTTTAAATTAATATTTAATGGCAATTATGAGCTAAAAATCTTTGATTTCTCCCTTTTAAACAACTTCGTGGCCCACCTGCAGTACCTCCAGAGCTGGAAACCACACTTTCCCAATCATTGTGTAGGATGAAAGTTTTTGGTCAGTTAATACTTAGCCTAACTCTTTTGCCAAAAGCACATAGCCTGGCGGCGATTACGCCATATGTCAGTAAAATGCTGACAAATTGAAAAGTTGTCTTAAACAGGAAAGCGAGCGGCGTTCACCACAAAGAGCAAGATATGCAAAAAAGAGAGCGAGAGACAGAAAACGTCAAAAGGTTAAAAAAGGCCACATGAGAAGTCTTCAGTGGTTTTTTTGTTTTGTTTTTTCCCCCCGTGGATTTCACAGAAGCTCCTGGTCTTTCATGACTACTGTCTTCTCTGAAATAGAGTTTAAGCTAACAGACAAACAACAACACATGAGACTTAAATCACATTACAAAAGTAGCAGGTAGAAGTGACAAATAGCTTTAACATACAGGCTTAATTTCCAGCATCCACATCCCTCATGACAGCTGCAGAGATTATGAGCCGTGATGCATTTTTCTGCTGGTCATAATTAATGATCAGTAATAAGCTGGTGGTTGTCAGAAAACCTTTTAATTGAACTGCGCTGCAAGTCTGTGACATTTCACATTAAAATGCACACACACACACACACAGCTGTAAGCATGTGTGTTCAACGTGTGCTTTTGATCAGAGTGAGTCACAAATATTGACTGGAATGTATTGCTGAAGCGTGTCCTTTCACTCCGCCTGGTAAACTGGTTGCAGTTTGTCAAAACACACAGTGGAGGATTTTCAACCTTAATCTGTCCATGGAGGAATTACTGAGCTCTGGTGTTTACGTTTATGTCACCACAGCCTTCAAACACAGCCTGTTAATTAATCATCTGAAGAATACGGTCTGCATGTTTCTATTTTTTTCTCAACTGAAAAAAATCCCATGAAAGGTTGTGCATCCAAATCCAGTTAGATCTTATCCATCTGTGCTGTAGAGCCCCACTATTGTCACAAACTGTTAAAAACAAATGCAATTAGTGACTGAATTACACCGTAGCCATTTTCAGACATGCACTTTAACCTGCCAGCTCCCTAGTGTAAAGCCCATCTGATGTCTGATTGCACAAATTTTGAGAAAAGCACACGTAATAGTCCTGTGAACACCCAGCTTGCAAGTGGTTGTCCTGTGTCCTGCACACTCTACCCAGACATAGACCCCTCAGAAACTCACTGATGAGTTCACATGTGATAAACTTCAAACAATGTCCCAACCTTTGTCATGGATCATCATGAACATAAAGTCCGGAGGCTCATATACAGAGTCCGGACATTTTATACAGTAAGCAGAAAACCATTGTATCAAACTACATAATTACATTTCAGAAAAGATAATTCTGTGAAACTGCAGTCACACAGAAAGAAAACCAGCCCTTAAAGATTTCCACAACTGATTAAAGCTTAACTTAAAAACAAGCCTTCACGGTTACAAGACATAGTTCTGAAGTTCTATTATGTGAAGACATTTTTGCTGTTAAGAAGAATTCATTGCAAATATACTACTGATTTTACCAAAATCTGCCCTCCTACTGATCCAAAATGAACATAATTGCCTAAAGTAAGAGAATATTATTGACGTGAATTTAATTATCACCAAGCTCTCAGAGAAAGTTTTGACCTACAGAAAATCTCTGCTTATGCCAATAACTGACTCTTTTCAGGAGTCGCCAATATTTTCTGGTTTCCCTGTAATTGCCACCACAAAAAGTAAAGTGCTTTTCTTGTTCGAGCAGCTCTAGTAATGAGAACAGCAGGAAATGACACAGTGTGAGAAAGGAGCTGTACCCGGAGGTAGCAGAAAGTAAACAAGAGCTTTGAGACTGTATTGATTTCTGACGTGGGAGGGGAAAAAACAAAAAAAACATCTGTCTCTGACTAACTGTTTCAGGTCTAGGATCAATGGAGATGAATGGGATTTTGCTTGAATTTTCACTCTTTTCTGCTAAATAAATAGCCCTTAGAAAACTTTCTATTGATGACTGTTGAATATCTGGCAAGTAGGGACACATTTTTGGAAAGAAATTATAACAATAGTTTTTCCAGAGGATAAAAGGCCAGTCTATGCTTATCTATATTCTATGAAAAGTAACCGGCAATTTTTGCTGATTGCAATGGACTTCCTTGTGCTATTTTTATCCTTTTCTGCCCCCTGAAAAAGAACAAAAACAACAGAAAAGCACAAACTCCAAAGAATCAGAAACACTGAGGCTTTTCAGCCAAGATTAAAATGCCATATAAAGACACCCACGCACAGATTTACTTTAACTTTCTGTCTACTCGGTGGAGAAACCCAATGGCTTTCAAGCAAAGCTCTGCTGTCTAAGCTTCTTACTGCACATTAAGGTCATGTCCCATGTGTTCTCCAACATGAGCACTGTGAAATGCTTTTTTAATGCCATGTGAGAGACTTATGAGAGAGAGAGAGAGAAATGGTGATTTAAAGCTGGATGAATAATCCCACACTGGGATTACTGAAGTGCACCTCTCCAGGTTTACAACCGAAAACATTACAAAAAGCCGTTGTAACACAAAATCACCCACACTAGAGTTTTATCTCAAAGTGAGATAAAACGCTGTCGTATGTGGTGCAATGGTGAGTGACGACACAGGGAGTGTTTGCCTTGGTAAAGTGTTACTGTACTGTTGCCTGGAAACACAGAACATGTATTTTTCTGTGAAATACCAAAGTCTAATATCAGGCCTCTTATTCCAGCAATCTATTTGAGGAGTTATTTTCAAGCTCCTTTCCATGGTCATGTAAAAAAGAAAGTTTTCATAGAACCCTATGCAGTGCTGTGAAAAAATGAAGTACATCCTCGCAGTTTCTATAGGATTTAAGAGAGCAAGTATCAGCCAGGTGCTGCTAATCAAATGCACTTGATTAACTGATCATTAGCAAGTATAAGTACCTCTATAAAAGCCTCGTGTTCTGCTGTGAAGCAGCGAGATGCTTTTTAGCCAGAGCGTTGGCCTGACTCAAACGTTCACAAAAGCTTTGCACATACTTTGTCACACTTGTTTTGGAGCTCTTCAGGAATCAAAAATTCCTCTTTCATAGCTTTAAGTGGCCCACGAGGCATGTGGCCAAATACTAGTTCAGCTGGACTAAAACCGAGTGACTCCTGAACAACTTCACGAGCATCCCCTCATCCCCACTCCTTTCAGCCTCTAGGCAGTACTTGCGTAGCATTGCCTTTAGGGTCTGATGCCATCGTTCCAATGCACCTTGGGACTCTGGATGGTAAGCAGAGGACACAACATGTTTGATATTCAGGGATTTAGCTACCCTTTTTAAACACCTTTGACTGGAAGTTTGAACCTTGATCAGTTTGTATGACCATCAGCAGGCCAAACACAGACAAGAACTTTTTTAGCGCTGTAACAACCGACCTTGCTGTAATTTTATGTAATGAAATGGCCTCAGGGAAACGTGTAGCAGCACACATGACGGTGAGCAGATATTCATTTCCTGACTTTGTTCTAGGTAGTGGTCCAACACAGTCCACTATGACATGGACAAATGGCTAATCCGCTACAGGAATAGGACACAGTGGGGCATCACCAGATTTGGTTTACCAGCAATCTAGCACACATGACAACTGCGACAAAACTTTGAAACATCACGTTTCATACTAGGCCAAAAGAAATGCTTTAACAAAAGCTGGTATGTTTTTGTGATACCCAAATGTCTAGACTTTCATGGGCAAGAGACAGGACCTTATGTCTATTTATGGTTGGCTATCTGTTTAACTTTACTCCAGTCTGCACTTTCCGCACCTGAGGAGACCACTGACGCATTAAGATGTCCTGTTCTACAAAACAGGCTTGTTGTTCTTTACTGGCTTGATCAGCACTTACCACACAATTGAAACAATTTCATGTTTCGTCAGCTTGTTGGGCTGAGGACAAGTGTTTGCTGGTCAGTTGAAGTGGTGCGTTCTTCAAGGATGGATTGGGCAGAACATTGTTTTCTTCAGTTTGCACATTACCCTCCTTGGAAAATGAGGACATCAGCACAGAATCGGAGAGTGAAATGTCAGCATCTTTACCTGATTATGCACAGGTAACCATACAGGCCGGATACAGCCCAGAGTTCACAGAAGAGTCCGGGGTCGTCTGATTTAGATGATTGTCTAAAACCGGATTTGGAAGCAAGAAACCTCCAGCAATATCATTCCCCATTAACATGGCCACACCATCTACTGGTAAGGCTGTGCAAACAGAAAGAGGGAAAAACCCTGTAGCAAGTTCTGATTTTACGTAAACCCGGTGAACTGGGAGCAGAACAGAATTAAAACCACAGGTGCTTTCAGCTGAGAAAGGTAAGACCCCAGAGAAGATGACAGTCTGGGAGCCTCCAGTCTCCCTCAAAATGCGTATTGGTTTCAGATCAGAGGGATTAGCTGTTAGTGGTACCAAGCCATCAGAAATGAAAGGTTCAAAACAAGGGTCAGGCATCTTACCACCACAACCAAGGACTTCACTGCGGGGCACTGCTTGCACAAAACCAACACCTTTAGTCTGTTGGGAATTTAACTACGTTTCCCGTTTTAGGGCTAAACAGTCAGCGCTGACATGTCCAGGTTTGTGACTATAAAAACACTGATGATTTTCCTTCGAACCAGACGCTTTAGCCGTGTGGGGCTGTTGCACAGAGCTAACACGTGGCGTCTCACTGACAATGAATGATGATTTATGGGCAAGCACATACTCATCAGCAACAACAACAGCAGATGTAAGAGTGGTCATTTTCTGTTCATTTAAATACAAAACTACACGCTCAGGCATGCACTTTTTAATGCACAGTTTAGATAAGGTCTTGCAAACAAGGCTCACAGACGGGGCAGGATGCACACTCAGTGCAAAGCAGCAGCCCCTGAATGAATGTTCTTCAGCCTTTTAAAGACACAGGTGTGACCAGTCAGTCACTGGTCTGGCATCCCTCAGGTGGTCCAATAGACTTTCCCTGGAGGTATCCACGGGTTACCAGCCAGCCAATCGTCTGTGGGGGTTGCCACACCCTAATCTGCTTGAAGGAAGGCTGGCTCTCTTCTTCCAAGGCCAGGGGCCATAACACTTCCATACAACAAGACTCGGGGAGAGTGACCCCCTGCTGGCCATTGATTGCACTTTTCAGCTCTATTTTATATTTATAGAAGCTGAATTCGAGGAAAATCCACTGGTTATTGAAACAGGGATTCATTTTTTCATTTTGATATAACACTGCAAAAACTCACATAAACATGCAGAAAGAAAATTAACTCAGCTGAAAAACTGCTTCTTATTCATTGTGTTAAACTACCAGAAGTGGAGGAGCGCTTGTTTTCATGTTGATGCGGCTGCTGCTCGTGATTTGTTGCATCTGTGGGCAGCTCAGGGTTTCAGTCCAGGTTGCATGAATACCTAGTGGAGCATATCTTGCTGCTGTCAATGTCGTGTCATCTGAAGACATAAACTACAGCTACCATCTCCCGTCCTACCCTCTTCCTTCCTGTAAGTTTTTCTCAAGAAGCCTTAAGATCACCAAATCAGGAAAAAGTTAAAGAAAACAAACAACGTCGGTCTTAGTGAGAATAATTTTAAAATCATTAACAACTGCAGAGCTGTTAGCACACTTAGCTATTTCCTCCTCTTATGGCAAAAAAGCCTTTAAAACATTAACACAGGTTAACTGCCTAGATCAGCCTATTTGATGAATGTTTTTCATCTATCCCAACTAATGAACATTAAGTGAAATGATGACAGATATCGCACAATAACAGAAGGGTAAATGTCTTTGAAGAAGTATTAAATTCACATGTACAAGCCACTTACACCATCCTCAGCTGACCCATTACCTGTAATGTGGAGGATATATGATAGTATCAATTGCTGGAATAAATTTTCACTTTATCGATGTTATAACAGTTGATTAGGTATTATGGTTGTTTTATAGGCTTCAGTTTGTGACGCTATTGGATTGGGTGATTAGTAACAGTCATAATGGCAGCTTTTAAATTGGACAATATTGTCCTATTACAGATATATAGGTTCAATTTATGAAATTGCTTTGCTTGTTTTTTGTTTTTATAGAGCATAACAAAATGCTTCATGTAATTCATGAATAGTGTCAAAAAAGGTTTGTTTGCACAGGATCTCTGGCTCTGTTGTTTACAGTAGTCTCAGTACTGTTTGCAGTACATGTAGCAGAGTAGCATCATCTGTGATGCAGAGTTAAGCAGTGCATTGAATACCATACCATACCACCTTTATTTATAAAGCACTTTAACATAAAACCAGAGTTCACAAAGTGCTGTACATGCTAAAAGCATAAGTAAAGAAAATTAAAATGAGATAAGATAAAATAAATAACTAAAGAAAAACTAAAATAAATTGAAACATGTCAAAACAAATTGAGTCAACCCCTCTAATCAATGCCAAAGGCTTCAGCGAATAAATATGTTTTAAGAAGACTTTTAAATTCAGAGAGAGAAGAGGCCTGCCTAACATGCAAGGGTAGATCATTCCACAACTTTGGAGCAACTACACCAAAAGCACATCACCTTTAGATTTATACTTAGTTTTTGGTACCTTAAGGAGCTGCTGATTGGCGGACCTAAGGGAACGGGGAGGTGTATATGGTTGTAGTAGCTCCGAGAGGTAGGGGGGGGCCAGGCCATTAAGAGATTTAAAAGCAAATAAGAGAATTTTAAAAACAATCCTAAAATGTACAGGTAGCCAGTGGAGTGAAATTAAAATTGGGGTAATGTGCTCAAACTTTTTTGTTCCAGTTAAAAGACGTGCTGCAGCATTTTGCACAACCTGCAGGCGCCTAATGCGTTACAATAATCCAGCCTAGAAGTAACAAAGGCATGGATTACTGTCTCAAAATGCTGTTTTGATAAGATAGGCTTTATTTTGGCTAATTCCCTCAAATGAAAAAAGCTAGATCTTACAACAGCTCTGACCTGGCTTTCAAGTTTAAGATTTGCCTCTATTTTAACTCCCAGATTAGTGATGACTGGTTTAACATACTGTGCCAGTGAACCAAGATCTATAATAGTGGCCTCAGAAGCGCCACCAAAAACCATCACTTCTTTTTATGTTAACGAGCAGTCGTTAACAAGAAGAAGTGTACCTAAAAATGTGGCGGGTGAATGAAAATTAAAAAGGAAAACGAGCGTGCTGTCTAGTGGGGTGAGACACTTGAACACAACAATCCATCTAATACAATGATCAAAGTCAAGTTAACTATACTTTAACTTCACCATGTTACAATCCATCACTCTCTCCGCTCTCTCCATCCATGATATGGATAATGTTGTTCCATGAACCAACCTCGAATGATATCACCAGTGCTTATCTGACTATGAATTGGGTAGAGAGAGAAAAAAACCCAATAATACACTGAAATAATCATAGAAAAATGTGCCTGAGGCCAATTTACAACATAACTCTTTAGCAGAGACCCAAGTCTGAACTGAGAAAGAGCGGCAATTAATACTATTATCCTGAAGGGACCGAGCTATTAGGGAATAAAATGAGAGTTGTAACCACTATGTTTTTAAAAAGTGAAATTTAAGACCCCACATGATATTTTATGCAGGAACACTTTTTAATGCCTTCATTTCCTTATACCGTTTCTTTTACCTATGACAGCTTTCCTAAAATAGATGAATTGGTGAGTCCAAAATACTCTGAGCAACAATGAAGTTATAGTAAAGTTTTTCACTCTTGTCACTCCCAGGCCCTCTAACAAAGTGAAAATTCCCTCCACACCAAGCATGAATTGATCCAGAAGGCTAGCTGGAGTTTTTGAACACCAAGACATCTCACAGTGGCAAACAATTCTTCCATGATGCCCTTCTAAGTTGGGCCAAGCCTCACAACTAGTAAAAGCCATCAATTACTTCTTCAACAGCCCTGCTAATAAACAAACTAACTAATCACGTAGCCTCAGAACTAATAAGCTTCTACAGCAAGACTGACAGCAAAGCCTAGTAGAATAACCACTAGCACTCACTGAAGAGCAATAATCCCCTGCAATCACCTACTGAACAGAGTGAAGATGCAACAAACATTTACCTTTTATGAAGGGATGCGGTGATACTGCATGTCAGAGACGGGCTACTGGGACGTGTTGCACTAATTTAGCTCCAAGCTAATTTGACTTCAAGATTGAAGTGGCTGAAACTAATATGATGAACAGCCAGCAGAACGTCTCCAGTGAAAGAAGCAACAATACAGTCTTATTTCTTCAACAAAGTCTTCCTGAAACAGCTTGATAACAATGCTACAGCCTAAGCTAACACCAGCAGCTCATTGAAGAGGGCGCGTTTGATTTATATTACATTGAATAGTCAAAAGTCTTGGCCCACCTCCCTTTCTTTAATATTTGGTTAAAAAAAAGAAAGAAGTAGGTGTAGAAGCATATTAAAACATTTGCAAACATGCATGTAAAGGCATGATATAAGGCAAAATAGAGATTGCACAACTGTAACACGCTTGAGAGTCCATATTTGGTATGACCACCTTTAGTCCTCAGCATAGCCTCTTAGGAACACTTTCCAGCAAGTTTATTTAATAAGTAGTCTTCAGGAATACTTCTCCAGGGTTCTTCAAGAACATCAAAGCTCTTCTTTGGATATTGGCTGACTTTTGTTCCGTTCTCAATGAAGACAATCCCACACTACTTCAATAAAGTTGAGGTCCAGGCTGTGTTGAGGTCTACGATAGTTTTCCTTTGTGTATATCCAGGCATGCTTTCACTGCCCCGGGAGTGAGTTAGAGATCACTGTCATGCTGAAACATTCAGCCGTTGCCAACCAGATGCTTTCCAGATGGTGTTGCATTATTGGATCAAAATGCGATGGTACGTTTTTCCATTTTTGTGGTGTTTGGAAAGGTGTTCAGTTACATATCCAACTTTTAAGTGAACGTTTAAAAAGAACTAAATCGATTCTCGGGGATGGAGTCTGAACAATAGACAGCTATCTATTCTAAAAAGAGTGGCCTTGTGTTTTATGCTAACACTTTTAACAGAGGTGATTAAATGGACGTGTATCTGCAGAATCAAATACAAACCATTCCTCCTTCCTAATTATAATTTTTTCGTATATTTTGACAGGTGCTGGTTCGGTTCTGCTGTCATTTTTAGATTGTATTTTTTGATTTCTGTTATTTGGTCAGTGCCCTGCATATTGGCACCAGTGACCCGGGAGTGGCGCCACAGGGACAGTGTGTATTCTTGAATCATATTACTCTTACTGTAATCAGGCCTGCATTCATACATGGCTGATTAACCCACAAAGGGGCTGGTAGGGGGAAAAACAAGCAGCTCCTGATGAAGCCTTTTTATTTTTCCATATTTTTCCAGTGATTCTCATCATATCTGCACCCAGTTTTTCCCATGTGTCACATCTACCACTGACTCCTCATCCATGTAGCAGTTTCTTTTAATGTGTGCCAAAGAATATTTTAACAAATAATAGCAATATCTCATCATACTTTGTGTCAAACATGGCTTTAGATTTAGCATCTGAAAAGTAAGATTTGCATTTTTTTCCTCTCCTTTATTGAATTTGGTGGATTTATTTAAACAAAAAGAAAAAAAAACAGAGGCTCTTGGAATGTTTATTTTACAATTTTCTAACATTTCATAAAGTAAACAATTGATTCATTAATAAAATATGAGCTCTTTCATATCATTTTGGGATGCCCTGGAGATGTGTACTGCACATTATACTTCAATATACTGAGTTATAAAATTGCAGGGAATATATATGGCTGTTTCTGGTTATATATTAATCATTAATAAACGGTAAATCATTCTTTCTGTGTTTGTGTGTGTGCGTGCTATCTGCAGGACACACTGCTGGAGCTCCTGTGTGACGCGGTGGTGTCGTCAGGACGGCAGGGAAAAGGTCTCGTGATCAGCGGCTTCCCCAGAGACCTGAGACAGGCGGAGGAGTACGAAGCGAAGGTCAGAGCACAAAGCTGATGGAGTAGACAGCGGGATGTGGTCAGAAGCATGAATAAAAGAAGGGGGAAAGTCAGCCGTGAGTCGTGGTGTATGCACAAAAAGTTCAGTCTGAGCAAAGTGAAGGAATCACAAGAGTCGCACGTCACTGTGACGAATGCTAGTTAAGTCTGATTCAGTGCTAACATACGAGTACGAAGAGGGTATGAAAACAAGATTTGAAAATAGGAAAGAAGTGATCAGAATGAATGCACATAGAAATGTGGACTGCGGATCATTCAGGATGAAGGCCGGCCTGCAGACGAATGTAGTTAAAGGGGAAGTTCCTGCTTTTAATTTCTAACTGCACCTGTTGTGTGTGTCAGATGGGGGAACCCAGTGCAGTGCTCCTGCTGAACTGCTCAGCCGACACCATGTCCAATCGCCTGCAGTGTCGTGGGAGATCCGGCTTCCAGGCCGCCCCAGACAGAGACAGCGTCCTGCACAGGAGGGTGGAGAGCTTCTGCAGCGACACCCAGGCGGTGGCGGCTCACTACGAACACAAGAGGCTTCTGCACACGGTAAGATTGGGAAGCCAACTCTGTAAGGGTTAGAGGTTCAATTCCATATGGAGGCTTACTTTTCTTAAAGGAACAAATCCAGTTTAAATCCACTTCGTCTAGGCTGGAAATCCATTTACACTTAGATGTCCTTCAAACATCTCCCAGCGCTCTTTTATCTATAAAAGGAAATCGTTTGCCGGGATGTTCTCACTCACAGAAAAGCAGCCGAAGAGTTCCCAATAATCACTTCATTATCTCTCATATGTGAGTCTAACTGTCCTGCATGACTGGAGTTTGCAACTTTACTGTATTATTCAATACAACCAGCTCAGATTTGACATGCTGGATAAATAATAATCACGAGGATTGTTTTTAAAATACAAGCGTGCCAGCCTCTATGATCTTAGAGGAGGAAAACAAAGGAAAACATAGTTCACCAGAGAGAAGCCTGTCTTAGATCAAAAGACTGCATTAGACAGAAGTAACAGTGGTTTGTATTATTATGCATTATAATTCAAAATTATTTATATGTGAATAGCATATTAATGTGCTTGGTTTTAACGGTGCCATCCCAGAGTATTGAATTTTATACTGAAATTTATTGGGTGCTGTATTAATGACGCTGGAAACAGAACCAAACAATTAGATGCGGACTACATTATCTAAACAGGCTTTCCAACCTTCATGTTTACTGAAGGCTTTTGCGTCTTATAATATAATTTATTCTGTGTTTTGTGCACTAATTCGTTCATGTTTACTTTAATTTAGTTATTTTTAAATTGTGGTTAAAAAACATTAAATAAAAGCAAGGGTTGTGTGAATAGTTTGCCCTCTCTCATCTGAAGGGTTTGACTTTGTCTTTACAAAGATATCCATTTTATGTGTGCACTGAGGCAGTTATGTTTTAATTATTCTGCCAGTTCCTAGGGGTAGGTATCAGGGGTGGTGGTGCCATTTTTGGAACATGTTCATTTGCCTTCCTGAGTAAAAACATAAAAGATCCAAAGGGATAAATAAGAAAACGCCAGGGCAATTCTAAATCACCATTTTTGTTTGTTTGTTTTTATTCCAAAAATTTCCATCACAAAGGTAAACAGGGCTTAAGTTATGTGTTTTGCTTCAAAGTTTCCTGGAGAAGGAGCCCTAGACCCCCTGCACAAATCTGCATCCATCTTTCAGTTGGTGCTGATTTTGTTTTACTTAATAGATGTGAGACAAGATCCACAA
This sequence comes from Maylandia zebra, assembly GCF_041146795.1. Classification (NCBI taxonomy): domain Eukaryota; kingdom Metazoa; phylum Chordata; class Actinopteri; order Cichliformes; family Cichlidae; genus Maylandia; species Maylandia zebra. The sequence goes on from NC_135184.1 coordinate 10,062,204, forward strand.
AGTCATCCTTCTGTGCCAAGAAATCTAAGACTCAGCTGAAACCAGCATAAAACTGCAGCAGTATAATCTCAATCCGTCCATTGCAGTGTCCCAAGGTAGAACTGCAGGAAACAGAGACGGTAACAAAGACCAGAACTAAAAACAGAACAGAAAGAAAAACCAGAACGAGGCTCGGGGGGGGGGCAGCCATCTGCTGCAGCCGGTTGAGAGTGAAAGAATAGAGTAAAGGAAGGAGAAAAGAGACAGAGAGCACAGGGAGACAGCACAAAACACAAACTAGACGTGCTGCTGTGGTAAACACAGAGGGAGTGAAAACAGCATTAAACCTGCATTCTTTCTAATGGCCAACAGATGGGAAACAAATCTATGAGATCAACAAGCTTACTTCTGTCTCAATCTGCAACCTCAGAAGACAGCGTAACATAGAAAAATACATATTAAATAAAAAGAGAAAAAGAAATAATAGTGAAAGCTGGGAAAACAGAAACAAAGCACAATATAATTTACAATAAGTAAATTTAAAGGTTTTTTAAAAAGTGACCTAAAACTAGAAGCTAACTCTGTTGCAGCTAAGTCTTATAATCCTGTGTGGAAAATGTGTGTTTGCAGCCTGCATGCTTTAAATAGTAAATAAATAATATTCACGTTTCTACTCAAATGTCTCAAAATACCAACAGCTGAAAGGGTCATCGAGTGGAAGAACAAATAGGCGAGCCTCTGTTTTAAGAGTGAATTGTATTCAGATTATGTCCGACCGCTTACTGCTTCCTAATAAAAATGCAGAAATGTTTTAACTACAAATAGCTGAAGATGGTGTAAGTTTCAAAACAATATTGTGTGAAGGTTGTTCAGTCTGAGTCCTTAAAATTCTCATTTACATATTCCTGGCAAATACATCTGTGTTAGCAGACATCAGTGTTTCCATTTGGATGCTTTACAGTGGGAAGTAATGATTAGCTCTGTTTAGTGTGACCTAACCAAATCCTTTTAATCAACTTTCCCTTCCGCTCCGACATCGTGTTGATGTCCGTCTTCCAGCTCTTCTTCCCATTCCTCCTGCTGCTCCGTTCTGATTTAGCTTCAGTTAATTGGCATTGGCAGTTTATTCCATTTTTGGAAAAGCCTTGCATTTGCTTTGCTCACAGAAAGCTTTGCCACTTGATTTGTTCGCCAAGATTTGAATTAGCCAATGACAAGTCGGACAAAACCCAGCTGGTGAAAGATAATCACTGATGACACCTGGATACACAGAAACAGGGGAGCTGATGGACCTTTTTCACAGCAGGCAGTCTGGTTTGTCACAGCAGGTAAAAGGTAGCTGCTCTCCATTTAGGTGAGCTGTGTCCAGGGTCACGTGATTTCACGGCTGTGCTGGTAAAGGTTCATTAGTCTTAGTCTTAGGTATCCAAATTCATTTCAAATAAACAGTATAAACGATGCATATATTTACCATATGGTCACCCATTGGTTTGTGAGTATTTTCATTTTCAGCATCATTCATTTTCTAATGACTTAGTCGCAGGTCGTTAATCAGTGACGCCCTCGATCGCCCTATTTTAAGGATTAAAAATAATCCTTAAAAAATTGTTTAAGGTGTGCCAAAAATTGATTTTTCTTTTATTTGCCAAATATGATTACCAGTATTTAGACTGTTGTAAATGGCATGTTTGCCTATAATGTCTTCAAAATCTCTGTTATGAATGATATCAAGTCAGCTTATGTGGGAAACAGCATTCCTGTCAGAGGGATAGAAGCTGAAATCAGTTTTTGCCAGTTTATTTTTATAAATGCTTTATTTATCCAGGTAAAAAGTCTCATTGACATTAAAAATGTGTTTTTAAAGAGATATCTAGTCAAGAGTACAGCAGAAATTACAAAAAGAAATACGACATAACAGTTCTATAACGATGTTTTAAGGACTGGATTAATTATATAATGTGGAACACAGAGTGGATGCAATAAGAAGATCTTCATAAGTCCTGTTGACTACAGCCTATTTGTGGACATAAGCAAAGATATTACACATTAAAAACACACAGAAGCGATCGGCTTTTGGCAGACGATCACTTGTTGGCTTCACTTTTCACACCCAGAAGCCAGATCCATCTTTTATACAGACCATGGTTTATCCTCAGGCTTGTAGAGCGATTTATCCATGTAGACCAGTGGTGTCAAGCATGCAGGCCGAGAGGGCCAAAATCGGGCTGTCAAAGAGTCCCAGTGGAGCCACTGAATGGCTCAAAAATGTCTTTAACGACTGTATTTTCTTAATAATCCCTCCTACACAATAAAAATGTCTATAAGTTGTTTCTATGTGTAGACAAATTGACTGATAGTGATGGAAAATACTTGTTTCTTTGGGTTCCTTTCTGCTGTAATCTGCAAGTCCACATGTAGAGCAGGACAGTCGACTCGATGAATGTGGGAAAAACTGGTGATGTTGTGTTATTTTACTAAAGACATCTCAGGCTGTTCATGATCTTTTTCTCCCAACATTAACTGAATGAGAAAAAAACATTTATCAAGAAATAATAACTAGAATCTGTTTTCTGGTCATTTTTTGAGTGTGCGGTAAATCTGGTAAACGGTTTTTTATAAGTGATGCTTATTTTTTGGATTGTTTTTCTGCTCTGGCCTTTTTTAGATCAAATTGAGCCATGAGCTAAAGTAAGTTTGACACCCTGTGTCTGGATTGTTTTAGGTGTGAGCGGCTCGTTTTTGAAGGCATAGACCATGGACACGTCCATCTTCTCTTAGATATGATAAAAGCATATGTCACTCACCTTGCTCCGCTCAAAGCAATGTCTCCCAGTTACTCAAAAAAAGGTACAAACTTATTTGCAAGTAGTTTCATGTAGGAAATATTGTGTTTGTACCAAACTACGCCCGCCAACCAAAGGAAGTGTGCAGCTACTGTTTACATCCTGTCACAATGTCACGAGCTTCTTTTCTCTGATAGATGGAAAGTTTTTTAGTGGAGAAAACGACTAAAAAGTCACGTAGACTGGAGGCAATTGTGCATTACCAGAGGAGCTCTAATTCTCTGCTGCAGAGCTGTAGAGATGTCTGCCTTCTCCTGAGTATAACTGAAATAAATTGCACTCGTCTCACGGTGCTCGGAGCGCAGTTCCACGTAGGAACCCCACTCCTGGTATAATTTGGAGCCTCATGACTGGTAAACTGAAATGTATCTATGGGAGTTCCACGTAGGAACTGTTTTCTTTCTACCAGCCGAGAGAAGGACATTGCAGCTCAGCCGAGGGGGAAACCATTAATGTTCACATCCTGTCATCCTGTCAAAAACCTGTCATCTTTGGGTAGACACACACTTCGACACATTCTACCAAACTACACCCGCTGTGATATGTTTGGCGGGTGTAGTTTGGTAGAAAGAAAATAGCTTGAACGTGAAACTTCTAATGACGACACTGACGCTGAGTTTTTTAGTTTTTTGCTCGTTTTGTGGTGCCCTCAGTGCTTTTTATTTCCTTTATTTTCAAGAGAAGTCAGACATTTCCAAAAAATGACTATACACTTTTCACCTGAGATGGACAAGATGCTGAAATGTGTTGTGTTTAAGGTCAGTGATGCAGGGAAGGACCAACTTTCTGTGAAGTTTTACTCGCCTCTCTGTTTCCACTGACATGAGAGCGATTAGAAAATCACACGCATTCCTTTCAGGGTTGATCTGCCCCTTTAATAAATTTACTGTTTGAACTTTTAAATGCCACATCAGGTGTGTGTGTGTGTGTGTGCGTGTGGGTGGGTGCTTAAATGCCACATCAGGTAATGAGGTCATCAGTCTGCTGTGAGGCTGCCGTCCTCAACTGCATGTGGGCTTGCTGGTGGTTTGAGAAAAGGCCTCGTTTTCAGCCGGTTTGTCTCCGTCTGCAGATTGATGCCGAGAGGTCGCCGGACCAAGTGTTCGCCCAGATCTGCCGCTCGATGGAGTCTGGCTTCTGATACCTACACCTTCACACCCCAAACTCTGCAGTCGAGGAGGGTCCATCTAAGAAGACCTTCTCTCTTTCTCTCTGCCGTCACCCCAAGGAGACTCACTCGCATAACCTCACACCTGCGCCAGACTCATTGAACTCCAGTGGTATGCATGTCTTACCTGCAATCAGTGAAACTTCTCTCTCTCTGCTTTTTGACACTGACAAAGCGCCTGGTTGTCACATTCTGCTTCACAAAAATGCATCCCCCCAACCCCATCCCCTCTTCTGTCTCTCTCTGTAAAATCAACCTCAATATATGCTGCCAACTGCCACACCAAGGCAGATAACTGTACTGAGAAAAATAGCAGTCCCTGCTGTGACTGAGAGCATGCTGGAAGTGAAATCTCGCCACCTTCCCACCAGAGGAGCTGAGCAAGGTTCCCCCTGCCATACTACAAAGTGGAAATGTCAGTGTGTACTCGTGCTCTCACGCACAGCACCTTGCTTCTTATTGTAACAAGCATGCAAGAGTTAAAAGTTAAGCTTAACTGCCTTTTGTGCATTAAATTTAAAAAGGAAAAAAAAACAGAAGCAAATAAAGAGTATTAAGATTACTGCATTTGTATGTTTCCAAGCTCATCGTACAGGTGCGTGGTTTGGTATTTAACATTCAATAAAGCCAGTGCATTTGCTAAATGGAGCATTTCTGAGTGTCCTTTGGTGTGGTGTGTAGCGTGCAGCATCAGAGCTGAGCTGACAGCGCCATCTGCTGGTGAGAGGATCACAACAAAAAGGCAATTAAGTGATAAGTGTAACAGGTCAAGACAGGTGAAATTCCCCTTTCTGTCAGGATAAAGAAGTTTAACTACACATTTAATCTCTGAGATATCTACACATAAGAAAAAGGAGTGCAATTTTAACAGAACTTTTAGTTTTTCAACATGATAAAGAAATGCAGCTGTAAATGAAAGAAAGTTGAATTTAAATTGTAAGAAATGCATGTTAAATTTCAGGAAACGTTTCTGTTCATTCACAGAAAATATCCTGTTACTTTTTACTGAGCATCTGTTAATTACTTTGGTGTAGTACGGATGGCCATGGTGGAGGTCTTTATCAGTAGGAGAAGATGCAAAACTTATTAAAATAAAAGTCCAAAATATATGCACCCTGCCTTATTTTCCAAAGATTTTTACGCCCCTCGGGCCTTATGTTTTACACCCCTGGTTTAAGAGTTTAGCGTTTCAGTTAAAATACACAGAAAGATCATTTGGACATGTAAGAAGTATGACGAGAGGGGAGGAAAAAAAGAAGCACTTTCACATCTTCCTGACAAACTTGGGTCAGGAAGAACAAAATATCAGCACTGTTGGTTCCAGCAGGTGGAAAGAGGCAGAAAATTAGCTGTCACACAAAGTGCTTCTCTCCCAGTGAAAGGTCACCAGCATGGCTTTATTCTGCAAAAGGACATTTCCTGTGTTTCATACCACAGTGAAATTGCAGAAGAAAGTCTATAGAACACTTGCACGAGAAAAAGCTTCACCAAGAAGCACTTAAGATTTAATTGACAGCAATAAAAAATATTTTACAGTTAACATTTTCATTCAGGTTCTGGGAGAGACTCAATTACTCAGCATCAATGACAGGACTGCCTCATTATGGCCAATATTAAAATTGCATCCAACCCCACTTAATGTGACAGTTATAATCTAGAATTTTAATACACATCATTTTGAGCTTTTATTGCGCTTTTTTCCTTCTTGGGTGATTATCTATCCATCCATATTTTTACTCATAACTTCTTTTCCTCATTTGTTAGAACTGTACTCACCACTTTATAAGCCAGCTAAAATTCAAGCCCTCCTAAGGGTCCCTTTGATTTATCAAAACGCTCAGGATTCAGGCTAGTTCATCTACTCTTGGTTCTGTGTGATCCCAAGCACAGAAGCCACACCCACCCGGTGTTCAAAACAGCTGTTTCAGAAGAAAGCTGGGTTTAAGGGTGTGTGAGGACTGAACCGTGAATCAACTAAAGCTATTCTAGCAGAGTCAAAATCAATTACTTAGTTCCTAAAAATGATGTGAAGAATTTGCTACCAGTTTGCCAGGGTTCAGGGTTTGATATAAAACTGAGAAAAACACAGATTAATCCTGCTGAGCCAAACTCAGGGTGACTTTGATGGCTGATAACAGAGGAAGCACGGATATAGAAAAACTTATTTTCACATACTTTTATTTCCACGGTTCTCCTAGCATTTTTTAACATTATTATTTTATTTTTTTACATAAGAACAGACTGTTATACACAGATATTGAAGCAGGGCAAAGGGGGTGAGGGAAAGAGACAAAAACCATACAAAATGGTGTCTACTCAAGCACAACAAAATCTATGTGTATAAAATTGTGTGGGTTGCTCCACTGTGGTGCACCAACCACTACCTCAATTATTTATCTTTTTTTAAATAGATTAATAAAAATACAATCTTTTAAATGGACCTTTAAGGTGGACTGCAAAATTAAAGATCTAGAGCCATGATGACTGGATCAATAAAGTAGGACAGTGTGGGTCAACGGAGCCACGCAGGAAGGGAGAAGTTGTGGCCAGGTTAAAGGTCCCTCCCCCACGCCAAAACAACAGCCTCTTTTTTTTTTCTCTTAAAAATGGCACACAGCATCTAGCGCTGGCTACTTTTCACCATACACTTGTACACTCAACATGATCAACAACGGTACACACTGGGGGCGGAAAAAGAAGAAAACAGGTGTTTGTTGTGTATTTTCCGTTCACACGCCTGCCTTCGGAAATGTTTGCTCTCCGTGCTGTAGTGCTTCTTGTTAGACATGTTTTAGTGGAGAGAGCAAAGGAAAGGGAAACAGATGAAAGTTTGTTATCTGTGTGTGTTTGAGAGGTGAAGGGGGTGTAGAGAGCAGCGTTTGTGTGACAGTGGTCGTGATGGCTCCATGCTGAAACATGGGAGCTCGATCCGTTTTAACACATACAGATTTGTCTGCAGAACAAAATGTGGATCTGCAGCCTGGGGAAAAAAAGAAGAAAACAAATGAAAACAAAAACAAAACAAAAAACACTGGCTTCAACCACGGTGTCTGCTGAACTTCACCTGCAGCACCCCAGACGTCTGCTGAGGACACCGCGGCTCATAAATACTCAATCTACGGATACCTAGCTAGAACATTTTCACTCTTGCATAACACAGAGACCACATACACGCATAAAACCACCTATGTGTATCTCAGTTGATGACTTCACAGTCCACTATGACGTGCTGGTTGGCCACCCATCACCATTAGGTGGCGCTTCACCAGACTGATCATCAATCCTCCAGTTTTGAAGCAGCACAGGGAGGTAACTGGAGGGCGATGGGGGGGGAGAAACGGGGATACAGGACAGCCCTGCTGGAGTCACGGAGCTCGGGAATGTCGTGTGCCTTCTATTTTCTTTTTTTGTTTGTTTTTAAAAATAGTGTATCGTTTTCAAATCACGGATCCGTTGAATAACCTGGCTGAGGTTGAGCAGGGCTTCCCCCCCCCCCCCCTTTTCTTTATTTTTTCCTTTTTGAAATATTTATTGAGGAACCGTCATGGCCACCCTTTGCTCAAGTCAGGGAGGTCAGTTACCAACAGCCCCCCCACCAGCAGCACTGGTCTGCTCTGAGGACCCCGGCTGTCTGCCTGCCTAATGGCCTTCCTGCCTGGCGGCGGGTTAAGCGGTTATCTTGGACTTGAAGGATGGAGCCATGCACAGAGTGGCCTGTGGGATATGTGGAGAGAGCCTGAAGCTAGGGGTGCCTGGGACCCTGTCATCTGTTGGCTGGGAAGTAATTGGGGTCCAGGTAGTTGTAACCTGTGCTCTGCGGCAGGCAGTAGTCCCGGTCCAGGAAGGTTTCTGCCTGGTACACTGGCTCCAGGTGGTGGTTAGGCTTGTGGGTCTCAGTCTTGAACAAGCTGGAAGATAAGGAAATGATACTGTAAGAACCACATATAAGCAATTTTCCAGCAAGTACATTTACTTTGACATATTGGGTCTCACACTGGAAAATTTTCACTGAGGGCTGTTTCCCCATAGATTTATATAGAACTGGAAGCCTTTTTATAACTACACTGCCACTGTGGCAGTAGCTATTTAAAGAAATGCACGTTTAAGGCACTTCAGTACTGTCTTTCTTTTTTAGACCCACGAACTACAGCCATCTTGCGTTCCATCTACCATCTATGGTAACTACACGCCATCAGACAGGTAAATCACGTGTTGTACTGTGAGATTAACTTGTAGTGTACAAAAAGAAAAACATGCAAAGTCAATGATGACTGCAGGAACCTAAAAATGTTCTGTGGAAAACCTTAAAAAATGAAACAAAAATGGGGTTCAGTTTAAACTAGCTTTTAGTGGGGGGATGAATGTTATTTAGTGAATGGCATACCACAAACAAATGCAAAACATCCTGTGTTTTCATTTCCACCATGTTAAATGTGTTAAAATGTCAGCAATATTTTCATCATGGTGCAAAGCGACCAGCACTGTGTATGACTGTTTGGTAATAAAGGAAGTAGAGCTGACCAGTCGGAGCAGTTGGAGCAGAAGTCAACAGAGTTGTCAGGCGGACAGTCCTGACAGTGCCACCGCACACCCAGGATGGGCTCCATACCACAGACGTCACACTGCACAAAACAAACACAAACATATTCATCGTCCACAGAACACACTCTCACAAAAGTATGAACATATTAACACCTTCTCTACACTACAAACTTGTTTCTGAAGGCCTTGGAGTAATTAAAAGAATTATTATTCAACAATGCCATTAAAATGTGCACATTTCTTAAGTTCATTTTAAAGCTTTAGGCAGAACTACTTCCAATATTTCACAGCCTCCAGTAGTTCTATTGGGACCTGTTAAAATATAGTTGTTACAGTTTATTTATCGTCTTATGATAACACATTAAAAAATAAATATTTCCTCTGCCGCCAACTTGAATTTATTTCCCCCTCAGGGTGCGACTTAAATGCATAACATTTTGAGGGAACATGTATATGCAGATTCCTGATCTTAATGTCATCACGGCGCAGTCTTTACCTTATAGCCTATGTGCCGGATCTCAGTCTTATCCTCCTGGATCTCCTGGAGCTTCTGTTTTTTCAGACGTTTCAGCTGTAAAAGCTCTTTGTATTCTGGCAAACTTCTCAGCTCCACAGGTACACTCTCTTCATCCTGTTCAGACAAACAGGATGTTGTTTGACAGTCATCAGGAAAACCACGTACATAATATTTCCTCAACAACTCCAAGGATCTAATCTAGATGCTTTTTACCCTGCAGACTTATTTACAGCCCGCAGCGATCAGTCTAATTTTAGCTGGACACAAGCAACGTATCGATAAGAGAGTACATACCGTCTTTCAGCCTAAAGAACAAGAGTGAAAAACATGGTGTCCTTTACAAAGACACAGCTACCTCCAGCTATTTGTATGAAGAAAAGAATAAAGCAAACAAAATGCAGCGTTTTATTTTACAACAAAAGCATCACACTTCTATGTTTTGACAAGGAACAGCTTTGTGAGTCCAGTTAGGCTGCCGACGCACTTTCCCTCAGCAGACTTTCAATCTTCCTGCAAATGCGACCAAAATAAAAGACAAGCTGGTGAAGCGAGAAATTACTGTGACCCACGCTGGCAACACCTTTTTGACTTTACTCCATACCGGCGGTGTCAGAGGTTTCGTTAACGCGCTGATGGAGACGGTAGCCTGTGTACTCAGCAGGCTGCAGCGACCTGGTTTCACTAAAAGGTTACTGCCATCAAAGGCAAGAGAAAGAAATGTCAGCTCCTGGATAATGGCGAGCACCAGGAGTCGCGCAGTTCAAACAGAACGAAAGGAAAGTCTGGTCAGGTCCCCTGCTCTGATTTAGGCATTTTTAAACAGAACAAGCAGCCGTGATTAGAGTAAAAATCAAGAGTTAAATGCTTCCCTTCACCCAAATGTGCTAAAGTGGAGCTAAAAAGAACAGTCTCTAAAAAAAGCATACGCACGAGAGCAGAAGAGGAACACAGGTGCAGTAATTTTATTTAAAACCGCTTTAAATGAACTATTCAGGTATAGAAACAAATTCCCAAAAGCCCGTAACACATGCTTTTAGCAGTCTTTATCCTACAGGTCACTGCTTACATGAGAAGGAAGAGGGTAAGACTGTAAACAGACAGAAAAGAGGAGGAGTCATGAGGTTCATTATGCAGTAAAGTGACAAATAAAATGGGAAGAATCAGTGAAAACATGATAAGTCACAAGAAAGAAAGAAAGACAATAAACCTTTGAAAGAAGAAAACACACTGAAAGACAAAAGACTGACCGAATCATCAGCCGAAGGGTCCTGCACACTGTTGTAATATGCTGAGCGTTCATCATCTTCATCCATGTAGACTGGAGGCTCGTAGGAGGTCAGGAAGGTGGACGGCCGGTACAGGTGTTTGTTAAGGTGATGCTGCCGCTTGCTGGATGCCTGGAGAATAAATAGGGTTCGTTAGAAGAGCGTAAACAAGGCAAATATAACAAGCAGTTAACAAATTAAGTACGTTTGTTGTCTCTAAACTACAGGGTTGTGCAATATGAATGAAATTAGCATTATACTATTATAAAACGCACCCCTGGTGGTTATAGTCTTGGTGTGGTAGTTCATTCAAAACCAGATATAATCAAATGTAATCATAATGTCCAATTTAAATGGAAAACAACAGCTGTAACACAAGACAAAGAAAAGCTTTACTAAATGGCAAAAAAAAAATGAAGACAATCTTAGTTGATACTGTCAGCACATCTACAGTGATATCAGCATACGGTGGCTGAAAAGTACAGAGGGACTGCAGCACAGAAGAGATGTTTGAGGCAAACACGAAATGGATGACATTGCATTATTTGTCCACTTGAGAGCAATAAAAAGCTTCGTTTTCAACATCACGTTTTATCACCCTGTTCATATCTTTGCCAGCAGGCACAGAGTTTAATCCAGTCTCCAGCGAGCGCCACACAAACTCCCATTCTTATCATTAAAATACCATTTAACTGAAAGCTGATATGACAACAATGAATTAGTTACCCAGCATAAACTTTAATATTCAAAGGCAAAACCATTACTTTCAATGAGATTACTTATTCAGTATGGCTATGAGAGGGGGGGTATAGTAATTGAGTTACCTTTTTAGTGTACATGCACAGGTTGGGTGTTCTTCCAGGCACAGGGATACCAGCTTTTGTCAGTTTGATGAAGTACTTTTGAACCCTACTGGCAACCTGGAAGGTTTTAAAAGGAAGATGGTTCTGTTAATCATTTCCAACTGAGGAGCAGCTGCTTGAAGCATAGGAGCTCTCTCTCTCTCTCTCTCACTCACACACACACACACACACACACACACACACACACACACACACACACACACACACACACACACTCTCCAGGTACTTGTAGGGGGTGCAGTTAACATACAAGTCAGCCTGCCTTTTACCACTGACAAGCGTACACTTTTTCGATTTAACAGTTTGTTTTTTGCAATTTCAAAGTCACAACAGGACAATAAAAATAAAAGGAAAGATGCTTTTTTGAGCTTCTATGAGATCAAATCTTTTGGTGCATACATCTACAAATATTCTAAACTAAGCTGCTATAAAATGTAACTTAATTGAAGTTGATCCTCATTTTCTTCGTCACCTGTTTTGCTGTTCGATTGCCCAACTCATCAGCAATCTTCTGCCATCTTCTGGATTCGACTTCCTCAGGTGGGAATTTAACAAGAAGCTGCTCCAGTTTTCTCTATCAAAACACACAAAACATCAGGTTAAAATTATTGCTTCATTCTTTAATGTTTTTAATAAATCTAACAGGTGTTGACAAAAATCATGTTTTGTTTATTTGGTGGGGCGTTTTTCATTAGAGGGGATAAATGAAAAATACATAGAACTGATCACCTAATCATGGTAAATCTAAATTAAATCTATTCAATTCTATTTTATTTACATAGTGCCAAATCACAACAGCAGACACCTGAGGGTGCTTTATATTTTATGATGAAGTCCTACAATAATACAGAGAAAGCCCCAACAATCAAATAATCCCCTTTGAGCAAGCACTTGGCGACATAAAGTGCATAAATTAAGACGTATTAATAGCGCTGTACCAGTTTTAAACAGGTCTTAAGTATTTATTTTCTGAATTATGTTTGGTTTCTATTTTACTTGCAAACATCCAGTTTTATGACGATCAACCTATAACAATCTAAACCACTCTTATGACAAATTGTTGCAGCGTGCTACAGAACATATGAGCTCTTACACTCTTGCTACCTACCTGTTCTTCCACAGTCCACAGCTGGTTAAATGTGTCGGGTTTATTTGGATGACAAATCCTCCCCCTGATCATCTGTCAAAGCACAAAAGTGGCAGCCATGTTAGAAGACTGACACAAGACAAAAAATAATGGGCACACCACCATTTGAAGAGCTCTTTACATATGAACTGCCTGGCACGCTGAGTCAGTCAGTTTGACAGAGAAAGCCTGGCTGTCAGATGTGACTTGAGATGTGTCATTGGGAGGATGCAGAAAAACACCAACTCTTTTAAGTGACAAACAAAATCCTGTTAGGATTCAGAGAGTGTAGTCTGAGAAAATGCTAATGTGTCTGCACAAAATAAACAGGGAGAGCAACAGAAATAATCAAGGAGTTGTTTTCTTAGTGCTAAGTGCTTTGCCACGTCTAATCCCAGCAATCAATTAAAAGTGAAACCTTGCTGCCGATACCATGTGGGAAAACACAAACACGCACACACAAAACAGAGGCTAAGAATAAGACTTAATCAGAGGAGTGGGGGAGAGGTGTGCTCCTCATGTTTCCATAGATACCATCCTTTGTGCTCACATGCGCTGCATGTTTAACTCTGCCAAGAAGTAAGAATATGAGGTTGGAGGAGGTGTAAAATAACGTGACGATTTGTAGGGTGACCTGCAGGAGATCAGTGACTCACCAGCTCCGGCTCTTAGAAACTGATGTCACAGAACCTGCACTAATGATATACTGGGAGATAACTGCAGCTGTGATGGCAGCACCTTGTGAGTGTTGTGCAGAATCTTTTAGTAAGGACACTGAGGTGTACCTGCGTTTGCCTGCCGTTCTCGGGCGCGTCACTTGTGGGTAGAGGGGAGTACATTGTGGAGGATTCACCTTCCTTCTTGGGCTCAACGGGACTTTTTGGTCGAAGAGGCAAACCTGGATAGGGAGAACAGATGTTTCCTTTGACAACAAGAAAGGAAAAAAAATGCACATACACTTGATAATCAATCTATTAACAGCTCAAGTCATTCACACGTGCCTTTGTCAAAGATCAACTTTAGCCGCCTGGTTTTCCGTTTCTTGTCGCAGAATTCTCTTTCAAAATCCCCGAGGCCTGAGGTGTACTGCTCCCAGGCAATGTCAGGAAGCTGGACAACATGCTGAGGACACGGCAAGCCTAGATTCACCTGAGGATCGCACAAATCAAGGGCCAAAGTCAAGTTGAATCTTTAGCCTAGTTTTACTAAAGCACATCACAACAGGAGAGGAAAAGACATCCACTATAGTCCCCCCCCCCCCAAAAAAAAAACTCTACTGGGAATGCTTTATACACTTGAATCTGCTACTTTTCTGCTGTGCACTTCCAGGCTTTGTGCACAGCACTTAGCTGCACCAAAGGCATTGTTACCCGTTTTTGCAGCTGTTCCACAAAGCTGATGGGATCGGCAAGCGCCTCTCTCTGATGACGCGCCAATGTTTCAAGGTCCAGGATGGCCTGCGTGCGCTGAGCCTCGAGAACTCCAATAGTCTGCAGCAGTCTTTGATAACTGACACAGTGGGGAGCAAGGTTAGGCAAGAGTAGAAGGAAGACACTGCTTACATTATTTAACCTGACACTTGCAATGCTGCAGTGCATCAAACTTTTAGACCACACACCATGCATAATTCAACAATGTTGCTGAGAACCTAAACAGTTGCACAAAACATGACCCATTTTCAAAAAGTTCCAACCTATTCTGCAAAGAAAATATAAACGGTATTACTGACTCCATCTATGTGATTATCACCACAGTGGCTGGAGACTATGCATCTTCTTAAACCAGATGCTATAGTAAAAGCCTAACAAGTGTAGAGTTACTGATCTAATGAAGCCCATTAGGGACTCTAACTGCACATCTCTCAGATTTCAGACCAGATATCAAAACCTGTGCATGACAAACATTTGGGTTTTGAAGCACTTCAGGAGCCTTGAGTGACCTTTCCTCTCACACTCTCTGGGGCAATGGGAGAACTGCAAACTGAGCTGTCAATGACTAATTGTGCTAGTGACTCAGAGTCCTTACAGTGCGAGCAGAGCCCCAGGAATTGACAGGAACGTGACAGCATCCTACACAGCTATAAAGTAATGCAGGTGCTCAGTGGAGCAGAGTGGATCAATCTCTACTAACACAACATGAATGAAAATCAATGCACAGGACACAATTTCTACGACAGAAGTCAGCTTTGTTTAAAGTTGTGTTGGGCTTCTTGGCTTGTACAGCATCCACTTGATCTATGCATCGATGAAAATTCAGTCTGTCTATGCATTAGTGGCATCAAAACTACTTTCTGTGATACTAAGCGACTGTGATTCAATGTATTAAAAAAAAGGAAAAAAAAATCTGCAAAAGAAAGCAGTGAGAAGATCCATTTTGAGGGAGACTTGGCTCTTCTTCTCACCACTCTGGACACTTGGAGAGTGTCCAGAGACAAGTCTGGTGTTCCATTGCCACCTACTGGGCCCGAGGTCCACTGACAAACATCACTGCCAAAGAAAAGCTGGCCTGTACAATATTAGTGCAATGTTAATGTCTGATAATTGAGAACAGGGATCTACTTAATATGTTTAGGACAGAGACATTCGTCAAAATCCACAAAACTGGTGCAAATATAAGATGTATGAATCAAATTTGTGCCAATTCTCCACGTTCAGCAACTCCAAAGTGCCTCGTCATGCCTTCCTAAAAATGACTCCTGGCTGCATTGATCGGAGGCTTTGAAATTCTCCTTACTCAGCACAACCAAACCTTGGCATGGCACCGAAACTTGATCAAATTATCAGGCAACACAAGAGCAGTGAAATCTTATTCTAAGCCACTATCCAAATATGAAACATTTACGGATATTAAGTGTTCAAAGACAAAAGAACCCCAGCAGATTATGTCTCAAAGTCCTCCTCTACCCCTCCTCCTGTGAAGATGTACAGCAAATCAGACGACCTGCCACAGCGCAGTTAGCAGAGCCTGACTGAGCGCGGCATGGGACATGTCCACCAACATAAACATCTCATCTTTCAGGACAAATAACAAAAAAAAAAAAAAGAAAACCACAAACAAAGATCAACACTGAGAAATCCTTTCTCTAAGAAACAGCTCAACGTACCGAGAGAAGAGATGACAAGAAGCAATCAGCATAGTAATTTTACAATCTCCTCGGGCTTTGGAAGAGTGACAAGTGGCAGTTAATTCACACAATAACAGTCCCAGATTGAAGGTGGAAATTAACTGCTGAAACATGGGAAACCTAAACAATAAGGCGGGAGCTATAGTTAGACGTTCCCGCAATTACTGGTGGACATATTTAAGCATTCTGTCTGCGAGTTGGCGGTGTAAAAACCCACGAGCTTCAACAGTAATTCAGCTTGTAAGCTTGAAAGCAGACTTGTAATCTGCTTTCCAAAAAGACTGTTCAATGTTTTCTTTTCATTATATTTACAATGTATTGTTTGTTTGTTTTAAACTCTCCATTCTAACGTGTGATGCAACCAGGATCTTCACACAGACTTCTGTGGGTGTATTCATCTTTATTGCACTATAGTACAATTTCTGAGCTGTTTGTCACTGACTATGTTTGGCCCTTTTGCACTCAGAGGCTCCTCTTTGGTGTTTCCATACATTACTGCAGTACAAGATCTACTTTTGAAGGCTTATCTATACAATGTTTATATGTATTTTGTACATATCTTGTGTAAGAGTGATAAAAACCTCAAGCCAGAAATAGGTGAGATACACTGCCCTGCTATATTCTTATATATTTCATACAGACTTGAACAAGCTCCCCTATAGTTGAACAGGGCCTACATTGTGAATACTGCTGAGAATCGGGACTAGGGCTGGGCCATATCATACAGTTCATGGTAATACCGGTATAATGTTGGGCAACAATAAGGAAATGAAATATCGCAATAGAATACGGGTAAAACGTGCATGCGCAGTGCCTTTGTTTTCAGACGCACATGGCGGAAAAACCATGGCGGCGACGCAGAATGAGAAGGGCGAAAGCGGATCGTTGAATAAAAACGGATGAACCACAATTGGTTTGTAAAAATGCTGCAACTTCAGTGGTGTGGAACTGGTTCAGCTTTCGTCCGTCAGATACACAACAAAGCACTATTTTTGGTAGAGCATGCTAGCGGGCCGTCGTTATTACCGTGTTTTTTGGAAAATACGGCACACTTAAAATCAATCCTTTGATTTTTCTGAAAATCGACAGTGCCCCTTATAATCCCATGTGCTTTATGTATGAATTCTGGTTGTGTTTACTGACCTTGAAACGATTTTATGTACACGGCGCTCGAAAATCTGTCAAATGTTTCAGTACGACTTTGCTAAGCTACGAACCCGCACCGCTTGATGGATTGTCGGAGCACTACGGCTGTCGTAGGGAGGAGCCTCGCGGAGTGATACGTACTGTGCTTCAACATAATATTACCGTATTGTGTGTGTATAACCTCTTTTTAAGTTTTGTGGATATTATACATGGTTATGCTGAGGACATGTCGGCCAGTTTCCACTGGAAATGCCTTTTGGTTAAACTGTCAGCCAGGAATTTGCATTTGCACTGTTACGTTTTTATATAACTTTAATGCACATAAAAAACAGCTGCTTGTTTAAGTGAAAATACATTATTAGTGCAAAAAACCCCATCAAAGTTGTGGAGTTGTAAAGTATTTTGTCTAGTGTCAATTATATCGCCAGTTATATCGTTATCGCAAATTTTCAAATGTATATTGTGATAAATATTTTTGGTCATATCGCCCTGCTCTAATCGGGACCATTTTTATTCGTTTAGCCTTTTTACCTAACTGTTCTTTATTTATTTTTTTGTTTGTTTGTTTTTTGATGACTACAAAGCATATTTGTAATTTAAGATATATAGTAACCACCCTGCTCTTTTTCTGACTGTTAATTATATATAGGGTTCAGTTACATGTTCTGACTGGATCCTTTTCCTATGTGATAACACAAGTACAAGTTACCCTAGCCAGGCAAAGGTTAATTATTCATCCTTGAAGGAGAAACGAAGGGTTATTGAAATCATTAACAGAAAAGGAAGAAAAATATTGCTCTACTTGTCAAATCTTTGCCTTTTTTTAAAAAAAAAAACTAAATAGTGAAATTTTTACCTATTCAGACCTCAAATGTATCAAGCCAGGGGGTTAGAGGTTTTCAATAAGGAAAGGTCATAGGGTCACTTCACTTTAAAGAGTCAAAATCCAAAAACAGTTTTCATATTATTTGTATATAAACTTAAAAATGCTGAAGCATTAAAAACATTAGAATAATCTTGGAAAAGAAAAACCCTCAGTACTTCAAATGCATCGCTGGTTGATCAAAAATATATTGATAAACATTTGCAAGAGCTACATCAACAACAGATTAAGAGAGCACAATCCACAGGGGAGCTCCCACATACTCTTTGTTGTGTTTAAGAGCCAAGTGGTCCGACTCGAAGTAATACACGTCTGGCTCCTCTTCCTCCTCCTCCTCCTCCTCCTCCTCCTCCTCCTCCACAGCCTGGCTTTGTGTCAACTCCTTGCTGTGTTCGGCCTCTTTCCCCTCTATAAATCCACCATCCTCACCACCTGCCCTGTCCCCAGGATCCCCAGACACCGGCTCCTCATTGGAGTGGCCAATAGAGTCTGAGGGAGCTGGCTCTTCCACCATAGGGCAGTCCTCCTCCTCCAGCCCAACCACCACCTCCCCCTCTTCCCTCAAGGGACCATTGTCTCTGGGAGGAGAGCTGGGCTTGGAGGAGCAAGCTTTTCCACTGGACACAGCCCTTCTGGGTGAAGTCCGCCGAGTGTATCTGTGTTCATAGAGCTCTGTGAAAGAGGTGGATGTGCTGGAAATAGAAGGGTTGCACTCTGGCTCTGTGGGGGAAGGGGGTGTTGTTAGTGGGGATGTGGTTTCTCCTGAGTTGCTGTTGTTGTTGTGGATTGGACTACTGTTCATATTAGTGGTGGAGAAGGAGGTGGAGGCAACAGATTCCTGCACTGGTGTCAGCAGCCGTCCATTCGTGTCGCTCTCGCTATCCATCACCTGCTCCTCATGAGCCAGACAGAACGAGTCACCTACTACGTCAACCTCCATCTCCTCCACTTCCTGCTCCTTGGCCACTATCAACTCAGGGACAGAATCATCCAGAACACCCTCAGATATTGGTGCAGATGAGGATGGCAATTCTCCTGAGCCAGAAACCTCCATATGCCCAGGGACAGAGTTTCTACAAGGCACAGCGGGATCAGGGGATGAGGGAGTCCCTGTCTGACTGCCGTTGAGCAGGGACGAGAAATTAGTATCAGGGGTAGGATTTGAACTAGACTTTTCACCAAGCGTGTTTGATTCCTCTGTGTTATTTTCTCGGAGTCCATTAGAAGCTTTGTGGGCATTTGGGAACTGAGAGGCCCCATCACACTCCACATGACCATCCTCTGCATCGTCCCCTGTGAGCCCACCTTCCTGTTTACTGAGGATAGGTGAGGCAGGAACTGTGTTAGCAAAGTTCTGGCTGGGTAATTCCTCACAACTGTTGTCCTTGCTAAGCTCTGGGACTGAGTCAGGACTTTCGGGTTTCACAAGCTCAGGGTCCTTCTCCTGTCCCTGAGACTCTCCAGAGCGAGAGCATCGCTTGGCCCTTTTAATTTGAGGAGAGGCATCCCGCGCCCCGTTCCCTCCATCACAGTTCTCTGACTTTTCAGGGCTAATGTCTTTTTCTAAACATGACTGGCCTCGCTTCCTGGAACTGGTCCATTGATCGGCCTCTACCAGAGAAGCATCAGAGTGAGTTACATTTCCCTGCAACAAGGCCTGTTGTTGGCCATCCTGCGAATAAGTGTCCGGTGTCTCATCATGCTTTGTCTCCTGTTTAGCATCCTGCTTTGACTCCTGCTTAACGTCTTGGTTTGACTCCTGTTTTGTCTCGTTTTTTGATTCCGGCTTGACGTCCTGTTTGGTGACCTGCTTCGACTCTGGCTTGACGTCCTGTTTGGCGACCTGCTTTGACTCCGGCTTGGTATCCTGTCTGGGAACCTGCTTCGACTCCGGCTTGACATCCTGTGTGATGTCCTGCTTCGACTCCGGCTTGGTGTCCTGTTTATTGTCCTGCTTCGACTCCAGCTTGACGTCCTGTGTGACGTCCTGCTTCGACTCCGGCTTTGTGTCCTGTTTGTTGTCCTGCTTCGACTCCGGCTTGGTGTCCTGTTTGTTGTCCTGCTTCGACTCCTGCTTGGCGTCATGCTTCGATTCCAGCTTGGTGTCCTGCTTGTTGTCCTGCTTCGACTCCTGCTTGGCGTCATGCTTCGATTCCTGCTTGGTGTCCTGCTTCTTCTTGGGCGAACGGGCCCTTGGCAGTGGAGACACTGAGGTCTCCTCTGGCTGGGCGATGCTGCGGTTCCTGAGGGTTCGACCACAAAAGTTCTCATCCAATCCATTGAGCCCCACTGATGACCTTGTGACGCGCGAGGAACGGGATGCGGCCATACTATGGCGAGTGCCTACAGTCTCCTCATCTTGGTGCTCTCTCCTCTGCAGCCAAATGCGGGCACCTGCAAGATACACATGGAGAAACTTGCACTTAAATGTCAATCTAACAACTGAAAGCTATAAACATATGCAGCTCACTGTTGCATTAACATCACAGTTTTCAGTTTGACTGGTTTCACTGGACTTGCATGCTAAAAATGAATGCATGAACAGTACCCTGTGGTGTTTCAAACAGAAGCATGTACCAGAAGGCCTTTGTTAAATACCACTCGGGTCATTGCTCACACCAGAGGGGTATTGATTTATTCTGTCATTGTAGCTAAGCAACACCTTCTGTCCACAGGCAAATCTAGATGTCTTATACCAGGTCAGTACACAGGGAATAAATTCAAAAAGGGGGGGAGATCTTACACTCGCACAAGGAAACAATCATGTCAGATGTTCCTTTGTGCCTAAATGATCAATCAGTCTGTACACACGCCTCAAATGGCACAGCTTTGAGGCTCATTTGTATGTGACTACAGCTCAGCAAGCATTTTAAGATATGAAAAGACCACAAGCACAGAAACAAGGCGTTTAAAAAAAAAAATCCATCACACAGATTGTGTATGTCTGTTACAGCAAGGGAATATGTATTTCCTCCTTGCAGGCATTTCTGTTTTTTGTCACAAGTAAAATAAATGTAGTTTAAAGGTTGACTGATTTCTGACACTATAATTCTCACATCCAATTCAACAGAGATAACACTGCAGACACTGTTTTGTCATCATACACTGCAGGCCATTTATCTCTTCATAACAGGTGTGCCAACAGGCTGCTATCCTTCCAAAACTTATCACAACATACAAAAATTAAAATCCTCTGGGAACAAAAATTCTACATATAAACCATCATCTGCATATAAATGGAAAGCCATTTTGTGCCTTTTAAAAATAGAGTAAAGGGGGGATGAGATATAGGGAGAAAAGCAGAGGTCAAAGTATTAATCCCTGTGGTACCCCACATGAAACTAAAGCTGAGGATGATCTGAAATCCAAAGGACTTGCACAAAACGTTCTCTCAACCAGGTAAGACCTAAACCACTGAAAAGCAGTACCACGAATACATAGTTCATAGTACCGTCAGTAGCTAGTTATTACACATGTAATATTACACATCAGGCAAAGTGTCTTCCTAAAGTCTACCCATATTTTTTTCTCCATATACAAGAAAAAGTCTCAAATCATCTTAATATTTCTCTTCACCTCTCTCTGATGTGATCCATTTGTGTGGGTGATGGCTGACCCGCACTATATTGAAAATACAATAGCAACTCATCTGCAACTAAATGGTAAATGAGCTGGTTCTTATACAGTGCTTTTCTACTCTACTTGAGCACTCAAAGCGCTTATACACCCAATTACACACATTTGTACAAGCACTTTTTCTACGTAAAAGTGGGTTTTTTTAATCTAACATTCAGCCCCTGATTATCTGGTGACTGCAATGAAAAAAAATCTGTTTGCTGTCGGATTGCAAGTAGCTGCGGCAACCAACTGGTCACCCAGAGACTGAACCTCAACCTCTAGGCAATCCCTTATGGCTGCAAGTCGATTACAAAGGTAACCTATCTCCAAACAAATTGTCGTCTGACTCTCACTGACTGGAATCACTCTCAAACAGACTAAAGTGCAGACACGGAAAACTGGAGACCCGACAGCCAAGTATTCATTCCTGTAATCCTTCTTCCAAGTTCACCACCTGGTGCACATGGATAGTTTGTGCATTATAATGTAAATTACCAAATTTCACATGGACCCTAGCAGACTGTCATACAGTTCATGAATACAGACAGATTCCCAACACATTGCAATCAGCCTGAGTCAGTCTGCACTGATGGGCAAAACTTAACTGTTTGTAGTCTGATAGTATCCCTATATAAAAGCAAGACTGCCAATCACCGATATCATTTTGTAGTTAAATTGCCATCACACAGCAACTATGTCACAATTTGTAGAGGTATTTATTAACGTGTTTTAAATCTATGAGATTCTGAATGATTTTTAATGTGAATTTCTCTGTATATAGATGGCAACGGATTTGCCATTTTCACCAATTTATCACAGTGAACTGTTGTATTGTCTCAAACAGATTTCATGTAAATGCTAACTTGACCCAATTGATTCGCAAATTTATAGCAGACTTGTTGCTCTTTTATCATCATTTTGATTGAGTAAAGTTGCTTCGAAGACTGCAATCAACTGTGAGTGGTTGCAGACGTCATCATCATCTTTGAAGCAATTCCACGGCAGCAAGATCAGAAGTTCATTGCACACAGCTGCAATAATTTTAGTCATGCTGCAGTCTCCAACCACTGTTTTTTCACAGGTGATTGCAACATGAGGGAAAAGGAGAAACTAGTGCCACTATTAGGGAGTTAGGAAAATAATGGTTGAGTCGAGCCTGATGTTATATTAAACATAAAGAATGATTCCCAGCCTCTTCCTCAGGCAGGCCATCGTTTTAATTTAACACTGATATCAGCAGAGACCCAAAGCATCGCTATTAAATCAGTAATACAAAAAACTGGATCACTGCATCTCTAATAAATTCACACATATAGACAGCTAGTTCTTGTTTCTCTCAGCATTTTTTTTTTTTATGAAGCATATTGCATAAAGATCATGGAAACAAATTAATACAATTTCTCTCTCATATATCTAACAAAAGTCATGGAAGCATTGAAAAAAACAACAACAAAGGAGCTTTCAAATTGTAATTACAAAAACAGTTTACACTAGATTATGTTGTCTTACAAAGTTATTAAAACAAAATAAGTCAATTAACTCCACAATCAACAACTTCAAAAAAAACCCAAACCAAATACATAAATACCTTACTCTAAGTACAAAGTATTAATAATCAAGTTATAATTGCCCACAGAAAAATGCAGCTAATGAAAGGGAGATTGTAAAGTTCCTGCTCCAGTTAGGAGACTTGCTGCTAACACATCCTCTGCATCATGGTCCAACTAATAAATCTAACCACAAGGACAATAAAAACAACATGTTAGAGGTCATATTAAAGTGACATTCAGCAAGGTATGATCTCACTGGATGTCCTTTTATAGATGATGGGAAACAGTAGTAGCCATATATCTTGGGGACAAATCGCATCAATTAGCGCCATGGACGAGGTGCTCATTTACATTAATTCCCAGTACATCAAGCTGTGAGCCGACCTCCGTCAAAACTGATTTAAAAGCTCCTTGTCTCCCATACTCGGACAGTCCCTCCCTTTTCCCACACTGTGCTAACACAGCACCATCAAAGCCACAGAGGCTACTCCGGCTACAAATACATTTTGATAATACTCCTTCAGGGAGCTAACAATAGTCACCTGAAATGAACACTACCACATGCACATATTACTCACACTCTGCTAAAGAGCCCAGCTGAGAAAACTAATGTGATTTGTCCATGCATAAAATAAAAGAGAAAGAAAAGCAGAAAACGGGGAGCAGGAGGAGCAGGTTTTTTTCAGACAGAGCGCTCACCCTTTGACTCAACACGACAAAACTAATTAAGCCGGCTCATCTGACCTGCTCCCAAAAACTAGGAAAGCTAATCACTACATCAAAAATAATTAGTGCTACAGCTGGGCTGAATAACTTTATAAAACATTTGATCACACTTCCACCTTCCTAATAATTAACACGTTCCTGGCTTAACTCACAGGGCCTATCTTAATAGTTAATATTAAGTTCAATGTTGCATTCGGGTACCAGATTCCACAGTTATTAAATTAAAGTCGTCATTACATTGTAAATCTGACTAGCCTGCCCAACATCAGGTTCAAACTACAGTCAGACATGCCTAGCAGAAGTGCAATGACTGGAATGTTATAAAATCAGGTGACTTGCGTATTTTCCCATCCCGGCTGTTACCGAGTGGGTACAGACGAAGGCGTTCTAGAGTAACAAACATTAAACATCCTCAATGACATGACTCTCCTTGGCTGTGGAGCCTGTAGTTAGCAGGCATTAAACTACTCGCCACAACAGTGATTTCCTAAAGTATAAACACTGTGCAAGTTAAAGTGTGTTTATTTTATTTAAAAGGGACATTAACATGAGCAAATGAGACACATTTAGACGGCTTGTTTCATTTTCATCTGCAGTACCCAGCAGGCTAACTGCATTTAGAGAGAGCAAACAAAAACAAACAGAAAAGAGCAAGAATTATTTGAATGTTAAAAGATGTTACCATATAACATATTAAACGAACGTTAAAGATCATTTACAAAACAGCACAGACAGAAAACAACACAAACATGACTACTGAACCAGAGGCGGTGTCACCGTTACAATGACACCACTTCCTATTATGACAGCATTTTTGATTATCCAGGAAACAGTGATTTATAAAAAGTATGTTAGTCAGTTCTGTGGGTATAGTATTCCAGGTATGTGCTGCTCCATAAGAGAAAACAGTCTGCCCAGAAACACTTTCTCAAAAAATACAAAAACAGTTTAGATCAGTAATTGCAAAAACTAGCAAATATAAATAGATTTATAGGAGACAGAAATTCACAGATTGTTTATGTTGCAGGGTTCAACATAACCAATGGCTCTATGGCCCGGGGCCAGTAAATATATCTGATTAGTCAGCTGCTGGTCCATTTGAGTGTTTCCATCACAGCAAAATGGATGAAGCAAACATTTGATTGTCCATCTTTTTTTTTCTTAATGTCAGTATTTTCCCCTTGTAGTCTAAAACAGTGGCTTTCAAACATTTTATGACCAAGTCACACCAAAAGGCAAGCCTTCATACCATCTGTACTATCTTCCAGTTGTCTTTTAAGTTGTATACTGTCAGATGACAGCATTCTGGATACCACATTTCAACATCTGCAACTACAAGACACCTACGATTTAGATCATTCCTTTTTTGTGCGAAAAGAACCATGCATCACAATATAGTTGACACAAAATCCCAAGGCACACCTGGATTTGTCTCAAGGCAAACTAATTGGGAGTAGGGCTGGGCCATATTATACCGTTCACGGTAATACCAGTATAATGTTGGGCAACAATAAGGAAATGAAATATCGCGATAGAATATGGGTAAAACATGCATGCGCAGTGCCTTTGTTTTCATACGCACATGGCGGAAAAACCATGGCGGCGACGCAGAATGAGAAGGGCGAAAGCGGATCGTTGAATAAAAACGGATGAACCAGAACTGGTTTGGAAAAATGCTGCAACTTCACTGGTGTGGAACTGGTTCAGCTTTCGTCCGTCAGATACACAACAAAGCACTATTTTTGGTAGAGCATGCTAGCGGGCCGTCGTTATTACCGTGTTTTTTGGAAAATATGGCACACTTAAATTCAATCCTTTGATTTTCTGAAAATCGGCAGTGCCTCTTATAATCCTGTGTGCCTTATGTTTGAATTCTGGTTGTGTTTACTGACCTCCAAACGATTTTATGTACACGGCGCTCGAAAATTTGTAAAATGTTTTAGTACGACTTTGCTAAGCTGTGAAGCCACACCGCTTGATGGATTGTCGGAGCATTACGGCTATCGTAGGCAGGAGCCTCGCGGAGTGATACGTGCTGTACTTCAACATAATATTACCGTATTGTGTGTTTATAACCTTCTTAAGTTTTGTGGATGTTATACACGGTTGTGCTGAGGATATGTCGGCCAGTTTCCACTGGAAATGCCTTTTGGTTAAACTGTCAGCCAGGAATTTGCATTTGCACTGTTACATTTTTATATAACTTTAATGCACATAAAAAAAAAAAAACAGCTGCTTGTTTAAGTGAAAATACATTGATGATTTTATTTGCACTAATAAAATTGCGGAGTTGTAAAGTATTTTGTCTCGTGACAATTATATCGTCGGTTATATCGTTATCGCAAATGTTCAAATGTATATCGTGATAAATATTTTTGGTCATATTGCCCTGCTGTAATTGGGATTCACTGATATAAAAGTGTAATACTAAAGGAAGCATATGAAGCTATTAAAAGAATGCAGAGCTTGTTAGTGCCACAGGAAAACACTGAAGGCGGCTATGACTGTGAAGCAGTCGTGAAGCTGAACCTTCACACATTTGCAACTGAAAATAGAATTGTGCACAAGCTAAAATACATTTCAAGGTTAAAATTATATAAGGTTCATTCCAACAAGTGCTTCTTTTTTCGGTAAAAAGGTTGATGAAAACAGTCATTATAACACAGGTGTAAATTATGGTGGAGCTGCAGCTTCTACACACACCCCAAGAAGCAAATGGGCAGTGTTTGCTTCCGTGGTGGAGCCTATACCTCCTAACATTTGTTTTAAAGGTTTTGTTAGCACCTACCCAAAACAGAAATCTATAAATTCTGCAATATTTTATAAATTAAGCTACTCAGCCATATATAAAAATATTAAAGCTTAAAATGTCTGTCGTTCCCCAGGGTACATCACTGTGTTAACTTTTGCTGCAGACCAAACCTGCTTGGAAGCAGTTTTTGATGGAGATTACAAATGAGCGTGTGTAAAATTGCCACATACTGACAAATAAATCCTACAGAAAATAGGATCACCACTCCTGGAAGAAACCTGAGACCGCAGGGTAAAGATAGTCTGAGGGTCTTAAGTTTTTCAAGAGCCCTGATAAGAATCAATAAGAAATATAAGTTACCAGAATCAACTTTAGTCATGCTTTTTTCCCCATTGCGACAACTGTTAAATGATTCTATTGTTCTATAAGTCTTAATTATATAATCCTTATATAGAACACCAACTTGTACTTATTAACCTTAAAATAAAATCTGAGAAGGATGAGCCTACTTTGAATTTATGTTATTTATTTTGTACTTGCTCTTAAACAATTAAACACCACAGAGGCTGCAGCTGTAAAAATAAGGCTATAACTTTCCTTTCCTGCATGTCTAACATAAGAATTTAATGGAATATGCAGTAATCTGTCAGAATCTCATGTGTTAATGACATAGCCACAATGCTGATGTGTCTATTAACTTACACGGTTACCATTTTTCCAATTTTCCTTCCATGCTTCAATTAGGCTAGACTTTATTAATACAAAAATCAGTGGCTGTGCTGACAGCAGACCTGTCCGTGTTTGCGGCTGGTCAGACGCTGCTGCCGCCGCCGTACCTTTCTAGGGAAAGGAAACTCTTTTATAGGATGCTTCGAGCTTTTATACCCACCTTTTTATACCCACTTGAAAAAAAGATTTTTTTTTTGGTGATAAACCACTCTGTGACTAAACTGCTCATAAGTCATGCCAGCATTACAGCCATTATATCAGATTAAGAGCCACAAGAAGACACTGTTTTGGTTAATTTGCATTTTCTCTCTCTAGTATATGAGAGAGTAGACTCAGCCAAGGATACATGGTTGGGATTCATGTTTGCTTCCTATATAAACATTTGACTGTGATGTATTCTTCTCCATGAAATAAGATGTATTAATCTCCTGATCTTTCTAGAAACACACCAGCCATTAAACCCACAGCTGCCAATTTACCACAGTAAGGTGTGACAGTGTTATTTACAGTACTAACACCATATTGCAATGTACAGTCACCGATCTTGACACGCCGAGATCAATTTGTACTCACAGATATCCAGAGCATAAGCAAAGATTTTGAGTGTGAAAGACATTGTATGTAATTAGAGGACCCATGTGTTACTGTACTCTCAAATCAACCCACTTCCTGCCCCTCTCTAAAACGCTTGTTTGGTTGTAGAGTTATGTTAACACGTGGTGTTTTTGCCTGCACTGTCTTGACAGATGTCTCATTTGCCATCACATAAAGAAGCACTGCTTTCACTAAGATAGCAAGCCTGTAAACTCCCAAAGCTGTGCACTAATAATAAACACGCAACTCACGAGCAAACTCAACTGTTAGCAAACCAGCTAATCTAAACGTGGGTAACAGAGTTTGGTATGATGCATGTGTTTTCCGATAAATAAACGAGCTCTGTGCCATTTTACCGTCCTGCTGGGCTCATCGTCTCCGCTGCCGACCTGAAGTTCAGCACTTCCACTGGGCCTACTGGCAACCAAACATCCGCGAAGTGGTGCTGGTGCACATTCCGATGAGAATCGCTCAAATCCCTACATCTCAGCTAAATCAACTGCCGCGAGCTCCAAGCCCACGAAGTTGGGAGGCACGAGGATGCTGTTTAAACTGACGACGAGACTGGACGGGGGCGCAGCAACAGCAGCAGCACGTGCCAGCCGGCTGAGTTGAAGACTAGTTTTTGCAGCAAAAAAAAGTTCACGATTAAAACTCACGACCACACGTCTGGACAGAAACAACCCAGTTATTTCACAGGGAGATTGCGAATTAGCTAAACGTTAGCATGCTCCAACTTCCAAGCAGACCTCAGTTGACCTAGCATGCCGTTTAGCGGGCTAACCATACAAAACTAACTTACCGTTAGCTCTCGGGGGTTAATTTAAAAAATATATATATATATATTAACACTTGAGACACCAAGCCGCAGGCTGTGGCACCAGCAAAATTAAATTATAAATTATTATACACGCTCCCTGTGACACTCAACGGACAAGTGTGCTGCAGTCTAACGGAACATTTTCCCCTCTTTCTGTTGTGCTCGACTAGTTAGCCAAGTTGGCTAACGTTACCTGTGCTAGTTCTCCCGTTAAGAGAAGAATCGTGGCGATTCCTGATGAAGCCCCTCTATTACTGACACCTAGCACATGCTAGCTAGCGCGACATCGGACAGGGGCGTTAAAGCCACAAATAAGACAGCACGTAGATGGAAGAAATCGCCGCTAACACGTTTTCGCCGAGGTTTATATGTCCAGCACTGAGAAGTAGCATGATTAGCAACCAAGCACTTGGTAACCAGCTAGCAGCCGAGGCTAGCCGCAGCAACCTGGCATTAGCTCGGCGAGCTAGCTGATTGTTCCGCGCATAACTTTGCCGATGTATTTGTGTACTGCCAGCAATGGCGGTCACACACATTTTGAGTGGGCTAATAAATTCAGGTTCTGTCGTTTGCTCCACCACAAGCAACGAACTGGAGGCACACTTCTAAACAGCTTTTGTAGCTTAAGAATTACACATACCTCACTTCCGTAAATTTGCTGCACGCTCGGCCGCAGCCATGTTTTCAATCCAGTCAACTAGTCGGGGTGTGTGAGCAGCAAGCGCTCTCTCGTCAAAATGCAACACTATCCTGTACATTTTTAGAGTGCCTCTCACTCTGCAACATTTCCTAATTTATGGCTTATTGACACTTTAAGGAGAAACAACATGCAGTTTAAGAGTGACACAATTAAAGAGTGGGCACAGCATTCAACATGTTTTCATCAAGTTTTAATAGTGTCAGCCAGCAAAAATCAGAATAGATCTTACTCATATGCAAAAACTTAGAGTACAGCATTTTGTTGACTCCCTAATCAGCCAACACATTTAAGCAACACTATGCCCATACACAAAAATAATGCCTTTAATTAATCAGATTGCTCATTATGTTGCTGATTACATTACTACAATGTGCTTTCTGCAGCTGTACAGTTTTAGTGAAGACAGATCTGGATTTGCGTGCACATATCATGAGCAGCTTTGCATTTACATGCACTTACATGTGATGTTCCACTAGGATTTTAATGTTCGGAGCATGCATTCTTAAAAAGTCTGCCTGCCACGTTTCCACAAAAAGAAAAAAAAAAGATAATAATAATCTATTGACATCATGTTAAATCACTCCCTTCTGTTATAAATAACCAAGTGCTGAGTCTTGACCAACATACTATTAGTACTGGTACATTCAAATACAAACCAGACATCTGTGTGAGCATGCCAATTTGTACTTCTACAGAACAGTGCAAAACACAAAATTCATTCCTGAGACTAGTCAGCAATTAGTCCCTTCATAGCCCAAGTGTCACATTTTGCTTTCCTTGTCATTTAGTGAATAATACAACAGGAAATAAAAAATATGTGGTATATCTACAGCAAGATGTATTGTGATTCATCAGTATCGGCAACACAAGACACATGGACATAGAACATGTGCTCATTTGGTCAAAGAAGAAAAAAAACAAAACAATATGGCATTCAGTGGAATTTCTTTTAGCTGCACATATTTTAAATGCTTGGTTCTGAAAACCTGAAACATGAGTACTACAGTGCTAATAGAAATTTAAGAGCTTTTTATACAGATTTGTACAACATGACGACCCTTTTCAGTTAATTCCCTCTGTCAAAGGCTGTCACGCAGGAGTAAAGATGAGGTCCTTTGCTTGGATGCTTTTGAAACAAAAAAGTCAAGTGCAAAATAAAAGGCTTTCCGTTTCTTAAACGTTTTCGATGTTGTTGTGGTGTATTGTCAAGTTCTCAATTAAACGGAGCGAGTCTCCACCTCGATCTTCTCCTCTGATTGCGACGACTCTACTTCCTGGTGGCTGATGTTCGGTCGAACCGTCAGCAGCGGACCACCGCCGTAGATGGAGTGGAGGAAGTTCCACGTTTCCTCAGAGATCTGTCCTGAATCTGCTCCTGTAGGGTCGGTGCAATCACAAATGTATACATCGTAAACGTCAGCAACAGGAAAAACAGCTCTACAGTCCACAGCATCTCTGCAAGACTTGTTTGATGCTTTTTAAAAACCCATATTAAAATATTCAGACATACATTTCCTACTAAAACAGAAGAAACAGAATTACAACTTAAAAACGTTGCTTGTACCTTGTTTGAGTGTTAAATGGCCGTTCTTGTTTACTGTTATCTTTGAATTGTCGATAGGTCCCGGTGGGTCTGGAAAAAGACGAAGAAAAGAAAATTAGTTGTGAAATTACATACATCAGTAACAGAGTTATATTCTCATATCCTAACTGTATCAAAGAGCAATGATGTTAAAATGTCAAATGCTTTTGTCACACTACAAAAAAGCAATATCTGCTCCCCATTCGCTACAGAGAGAAGACAAATATTAGAGGAGCAGAAGTCAAGACAAAGAAAAAAAAAAACAGACATTTGCAGGCGTGCCAGATGCAAGCTGTTATAAATAGATGTGACAATACAAAGTAGGGGAAGCAAAGAGAAAAAAAAAATATGAGGACAAGTGGAACACCAATGAAATGCATTTTGACGCCTCATTTTGCTGGAGCAGGATAGAAACCCGACTCGGGGGACTAAAGCGAATTCTTTGAAGAAAAAAATCAAAAGAAGGAACGGGGACTCCACAGTTTCTTTTGAAAATGAGCTGTTTGTAAAAACCTGAGAATTTGGATTTTCTATAGGAAAAAAAAAAAGAAAAAAAATCTATTTGCCTTTTTTTTCCCCCCATATGTCGATGAAAACATATAGACTGGCAGTTTGTTCCAGAAACTCTGTCTCTCCATAGTAAATCGCATGGAAAACATTTAACCTTTTTAATCAGACATTTAAACAGGACTAGGGGGGTGGAGTAGGGTGGGGGAATGGAAAGGCAAGACCTCTGTCCAATTACCATTGTCTTTTCCTTTGACAAAGCCCTCCCACTCACGAAACCACTGCATGCTGATGCAGTATATGACCACTGGAGACTCCTCCTCCTGGAACGCCTTGTTCAGCTACAGAGGGAGCAGAAGGAGCCAGAGAAAGGGAGAGAGGAAGTGGGGGTGGAGTGAGAGGTAGAGACAAGAGGGAGGACGCAAAGGGGTGGGGAGGGGAAAGAGGAGGGGTAAGTGGGATGGGATAGGGGACAAAAAAAGGAAAAAAGTAAGGATGAAAGGATTGAGAGGAAATGGAAAACCAAATCAATTCTCTCTGCTAGTTACTCCAATTAGAAGACAGTCTTAAAACCACACTGCACCAGTTTCATCTCTCTTGGAAAAAGAAGAAAAAAATGACACATTTCTTGTTCTTCCTTTTTAGCTCTGTCTTACACTTACACACACACACACACACACACACACACGCACGCACACACACACACTCTTCCTTTTTAGCTCTGTCTTACACTTACACACACACACGCACGCACGCACACACACACACACTCTTCCTTTTTAGCTCTGTCTTACACTTACACACACACACGCACGCACGCACACACACACACACACACTCTTCCTTTTTAGCTCTGTCTTACACTTACACACACACACACGCACGCACGCACACACACACACACACACTCTTCCTTTTTAGCTCTGTCTTACACTTACACTTACACACACACACGCACGCACGCACACACACACACACACACTCTTCCTTTTTAGCTCTGTCTTACACTTACACACACACACACACACGCACGCACGCACACACACACACACACACACACACACACACACTCTTCCTTTTTAGCTCTGTCTTACACTTACACACACACACGCACGCACGCACGCACGCACGCACACACACACACACACACACACTCTTCCTTTTTAGCTCTGTCTTACACTTACACGCACGCACGCACGCACGCACGCACACCTATTCTGAGCAGGCAATAACAGCTGCATCTGTCCCAATGCATTAATGATAAGGCTTTCATCTGGCTTGCACCTCTCATCTCCTGCTGGGGTGAACAGCATCAACACATGCAGCCTATCAACTGGTTAAATAGACTGAAGAAAAAGGGGCCTATACACACCTATGAGTCCTGGCTGCACTGACACACCGTGCATTAAAACACACACATACACAAACCAGTTTTGAAACTATCTAAATAAAGCCGCTGCTTGGACGGCTTTTCAGGGGAGGTGAGGAGTGGGTGGGTGCTTACCCTGACAAACATGTCCAGCTCTTGCTTACGCCTTTTCTCCAGTTTTTCTATCTCAGTCTGGCACGTGTGGCAGACATACAGGTGGTTGACAGCCGGTCCCCCTCCGTACCTGCGGGAAACAGTACATACAAACTCACACGTTACTTCAGCCAAAGGAATCGCTGGATCTGAAGATGCTTAAAGCCTCCAGCCAGTCTGAAAGCAGCCGTGTCGACTTCGTGTACCTGCTGTAAAGGTGATCCCACACGTTCTGCGGCAGCATCACTACCAGGTCATCGATGAATGTCGCTTTGTTGGGCGGCACACCTGATGAAACGCAGTGAAACAGCAGTCAGACGCTTGCAGTGTAACATTTTATTTTACATGAAATGCAACAGCTCGCATGGTTACAGATCAGTGCTGAGCTTAAACAGGGCAAGAAGCTCAACTATGCACAATTCTGTCAAATTCACTGCTCAAACTGTGCTACCAATATCATTAAATATTCTTCAGTTTCTCCTTTTTTCAGACCCCCAGAGCTTGTTATTAAAACTCCTTCCCAAACTGCATG
The DNA here is from genome assembly GCF_041146795.1 of Maylandia zebra. Classification (NCBI taxonomy): domain Eukaryota; kingdom Metazoa; phylum Chordata; class Actinopteri; order Cichliformes; family Cichlidae; genus Maylandia; species Maylandia zebra. Next base: position 10,095,292 of record NC_135184.1, read on the forward strand.
TCTAAACTCCCCGCAGGGTGCGAGACTATGAAAAAGATTATTTTTTAGATCTCCACAGAAAGTTGTTTATTTTGCTCCAATTTTTGGCTTTTTCTTGAAAAACACTTCAGATGTATTTATTACAGCCTGTGAAAACCCACTGTTTAATGTCAATTATAGCTCCAGATGGAACTTTGATTTATTGTATAAATTAGGGACTAAAAGAGTTTTTGAGCTTAAGATACTAAAAGTCAGGATACGGTGGCAACTCATTCCTAAATTTCCAGATTTTTAAATCACCTCTCTCTTTTGATCCAAATATTAAACACCAAATAGGTTGAATAAGCCCGTAAGCTTTATTATTTATTACACTTACAGGTTATAGGGTCTCATTTCCTTCTCTAAGCTAGGTTACACAAATAATTTATACAGCAAAGCTGACCTGGGTTAATTAAATGTTTGTTGACTTTTAGCAAGTCTTTTTAAAACAGCAAGATCAAGAAGGAAGTGGGAGTAGGACGAAATAACAACCCTTCCATGTCGCTGCATTAAAGCTCTTTGAATTCATTTGTCAGCTTAAGTTCATCTTGACATGTGAGAAAGATATGAGCAGCAGTTTCCCCTAGACTGAAAATCTACACTGCTGCTCCCCCAACCCTCTTGAATATTTCATTGGGCCTTGTCTTATTGATTTATAATAGGCAAAATTTAATTAAGAACCTCTAATCTTAATAGGCAAACAACAAGGCTTGCAGTAGGACCCTGCAGATACTGAAGAATGTGGGGGGGGGAAAAAGTGAACGTGCAAAAAAGCACTGAAATTTTGATGCAACGTGAAAGCCGAGATAAGATAATGAACCAAATAATGAAAAGTGACGTGTGAACCCTAAATAAATCTAAAATGATCTTAATTACTCAGTGTACCAGGTAATTAAAGTCTTTAAATTCGCTTCTTTAATCTAAGATACTTTGACTAAAATGAACAATTCAAAGAAAAATTAGTGGTTTTTTTATGTCTGCACCAGCACCATTTTACAGCTGTTTATTTCAAAAAGTCCTCCTGGGAAAACATGCAGCCAGAGCTTCTTGATGGAGTCTTAGTGTGTTTTTCATGGCACACTTGAACAGGAAAGTGAAAATAAGCTGTGATGTTTTCGGCTTTGCACACAAAATAAAACAACTGGCTGCACTGCCACAAAGCAATCATGGTTTCACTGCACTGATATTATCTCTGCTTATGTACCTGACTAGCCAGTTATTATGTGCTTAGGTGCTGGTGACTACCAAGCAGGAGGGAGAAAGCTGTAAGTGCTTATTTACAGTGTGTAAACACATTCTCTGTTCTGCACAAATTATTTTTCAGTTACGTCACTTCCATTCGCATGAACCCTTTTAGGACTTTTTTCCCCCTTTCTCTGCTAAAAACAGAATGAAGGATCATCTTCACAGAGAGAAGAAACCCCTCCCCCTCTTCTGAAGTTGGAAATGCCGTTGTCAGAATCAGAAATCCAGAGCGAGAACAAAAGCCAAAGCTGTGTCAAAGTCAAAGCAAAACGTTTTGCACAAAGCATTTAGACACAGGGCGAGGAAAAGGACAATCTGACCTCCGAGTGGCTTCAGCAGGAAAACTGACATTTTCATACGCACCTCCATGCAAACACAGGAAGTCATCATTGGAAATGGGCCCTGGCTCGGCAAATGTCTTGAACTTGTTAAGCCACTGGCGGGAGACGTAGAACTGCAGAAGGCTGGGCTCCATCATGTTGAATAAGCCCGACACCCTCCTACGTTCTTTCACTGCATCCTCATTGCTCTTTCTGGGACAGAAACAGATCAAATATTAATCAGTATTTTAGATGAATAAGCAAAAGTACGATCCAATTTTTAATAGCTGAGCAGCGTAGTGAATTTTAAAATGCTACAGAGATAAATGAGAGCTTGTTTTTACATTTGTTCAGGTAGGAGTTATAGAAGTACAGTGTGCCAGGCTTACTTATAAAAGAGCACGTAAGCTTCAGCATTCTGGACACAGGCTTCAGACACCTCAGTCACACTTTGGTCGTCAAATTCATACCACAGATTGTTCACATCATTCCTGCAATAGGCTATGTAGTGGCCATCTGGGAGAAGACAGGGGGATGTGTTAGAGCAGCATTCACAAATCTATCAAGTAAGTGTGAATTTTATTTCCAGGGGAATGAATGCAGGACACTCGTATGTGCCAAATGGTGGCAGCTGCCCTGGTCTCATGCAGAAAAGGGAGTGACTGCGCCCACTCACTGCTGGCAGTGCCATGATGACAGATGACTGACAGCAGGTCGTAGCTGGTGGTCTGGGCGGAGCTGTCTTTGGCCAAGAAAGGCTGCAAGTCCAGGCCCTCGAGGGGGAATGACACATGGGTGCTTATCTTGGTGGAGAACATCAGTTCGTGTCTGAAGCGCTTCAAGTGAATACACAGGATCTGAAGCAGGAGAATGAAAACATTTCTCATTTCAGAAGCTTGGCATTTGAAGACATATTGGATAAATATTTGGATTTCTTCATCATATAAATATCTAGAAATGTCAGTTTACCTCTGGCAAACTTTGCATTTTACAAAATTTGACTCCATTTCGTAATCTATGAGGGGGGAGGAAAAAAAAGATCAATGAGAGGAGCAGTCATTGCAGGTGCAGTCCATTTAGATCTCATTTTAGTTAATGTGCAATAAATTACTCACTTCTTGCATTTTTCACAACTGTACATGTTATCTCCTAAGGGAAAAAATTAAAAACACAAAACAAACAATTATTGAGACATCATTCTTGATGTTTGTACTGGCACAACATATTTTTCCACCCATCCGCTTACCCTTTAGCTCATCTCTGGCAAAGAAAGCTGCAAGGCAGTCTTGTAGTGTAACCACTGGACCCCAGAACCAACTAACAGGAGAAACAAACACAGAAGGAGGTGAATTTTAGACAAAAACAGAAAGCAGCTACTGAGTGGTGCCTGATGTAAAAAACAAATAAATAAAAAATACAGCATATGGGTTATAGACACACCTCTTGATGTACTCCATGACAAATGCTATCCACCCCTGTGGTGCATAAGCTTCCCCGCAGGAGCCAGCTTTTACCAGGGAGGTTTGGTGGGTGGATGAGTGGAGCTTGGCCAGGTCTTCCTTCCCTGGAATGGGCAACGAGATATCCTGGAAGTTCTCCAGGGTCACAGACACCTGATGGCCACAGAAGGTAGAAGTGTAATGGGGTTGTTGTTTTTTTTGCTTTTTCATTTGTTTGTGTTTTTTGTTTTTTTTTATAAGGATTTGTCAGGAGCTGTCACTTTGCAGAATTATCCTTAAGGCGAAAATGTCACTGTGATCACAGATCATCTTTCCTCCCATCATCAGAATGGCATTTTTTCTACCTACTCCTCTGTTGCGGCTCAACATCTCAGCATTTTCATTAACATTTCAATCGGATCTAACAACAAAAAGACAACCAAAAGCACTAACCCGATCACAGGTGAGGCACTGTACTGAGCTGACAATGGTCCCGTCGAACACGTCTGAGATAATGCTGCGATATTTCTTCTGGCGCTTGTTCTTTGGCGGGGAGAATGTGGTCACTGCTGTGAGAAAGCAGACAGAGGCAGAGAAATTTGAGAATACAGTACAGCATGTCTCACACAAGAGTCAGCAAGGATAGTTTTGGGATACTGTTACCTTGCTAACCTCTTTATATTTACAGTTCTTATTCTGGGTACGACTCCCTCTCATAATGGAGATGAACTCGCTGGCACTAAACAAAGTTTAATACCTTTCTTGTGTGCCGGGTTCAGACTGGGCCAGCCAGAGGCTGCTTTGGGTGGACTGCTGGACATTTTGGGAATGTGCCCCTCCATGGGGACTGGACTTTGTGGTCTTGTAGTGTTTGGCATTTGGATATCTGGAAAGCAATCTGCAAGAAAAAAAAAAAAGACCAAGGTTTAGAGACTCTTAAGGTCATAAATTTAGCCGTGAATATCAAAAAGTCATCCCGTGAAATATGAGCCACTATTTCTCATGTGTTTACCTGACGCTCTGCCTTGAACCTTGATGGCTCCCTGGCTGCTGATAATAGGCGTGGTCTCTGTAGTGGTATCAACATCTTTGTCGATGTCCACTCCAGTGCTTCCACCCGTAATGCCATTAGTCCCGGAGCGATACAGGTCATTAATCATGTTCTTCTCCTTCTGCCACTCCCTATTGGCCTGAATCTCATCTTGCTCGGGAATCAGCATCTCTGCTTCGTTGGTGTCATCTATCAACGCATTCCCACCCTGCACTTCATTTTCGGCCCTCTCGCTGCTACCGCAGGACTCACATGACTGGAAGTCATTGTCTGACTGGCTATGGTTGTCCTCCTCGGGACTGTCGTCCATTGTGATGCTGTGAGACTGGTCGCAGGGCTCAGGTAGCTGCTCCTTCAGCTCTTCATGAAGCTGATCCATTAAGCAGCGCAGAAACTCCTGGGAATCCTACAGTGCAGTTAAACACAAAATATTAGCAGGGCAAGATATTTATTCTACTATCTTGGTCACCATAGCATGTGGAAATCAGAGCTCCTTATAACTCACCATTTATTCCTCCAATATATTACTGAGTTTGACAGGCAAAGTGAAGCACATCTTCTTCCAAATTACATAAAACAACCACTTCACCTCCGTGTTTATCCCAATTTTGATCACAACATCTGAAACCAAATGCTCATGAACGTGTAATCAAAGTTAATGAACCTCAGACATCCAATTTCCCTCTTCAAGCCAAATGAACTCTCCTCTCACAGGAGCTGGGGAATGTTAACTTCATTCAGAGCGATGTTTAATCCAAGTCTGTGCAGCCCAGCGTGGCGTGACAAATGAATACTCTTCAGCTAAAACCTCTGAACAAACAGTGGCCAGCCGAGAGGAAACAGGCCTCTTTTATCAATTCACCATTCAGGCTTATAAATCCCTTATTTACAGACACCAGCCAAAGACACAAAGTGCTTCAATTTAACTTCTCTGAAAAAACCTTTATGTCCATAATGCACAAAACTTTGCTTTCAAGTGCCAAATGGAATCAAATCAAGCAATTTACCTTTAGACCAGGTGTGTGTGTGTGTGTGTGTGTGTGTGTGTGTGTGTGTGTGTGTGTGAGTGAGAGAGAAAGTGCATGTTAGTGACTGAAAAGGCAGAGGATTCGGTTTAGCGGAGTGAGTGCTTTGAGCTGGAAAAAAAAATGTAATTTCTGTAAAGGAATAAGAATAGAGTGATACGGAGGGAAATAAGAGAGACTATAAGATCTGGGGCATCTTAATAATCTGGGGTCAGACTGATAATAACCCCAGCTCAGCACAAAAAAAACAAAATTATCAAAAAGAAAAAGATCAATAACAGGCCTATTACATTATTATAAAAGCATATGATCTTTCATCATATTTCAGACAGATATTATTATTTCGTACAACACAGTCGTCAAAGGTTTGCATCATATCACCTGCCGACTTTATGACAAATGAAAGACTCAAATACGCTGTTTGGCTCTAGAAAAAGGCTCAAAGTGTGACAAGTGTCCCCATGTTTTTGTTTTGTTTTTTGCATTAATGAAAACATTGCGCATTCATTTCATCATCTGGGATGACCCACCTGCTGAGCGTATCCTCTAAACATGGGGTTTATGGCTTTGATCCCCTGGAACAAGTTGGTTGGGACCACATAGGAAGGTCTGCAATGTGAGAAAACACAGCCTGATTTAAAGATGTAATTTTTTTTGCACGGGTCACATGTAATGTTGAGTGTGAAATTAGAAACAGCAAAACTGCTCTCATGTGAAAGACTGTATATTAAAGATGGACACAATCAGCATGATTTTATCCACTGTTTTGCAAAGTATTTAAAGTTTGAAATTTTTTTGCTGTCACCATCTCAGCTTTGACAACAACAGAGGGCTGGATCCAACTGAATGGCTTCGTGTTGGGCCTATGAGTAATTTTGCAGAATATGACTGTGTGTTGTAGCAGTGTACTGCCACCAGGGGGGCAGTGTAAAAATAGATAAAAGAAACATTGCTGCTCAAAGTCATATTAAGCAAAGAACTTCTTTGTAGTGAAGTGAAACTGAGTGTAAAAACAACAAAATGTCTATCACAGCCAACACACTAATTTTGTTCCATCATTTTACTGCGTTTCCTGTTTAAGTGAATTTTTCAACCAGTCAGCAATCATCATCAACATCAGGCTGCATGCCATCATACCAAAATCCAGAAAGAACTGAGCCTAAAGTTGAGAGACACTGCGTGCTGATATGACAGTGGCTTGTCAATCACAAGCTAGGTCTGTCTAAAAGTGCTCCAAGCCTTTTTGTCCATTTTGACTTAAATGAGGAGAATAATTGACAATACACATATCATATTGTCCCACACGCCATCAGACTGTTTAACTCCTCCCTGGAGGGGAGAGGGAGGGGAAACAGGAGGACAAAGGAGGGGGGAACAACTAAGCTGTAGTGCCTCTTCACCTCACTGTGCAATACCTTTTGTGCAATACTTTTGTAAATAGTCAACGGTGCAATAGACTCAATACTTGAAATGTGCAATTCACTTGTATTTTTATTTTTATTCCTATTTATTCTATTTATCCCCTTCGTATATTTTATTTATATTGTCTCTGTATTTATTTATGTATGTATATATATATATATATATATATATATATATATATATATATATATATGTATATATATATATATATATATATATATATATATATATATATATATAATATTCTGTAACTCTGTAACTTCTGTCGGTGCTGTGCTTTTTTGGAAATCGAATTTCCCAGAGGAACCCACCCGAGGGATTAATAAAGTTCTATCTAATCTAATATAATCTAATCATTTTGTATTCATTAAAACTCTAAATTTGTAAGAGACCATGAATTAATGGATCAATTGGGAAGTAAGGTCATTTTTCCACACATTTTTCTTAGTGCTGTAGTGAGATTAACGCTGACAGCACAAATTATTTTATAATCACACACAGAAATTGCCCCTGCTGGCCACTGGAAATAATCCAGGACTTCCAGGTCTGAAAAGTGACCTGCATCCATCTTTTATATACATTATTTGCGTCATTTTCTAAACATCTTACTATTCGACTGGGGTGGTAATGAAAGCGACCCTGAATTCCAACTGTGGCATGGAGGCATGTTAATATTCATTCTTCAGTCATGTAAATAACCAAATACCTGTTCTTGTGCCACAGATCTGACACCAGCTTCTGGTAGCTTTTGCAGAGAGCGGGCTTCTTGTCCGTCCTCACCAGGCCACCACATTCTACAAAAAACTGTGTCAGGGGTGGGCTGCAGAAGGAGGGGGACAAAAAAAAGAAAGGATGAATATATCACATGCAGGAATAAACGAGCCTTTACCAAATACTGTCCTTCAGCAAAACAGTTTGTCATTGGTTGTCATTACTGAAGAGTGGAGTGAAGTGTGTAATTTGAAAAAACAGAATGTAACAATCAACTTTGACACAGGAAGAAAAACAGAGCAAAGAACAATACTGCATTATTATAATATGTAGCATTTGTAAAAAGCTTTTTTGATACCTTAGTATTATCATACTACTCAAGGTTAAATGTGTGTTTTCAATTAGACTCTAAGATTAAAATATATTATAAAGAACAGAGATCCAGAGAGGTTTCATTCTGGCACATCTACATAATGTTGCCTTCACTTTATTTTTTATTCATTTCATTTAAATTCATACTTGAGTCATTGAGTGATATCACAAATTCCCAGAGGTTTTGTCTCATGCGAGAAACCGCCTCACACAGCTGAGAGTTGAAGGACATCAGACTGGCTGAAAAGAGAAACAGCTGAGGGGATTTTACTTGACGAATACAGAATGGACGGGAATTTGCACGAAAGAGACAAACTACAGGATGAATAAGGCATGGAGTGTTCCCTTCCCTTGGCAAGAGAAAAGTCCTTAGACTTGCATAATGACCCGAAAGTAACTGAGGAACGCTACGCTCACACAAACAGACATCAAAGCAAAGTTTCAGGAAAAGGTCCCTCCTTCTGCAGCTGCGTGAGTCAGTTCTTCCTATTTTTGGAATGTGATTTAGATTGCAAATTTTGACCCACATCTTTTCCCATTTTTACTTACATCCAGACACAGCATCATCCATTTAATTTAAACATTTACTGGCCCGTGGGTAGATGGTATTAGAAAGAAAGAAGGGCTTTGCTTTGTTGTTCCATGAAAAATAAAAGCAATAAGACAGCCTCGAGGTTTGTTGCAGAGCTCTAAGTTAAGTGACCACCGCAAATAAGCCAAACATGAGCAGTGAATCACACAGATTGGCACTTCAATAAACAATAAAAGATGAGTCAGACTGGAAGAAAAACAATAAAAGAAAGAGGTAAAGAAAGAAAGAAAGAAATGGTGGGAAAGGAGCAAGAAACACATGAGGAGAAGCAACAGAAGACTTGTGGGGGGGTAGAAGAGTTGGTGTTCATCTGTAAGAGAAGACCCTACAGGGAACTCCAAAAGGCCATTTCTGTCATCTCAAATGGTGCACTGCAGCAATTTTCACTCACTCAAATGAGCACAGCCGCGGTTGTTTCTCACAGTCAATAAGAGGCAGTCAGATGGTGTATAAAACAGCAAATGGCTATTGAATAGGCGCGTTAACAGTGTGAGAAATGAGAGGAAAGTTAGACGAAGAAAAAGCTGTCTGCGCAGGAACAGTGGGATAGACAGGTAGACGCAGGGACAGAAGGTGGATAAACAGCAGTCTCACCAGTTGGACAGGGCCTGGAGGGCAGCGTTCATGTAGCAGGTGTTGCCTATATTCTTCAGTCCTGTCAGGCCTGACGGAGACAGAGCACACCGGGGAAATTAAAGTAAGCCTTTCATCAACTCCTCGTAAATTTTAATGGCAGACAGAAAGTGTCTACATTTTCACAAGACCCGTTTCATTTCTGAGATTAATACTTTACAGCAGGGGCAGGAAAAAGTGCCTGCCTAGTGTATTTTAGACACAGCTGCTGTGGCCTGTGGTCTCCACCCCATTACACAGCTCATATTAATGGATTTTATCGCTCCTACTACAATTCAAAGTCTTATTTCTGTTTGGGGTATAATAACAATGGTCTAAGTTCTAGAACTTCATTTGCCATAATGTTTTGGGGAATGCAAGTGAGAACCTATGTTTCTATTTATTCAGAGTCCAGCCTTCATGAGTTTTGTTGCACAGCCACTGCACAAACCACATTAAACAAGGTCCCAGCATGCACTTGTCTCTTTCACCTTGTGAAACCACGGCCACAGGTGATAAAATGTAGAACAGGGATGTGCTTCATTACTCAAATGTTGCACCTATAACAGCTGATTTCTGGAGTATATACACAACAACAACACTTTTGATAAACCCACCAAAAGAACGGATTTCCACTGTTACACACCAACATTCAACATGGAAGCTTCTGGGATGACAATCCCTTCCATCCACAGGGCACAAGGCAGTCAGTGAATGGTTTAATCAGTATGAAAATTATGTCTGATGGACAGTCACCAGAACTTGACCTAATTAAACACCTCAGGAATATGTGGGTCCAGTGCCTTCATCAAAACACCAAATGAGGGAACATGCTGTGCTGAATTGTGTCCATTCCTGCTGTAGCGGTCCAGAGATGCGTTTTCCTTTTATAAATATGTCGCCCACATATACGACCAGCCTGTTCTGCAGTGCACATTAGTTTTCAAAGCGTATTCACCATGCTTCCTAATCATATGATCTGCATGTGTGACAAAAATATCTGTGAAGCAGTGCCAGTGCCCGAGCTGCACCACATGAGGCGCAACATAACATATGTCATTTGGTGGAGCCTGTGTGCAAACATTACTTCCACAGTGACTTTGGTGGGACAGAGCTGACAGGAACCCACTGAGCTGCACTGCCGCTCATAGTCCTGCTTAGCAGCATTGTGCAGTTTACCACAGTTTTTGGCACTGCACGTCATCCTAATTTACCCTCATCTGCAGATTCATAGCTGCAAGTAAATCATTGTTAGTTGATTTTGTTTGTGTTTTAAATATATGTTTCAGATGACTAAGAGGGGGGGGGGGCTAGGCAACACATTAGCTGGCTTTTCTCAGCTCTAGTTATTTGAAGACTGTTTGGTGCATCAGAGCCGTTAAAAACACTCATCTTATTGCAAAAATTTACTTCTGTTTAATTACATTCATAACATTCGCTTTGAACTAAACCACCTGCTGATTACCGAGCTCTTGCATTTGAGGTGTTCATCTTTAATTTCGTCAAACTTGGATTAAAGAGGCGATAAAACACAATTCAATTTTTGTCACCCCACTGACTTCAAAAGTATTTGATTTTAATAATTAAAAAGGTGTCTAAGGCAGCAGAGCTTCGACTTTTAATTAGAAGATTTGAATATAAAAATGCTTCACTTACGGCCTTTAAGCCGTTTTCACTAATGAACACAGGACACTGTCCGCAGCTGAACTCTCTCTGCAGAAAACAGGCAGAGATGCCGTCTGACTGTTTTTCAGACACATGAAAACAGTCAAACGGCACAAATGACTTCTGCTCGCTCACTGTGCAGTTGCCTGCTTCCTTCAACTGAACATTGCACAGACTTCATACTGGGGAGCTGGCACGTTGACGCATGTTCAGTGTTTGATCTGAACGTGCGGGACATGTACCTCTCATATCTACCTTTGTTGGTTAATATTGTGAGAAACTGATTGCAAGTTTGCCAGTTTGTTGAACTTATACTTCACATTTTTGCAAAGGTCTTGACTGATTTTATTTGATTATTGTGCCACACATAAAAGCAACAATGTCAGCTCAAACAGGCTACTGGACATCTTTAACCTTTACCTAGCAGAGTGTATTCATTTTTTTGATTTGAAATATATTTGTTACCATTAATTTGTCATCTCTAATAACCTCTTTATAGTTTTTAAAGGACTTGGCCCATTGGTGCAACAAGGACAATGGGTAGTTCATGTTATGTAAATGGGCAAAAGTATTGAACGACACTTGCTAGTCTTTGCATTCAGGTGTTTTTGGTCTGATTGTCACAGATGAATAAAAATCAAGCCCCTAGCCATGCCATGTGGTTAATGCCAAAGCTATCATTAATAAATTAGCCAGGAGTAAATCAAATAAACAAGTCTGATCTCTTGGCAAAGTATGCCACAAGAAAAAAACAAAAAACAAAAACAGTATAGTTGTTTGTTTCAGTGGACACGAGTTGTGCCGTTTTTTTGTTTTCTTGGTTTTTTAAACTAACGTTTTTTTCAATAGGAAGAATATTTTGTCTCTACAGCAGGTACAGTATGCCCATGCTTTTGTTCAGGCTTCTGCAAGGATGTATCACTAAGGCAACCAAGAAAACAGAGCTTTGAAACAAGTGTCAGCCTCTGTAATTTACCTCAAACCTTTTTCTGCCTTTTTTAGTGTGGAAATCTAAACACAACGCTTTTATATCCAGACTAGTAATTTTAATGGCTAAACTTGATAATGGTAATTAATAACATATTTTAAATTAGTACCATATCCAAAATAATAACAATCTGTTATGTGGATGACTTGAACATGGATCTCTGGACCAGATTATCCTAACTACCATAAAAGTCCAGCCGTCAAATGTGGACTTTTCTTTGGGCTTTCAAAAGAGGAAAAATGTCCATTTTGTGTACACAGTCAGAAATCAGGACATGTCAGCTGAAGCAAATTTAAAAATGGTCTTCATCGACCCGAAAACCAGGGTCAACAAACACAAATCAATAGATTACAGCACATGAATATTTCATGAACTGCTGTATGACTGTGTTAAAACAAAATCTGCTTAAACTGCTGCTTAAGCTGCAGTAAACACCACCTCTCGTGGCAGATGTTATGTTTTTTGGCCGTCTGCCACAATAAATGGATGTGTTTAATATAAAATCTAAACTAGCTGTGTTGATTTGAATACTTTAATTTGAAAATGATAGTATTCATTAATAAGATCTATCAGCTAACTCTTTGTGACACTGATGTGGTAATCACTTAAACACAGCTCACCTCTGGCACGTATGTCGTCTTCCTCTTCCATCTCCATGTCTATGTCTTCACAGCCACCATTAGAGGGCACTCTCAGGGAGGTAGGACTCCCAGGGGCCTTGTTGCCATCCTGTAACAGACACACATAAACCTTATAATAAAAGATCTTGTCTAGGAAATAAATAACTACAGTTTAATTGTTACTGGTGGAATTCCTCATTCGTGAATATGTAAACCAGCCTGTTCTACAAGTAAACCGTATCTTCAAGCTGTGAGATAACAATAGAAAGGAAGCCTGGCTCATACCTGACCCACGTTCTGCGGCAAGGGGAGGGGTTTGCTGTTGCTGTGGGGTGAGTGAGGACCTAGTTTACGCTCCAGGAAAACTTCCTTGCCACAAGCGTAGCACCACACACGAAGCGTGGTCAGGTTCACCGTGAGGTTGTGTCTCGTGTCCTATCCAAAGAAATAAATTCTATTAAGACACGTGTCAGAGCTCAAAAACAAAGTTTAACAAGAACACTGTGTTAACAGGAGCAGCTTACACACACGCCCCTGCTTCATAATCTTCAGCGCAATCTAACAACCAGCATCTTGTAAAATGGGTGGTGCTGCTTTTATATATAAAAACTAAACGTCTCTCCTGGCAGCTGGACTAAAGTTATTCTGGGAACAGTCCAACTAAATCATGGGGTGAATAAACTCATGACTTTTCTTCTCAAATTAAATTAATTTGAAAGAGAGTTTGCTTATTTAGCACAAATTTCAAATCCACCTAACTTCATAGAACATTAGTGCAGAACTAGTTTGAGTATATTATCCAAATTATTTTGTTCCAGGTATAATTTGTAGATCCTCCCTAAGCACGCTAATAAACTGATACTTTCATAGCACCTTTCTACTTAATTCAAGCACTCAAAGCATTTCCATACTACAAGTTTCATTCAACCAATCACAACAAACAATGATACATCACTTTTATCTATGTCTAAGTGCTTTTTAGTTAAACATTCACACTCCAATGGATGCACTGGGATTCAGTATGTCAAAGCATACGTTAACACATGGAATGGAGGAGCCGGGGATCAATCAAGGTCGTCCACTAAACCTTTTCTTTTGGTAGATGACCCACTCATCTACCAATCATACATTTACTGCTCTGAAAATAAGGATAGGATACAATCACTGAATGTCTGTGTTTCTGTTCAACATGTGGCTTGCAGAACAGGCAGATTATAGATTGTAGCTTTATTGAACCATCAAAACAACATGAGCAGGTGACAGAAGTAATTTGTCACAGGAAACAAAAGGCAATACAATAATATTTTTTCTTATTTTTTCAAATCCCTTCAAAGACCTGTTTCAAGTTAAACCTGGATTTTAGGCTAGGGTAAGAGTCTGGCAATTAGTTGTGATGGTTAGATTTCAGGGCAAGACACTTAGGAATAAATTAATATCAATGAATGTACCCCTCCATCTACACAGAGATGGTAACAGGGAAACAAACCATCTCAAACTGGGCGCAGCACTTACACTGGTCCATAGTAATACACCACCCAAATTTGAAGTAGAAACAAACAAACAAACAAAAAAGGATAGACTTCAGAGTATTTTAACCACAGTCAGACTAAACTGGATGTCTCAAGTCAAAGGTGGAGATCAAGGCAGAGCGAAGGCTAAAGGGGAAACGTGGCCCAGTTCTGCTGACCCACTGCTGTTGGGCGGGTTGACACGAGACCGAATAAGAGCAGCAGCACACACTGTATTATTCATCGGGCCTACATTAGCCTTCCCACAGCGGTGCAGAGCAGAGCTGGCAGAGGTGACACACTAGACTGAGCACAGCCTCGAAACACCACAATTTAAAACATTTATAAAGGGAAGCATGCCAGGTGGGGCATTCATAACAAACTGAATTCACAGAGCTTTACAGCATGTTTTACCAGCATATATAATATTTAACTGTTTAAAACAAATTCAGCTCCTTGTTAATTATGATATTGCGTGAGAAAAGGGAATAATGCAGTAAAACCTGTCCCATCACAACAACTCATGCCTCATTCTCAAGCTATTTTCAAACTAAAACTAAAAACACATTCGTGGTGTTGTGGCAGCGTTGGCCGCAATAAAACATCTGCTTTACCCTGTGATCGTCATAAGGAGGTGGTTGGATCTAGTTTTGTGTGTCAAATAATTTAAAAAAACAAAAAACAAAAACATTTGACTGTCAAGTCTCCTTCCTAAGCCTCTTCTGTCTTTAAGAGTGAAATAACTGAGTGCTAGGAAATGCAAGAGGCTACCATTCTTCTTCTTGTGATCCAATCAGGAACTACACTTTCAGAGTACCGGCAGCTTGAAAGTAACTGGAAAGCTTAAAATAATTTTCTTGAAATATGCAGGAGTTTACTTTAAACATCCATTTTTAAATGTATAGTGGAGTTTGAAATACAAACAAAAGCAAATACCTATTTAAAGCTAGACAGTGTGGTATTCATAGGAATAACTGAGTATCCTCCACTTTGAGAGACGGTGATAACTGGAATTAAAAGTGCAAAATTAAGAAGATGAGAAAGCAAGAAATGAAAGATTTTTGTTTCCCTTCCTCTTGTCACTGCTTTTGCTGGGGGGATATTTTAAATCATGTGACTGTAACTGAATGTGAGATGATACAGCAGTGCCAGAGGGATTTAATAACACAGTATGAGCGAACAAGTCCACTGAGTCATCAGTCAGTCATTATCTTCCTGATGTATGTACTGAAGCATCACATGCACCTCAGCACTGGTAGCAGGTAACGACCTTAGACCACCTTTTACAGAATTTCAGCAGAATAGTTTGATTTCAGTGCTTAAAACCTGAAATTTTTTTATTTTTAAGCTGTTTATCTGCCTGCTAATGTGCCAAATAATAAAAATGTACAGATATTGAGTTTTGGTCAGCTCTGTGATCTATAGCTTGACAAAAACATAAAAACAAAAACATTATCCCCCTTTACTACTGTGTCACATACAATCTGGCAGTAGTCTCCATCACTGCGTAGTCAAGAGATTAAAATGGTTCTGTCCCCTCAGGGCTTCTGGAGCACTAATTAAGCATGGTCCCTATTCTTGAAAGATTTAGATGGCTTCAACTGGAAAGAAAGGGAAAAAAACAACACACACACACACACACAAAAGGTGGCTGGCGAGCACCGCAGACAAATGTCCCAGATAGAGGATCCATATTAAATTCATGAGCGATATCATTTAAAAAATGGCCAGCTAATATTAAATTTCTCCACCAGTACCCTCTGTATCCAATATCCCTCTTACAGCCTTTTCCAGATACAGACTTAACAACGGATATAGTAACAGCCAGAGCAAATTACATGTTTGCCCCTTTAGTCCTCCTGTCCCCACATGGCCCTAGCGTGCTGGAGGAAAAGCTTTAGTCAACAGTGAGAGCACCAGAGGGTGGATGAGCTGCAGGAGGGGTAGTTACTGTAGCCATGGAACCGACAGTAATAGTGAGTCTCCTGCACTTCCCAGAGGAAAGGAGATTAATAATGGATGATCCACTGCTGAAACTGAACTGGATGTGTGGAGATGTGGCCAGACAGAGTTGGCTTGATGGTTTTTGAGAGCACGTGCACTTCAAAAGCTAAAAAGATGCACACTCGGGCTCTTTGACGAAGAAAAAACAATAAAAAATAAAAGTGGTGCTGGAGGTGCTTTTATTGCAAGTCATGACTCCTGGGACCTGGTATTCCTGAACTACCATCTGTTCCTCATCTGCTTCTCCTTTGGTTGCATGTAATTTCGATTAAGTTGCATGTAATTTCAAATCCTGATACAATGGAAACGCACTGGAAAGTCTGAGATGTCTCACCTGTGAGTGAACAGTGCTGTGGTCAGCATGAGATTCTCCACAACCCACGTAGGGGCATCCATTCTACGGAGAAAATTAAACAGGGGATGCAGAAAAATGAAAATGCAGTCTAATGCGGATACTTTTTCACCAAGCAAGAGCAGCATTTTCCAGCAGCAAACATCGTCTTACCTCCAAACAGGCCCATAAATTTGGTCCACCAACTTTACAGTCTTGGCACTGGCCCTAGAAAAATGTAACACCCAGGTCAGGGTTATTTCATTTAAGGTGAGAAAGTACCAAGACAATAAAACCAGGCTTGTCATGCAGTCTTTGTTATGCTGCATAGCACTTTTAATACAACAGAGGGTGGAGAGTGTCACTCACATGAGATTTTTGAATAAGTTCTTCCTTGGTGATCTCACCCACGCAGTCCAGGTGGGGGCAGTCACAGCTGGACACCGGTGGCATTGCTCACCCACTGGTCTGAGGATGTGAAAGAGAAAGAAAAACAAACCAACAACATTTAGTCCATGACTTGCAATTTGAGTTGAGCGACTCCGAGTTAAAACAACAACAAAAAAAACAAAACAAAAGAAGAACAATACAATGGAGGGTTTCTTGTCTTAAAACTGCGCTTCTCAACCGTGTAATTGATAGCTGACAGTGTAACAGAGGATATATTTAAAAGAACAACTCTGATGACAAGCAAGACAGTCAGGCTTCGAGTAACCTGACTCATCGCCTCACAAGATAAATTTTTTCCATGGCTGCATGACTGGCAAATCCCCTTATTATCAGCCACTGACATGCCAAGCAGTGGATCATGACACAGTTGTCCAGCTCATGTCGAACAAGCAGTCGCATCATAAATGACTTTAATAATGACAAGGCAGACTGCTGAGATTTATGAATGAGTTAAGACCAAGCATCAACACCCAGGGCTGAAAAATAAACCTACTCTGGAAGTGGAAAACAATGCCACTCCTCTTGAATAGCACAGACGCCATGAAAAGACAGCCAGCTTCCAGCGTGAAACATGAAGCCAGTGGTAAACAGTAAAACAAACTGGTATGCATCTAATGCTATTCTACTTTCTGAGCCACAGTCACACATATTTATATTGTGGTTTTATTCTATGGCTTTAAGAGGTTTTGTTCTGACAAGTTGGATCCATGTAGCGGTGCTGTCTTTTGTGGCCAGCAGGGGGCGACTCGCCTAGCTGCCAAAAGACTTCTGAAAATAAAATAAAAAAGAGAACACCCCTAGGCTCCCTTCCTCTACGACTTCTGTGAACACTTTCCTGATGACTTCACAGACTTAGTCGCCAGTTTCAGGTTATACTGAATAAAACATGTAGTTATTTTAAGGCGGTTATTCTAAAAGCCAGAAACAATTATCTAGGGTATATTATTGCCAAGAACCTTTGAGTGTCTGCTGTGCCTCAGTTTTACAGCAGGATCTATCACTGGTTTGTCCCATCTGATTTCAAAACACCATAATGGAGAGTACAAAAACGTGTCTCATCCATCTGTATACTGGATTTAGGGGCAAAGGTTTAAACACCCACATGTAGCTGCTTCACCTCCACTAATTAAAGTCACTGAACTCAACCTCTCACTGTGTTTGCTGATGGTGCCTTTTTTAATGGAGTTATCTGAGAAATAAACAAACACTGCTGTGTGATACAGACTGTCCAGAAAGCCTTTGCTTCAGCTGTGCTAAGTGAAATTATCATATTTTGTATGGATGTCACTTAGCATCAATTAGCAGATGCACCTGGTCATACAGCTCAAGCTAATCAAGCTTGCTTGCAAAGAAATGTCTACTGAGAAATACGCTTTGTAGAAGGGAATAAAAAAGGGTCACATTTTCACCGACAGCAACACTGAAATGAATGACACATGTCCGACTTGCATGCCTGAAAATCGTGGATTGACAATAAACACACTAAAATGAAAGTGAAAGTCACTCCAATGATCCCAGGCACAGGCTTTAGATCACACTCCATTACCATTAGTGATGATGGTCAAATGGACAAATTGACTGTGCTGCAGTCAGTTGATTGAGAGTCAGAGACGTTGACAGATTAAAGAGAAAACAACAACAAAAAACACCAAGATGTACTAATTAGCTGTGGCTACAAGCCTATTTCCTGCTCTGTCTGATGGATGTATACGACATCATGCACCTGAGACTTCTCATCAGTTTTCATTAGAGCTTATTGATAATTTAAGGTTTTCCCTGCAAATGAAAATGCTGGCATTCACCAAAGAGGTTTTGCCCAGCACCAAAGGAAAATCACCAGCAAAAACAACAGGAAAATATATAGACTTCTGCTATCTGGGGTAACGTAGCCTCTTTGCTTTAACTATAAGCAAATCAATAGTGCTTACATAGCTGATTTTGAACCAGAGGATAAACCCTTACTCATTCACAGACAATTCTGGATCCCATCTGCAACCATAACAGGTTATAATGATTGATTATTCAGCTTAGGCAATTCAAGTTTCAGTAATATAATATACATAAGATGTATCCAGCAGTGCACCATGCTGCCAAAGTCTGCCAATAAATGACAAAAGCTCTTCCAAACTTCATCAAACACATTCTTGCACGTGCTGAAAAATTATGATGCAATTATCATTTTAGTACAAATGAAGAGCAAAATCTCTGTACTTCCACTTTTCCGTGTGAAAAGAGGAAGCTCAACAAAGACATGAATCCCGTGCAGCGGAATGCTGAGAAACCGCTGGAACTTTCCATTATCGGGCTCCTCATCAAGAACGCAGTCGAATCCCCTACCCCGAAGAAACAAAACAGAAAAAAAAAGGCTCACACACTGACACAGATGGCCTTTAGGGGAGCAGGGGACGTGCCGATAAAAATGACAAGGGACGCTGGTGGCTCGGGGTCTGCCTATCCAGAGTGCTGTGTGTAAAGAAGCATTTCATCATAAAGCAAACGGCTGAGTGTGAGTGTTTGCCGGAATCATATTTCTCTTAAGTCACATATTACTCCATCAAACACTGGGCAACAACTGTAAGATATTAACACATCATATTTTATAAAAGGGGAAAATAGAAAAGGCTGCAAATGAACAGGTGAAGGTCACTCCAAACTTTCAGGGACATTTTGGAGTGATCTTCTTGCTGCCTTTGGTTCAAATCCAGCTCTTCACAGCAGACAAAGTTTCTCTCAGAACAGATGGCTTGCTTTAAAGTAGCTTCTTTAGCTTATTTGACATCTTGTTAGCCTGTGTTAACTCCTCCTGATAGTTTTTCCTCCTTATCTTTAAGTGGTTTTGCACAGTTTTGTCCACACCAGAACGTGATCAGTTTTACCTCCTCGCTGTCCTCCTCTCTATTAATTAAAAAAAATTTGATGTGTACTTTCTTTAAATTTACACTTTTATATTTCATTTGTGCGCAGCTATATAAATAGTCACTGTTGTGGGCAAAGGAGCTTGCAAAGAATAGTCACTGTTGTGGGGTTTTGTGAGCACAAAACCCCACAACAGGTTCTGGGTACCGTCACTGGACGGAACAGAAGCATTAAAGAAACAGAAAACATTATTACACAGTCACACATTACACAAGTGATAACACTTTGCAGTGTTTTTCAGGAGGCACAAAAGCCAGTAATTTCACTTTTATCTGTTGTGTCCGATATGGACGACAACAGCCACTAAAAGGCTTAAAATAATAACTGCTTCTTTTTTTTTTTTTTAACTGAAAATACCTCTTTAGTCTTAAAACTTGTGTCCCAGATCAATGATAGCATCATTCACCACAAAGCTCCAAAATGCAGTCGCTGGCACAGATTACAGCAGTCACATGTACTTACAGGGTGACTGAGAGTGCTTTATAAAAATATGAATGTTTTCCTTTTTATCCAGCATTGGATTTTTGTTTTCAGTTTCACTTCATTTTATTGATATACTCATGGTGTGCTTACATCTTATTTGCCTTTACTTTATGATATTTTCTCCTTTAAAACATTCTACATAGCTTATCTTTTTTTAATTACTATTCTTCTTCTTTAGTACACTGATTTCTGTCTTATCAGTCATCTCTTATGCACTTACAACTAACCATCACAAAAGGTGCTATATAAATAAAGACTTACTGATTGATGACAGCAGATTCACTCAGCAGATTTAAACCACATTAATGATGAAATGACTCATACAGAGTGCCACAGCATACACAATGTCTTTAAACCTATGATATACCGCTTTGGCTTGCCAACAAGCACAGAAGACACCTGTTAAGTGCAAACGTATCAGTAAAAAAAAACAAAGAAATACACACAGGATATAGCTCCATCTATTTTAGTGCAAAGAGGAAGATGTGCATCCTCAAAACAGAGGGATGTACTACAAAGTGAGAATAATGGGTTAGTGAGGTATGTTGAGCTTAAAATCCGAACTTCCAGTGTCACAACTTCTTTTTTACCTTCCTAGATCACCACTGTGACTATTGCTGCTCAAATAACCTGGTCTGGAACAGGTTAGCTTCAGAGTTTACTTTAAAATATGTGTAATTATGCACCACATTTTCACTGATTCTCTTCAACACAACCAACAGCTCCATGGCTCTGGGCCAATAAAGTGATTGCTCTACCATATCTTATTGTTCATGATAACGCCAGTAAAAATGTTTATGAGATATAAAAACCTCATAGCAATAAATCATTGCTGTAGCAACACCATGTGTTTATGTTCCCTGGTGCATGCAACAAGACAATACCGCATGAGCACACAAGGTACATGTCAGCCTTCAGTGTTTTAGTAAAAAGGTACTTCAACAACTTCCAAAAAAGCACACTACTCTGGAAAATATGCAAGAAAAGTGTTCCCACCGCGGGTGAAAACAACAAATTTGTTTCACCACTCGAGGCAAAAACACAGTTGAGTACAATCAGGCTACAAAGGAGGAGATGCTAGCAGCTGGAGATGTGTTACCCAAAGGTACACAAATGTCTCCGCCAAGTGCCGCTGGAGCACTCGCTGGTTTGAATCTGCATGACAGGAATTGCAAATGATAAGTGGAATTACTGATGCAGTTACATGCTGGAAAAGCGGGGCTTTAAGCAGCTGGTTGAAAGCTCAACTCAGGACACGAGATTCCAGTTGGAAAATATTTTTTAATTTACAAGCTTAGATTACTTTAGCCATTCTAAAACGTACGTGTTAAGAAGTTATTTAATACTTTTACTTAACTTTGTCACAGGAAAATCTCCCTAGGTTAGTATTGCGCTTACATTTGATTTATGCTGCATAATGGTGTGTCACTATTACTGCACTATAATGCCACTGACACTTTGTTTCAATAGATTTGCACTTTGAATAACAAACTGTGTCATCAATGACAGTAACTCATTAGAAAAGAGGGATAGAAAATGCTCTTCATTCGCTTACACTTATAAATGCTGCTGCCTGCGAGCATCAATAAAACATTGCCCAGCATTTTTTCCTTGTATCATCAAAATTATTGTTATGTTATTGTTGTTTCTTGGAAGTTGACCTATATCACCTTCTTCCCTAGTTTCCACTGATTAATTTCCCTCTGAAGAAACCTTGCTAAAATGAACTCTTTTTAATGACTTGTTTATTTCTTACAGTCAGTATTTTTCCATTAAAACACCAGTAAAAGTCCTTTGTAGAACAGCCTGTCTAAATGAGAAGAGCCAGCTGTTCACCTGCCACGCCAGAACTACCTTCTCTGCTATAAATTAATCATCTAAATTATTAATCTATTAATCATTCTATATTCCGGGGGGAGGGGGGGGGGGGGTGTTACATTGTCCAAGGATGATATTGATCCTTTACTGGGGGAATTTGTTCTATTTACATGTAACCTATTCAGTCACAGCTTACTTACACTATCAAATGAAGGCCTGCAGTAAAGTTCATTTTTCTCCCAATCTCCTCCAAAGTTTGTTTAACACAGACAAAAACACTTTGTCACCAAAAATATTCCATTTCACTTTGATCAGTCTAAGGGATTTCTACCTCTCCATCATTAAGCTGTGGTACAGAGTCAGGCGTAAACACAACGGGTTAGTTTTAATGTTTCTACAGATCCAGTTTAAAATTTCAGAGCTCAAATGTGTAGCAGTCACGTTTTTTAATAACTGTTGCGCTGAAAGTGCACTGAGTGACAAAATAAATGACTTTCTGCAGTAATACTCTCAGCTTACTTGCAGAAAAGTCGTCTTTTTTTCATATCCTTTATAGACTTTTATCAGGAATTCCTCTGACCGAAGCAGGAGGCACTCAATCGCAGTCAAGTGAGCGTACACAGAGCCTGAAGCAGAAAACCAAGTTTAAGAGAGAAAGCTGATCATTGTGATTCCCTCCCTCTTTGATTGTTTCTTCTTTTGTTTTTTCCATTGTACAGCCCACAGACAACAACAACAGTATGAGGGGGGGGGGAAGAAACCTCAGAAGTACACACAGGACATAGCTCCATCTCATCAGTCGGTGTTTGTGGTTAATGACATGAAGCCAACTTTGTGTTTTGTTCCAAGTGCTGTTTGCACTAATATTACTCTTGGATGCAGATGAAAAAAAGATGCACATGTAAATGCATCATTACAAGCCAGGCCGGATCATCCAATAGCCATTCTGGGCACAAAATCACGGGTCGACAATGCTTGAGTTACTATCCAGGTAGCACATAAATGTTTTCTCTTCAATTTGAAGTCTTCTCGTTTCTAATCACCCAAAGAAATATATAATAAAATACTCAGCGACTAAACAATTAGCTCCAGGTCTGTCTTTGAGCAGAAGATGGTAAACATTGAGTTTACCTAAGTAATTAAAAGCAATCAGTTTATTTCTGACAAAATGTGATCCTCAAAACTAGAACTGCTGATTAATCCATCATCTTAGCAGTGAGAAAACAATGATAGTCCATTAAATATCTGACATTAGATATCAGATATTATAATTGACAGCAGGAAGATGGCAAATATTTCAGGGTTTTTCCTGCTCAGAGTGGACCTTTGGGGGACAATGCCCATAAACACAATTGCTCTGCATATTGTTAGGCAAAAGAATTAACAGAATTGCATGCAAAGTTGTTAACATCATGTTTATCACAGTAAAGGTGGAAAGCCAAAGGTTTATTTATGCAAAAAAACAAAAAAAAAAACCTGCATCTGTGTCTGGGTTTGTAGCGTCATGATCTGGTCAAGACAACAGCTTGACTGGGAGATATGAAAAGTTCATGTTCAGTCACGTGCAAGTCAATAAGCCTGCTTCCTCCCTTCAGCAAAACCGTCTCTAAGTCGAAGTTAACAATCAATGACGCCTTTGAAACTGATTTCATTTCATACCAACGCTAAATCCCTGCAAAGTGAAACAGGGCGAGGTTTCGTTCATCTTACCAGGCTCCTCGCAATTACCTGGACTTTGCGGCCATCCCTGCAAAAGCTGAAGTGACCTTAAACTCTGTAGTACACACCAGGAAAATCTGATTAGAAGCTAGTTTCACTGTCAAGCCTCGTGAGATTACGTAAAGCTGGTGATAGGAAGAGTATCTCGGCTAACAAACCTTTCTTTGCACCGTTTCACTGCCTCCGCCAGCAACGTGACAATACTACATGATATAAACTGTGCACAAAGGGGTGGCGCGGTCAGGGTGGGGCGTTAACCCGAATCTCGCACCACTAATGAAAGCAGCGATGCTGGCTGTGGCTGTAGCTGTTATCTTTAGGGAAATTTTGAAATGATAAGTAGCAACACAATAAACACCGGAAGGCGGAAAAACAACAACGCATGTAAAGCTTAACAGCTCACTTTAGCAACAGACTGTCTACAAATGGGTAGCATTGGCCACAATGTTAAAAAAAGAAGAAAAAAACTCAGTTAAAAGGGACCATGGTTTAACTACCTTGGTTTAAAGCAGCGGGTGGTTTAGCCTCACGTAGATAAAAACAGTGAATACTACAGATGTGTGTGGCTTCGGCCTTGTCCAAAGTGAGCTGTCAAAACCAGTCGAGGCGTTGACAGCGTCACGGGCTGACTAGCACTATTTCGCTGTTAACCTTAGCATGCTAACGGCCATCCTAAGAGCATTTTATCTGACGTAATATCCACAAGGAACATATAAAAACAACAAAAGGTGAACGTATTACCCTCCAGAGAGAGTGTTTAGGTGAAATGGTTAGCCAACTTACTGGCTAACGTTAGCTTCCTGTGATCGGGGACAATCCCACAGTGACTACGGCACAGTCAGCCGCAACGTCAGCCTTCGGCCTTACCTGCTCGGTACCAAAGGACGCCGCTTCTCAGGTGGATCCGATGGTACTCCCGGTCTGCAACATAAATTCAGTCTGTACTTAGAGAAACATATTAGAGTGCAGTCCTTTCTTCACATTAACGATAACCGTCCCTGTCGCTCAGCGTGGTTGCTAACGTTACTGCTGTCCCCGCCTCTTTTCCGGTTTAAAGAAAACATACGAGCCCTCCCCATCCTGCTGCACGTTTGATTTTTAATTCTATACAGTCTATAATTTTGTTTTTTTAACAGCATTATAGCCTCACTGTAGATTATTCAATTAGTAAGTCACATAAAAGCAAATATTAATTATCTTTTGAGCCTAGTGATCCGCTCTTATCAATATTGAGGATCGGATGTGATGGGACAGTTATGGACTATTAGAGAAAAAACTGCCAGCGTCTTTAAACTTTTTTCAGTTCACTTACATGAAGGACAAAATGGGTAGCAATAAAGGAAAAAGAATGATTTGGTGATCATTAAAGACAACATGCCCTGTAATAAACCCATCCCAAGCGCCATCTAGTGTTTTCATAGTGAAGAAATCCCCTCTGCGTGGATCCAACCACCCCAGTCACCAGTAGAAAAGCTCCACTATCAGATCGCGCTCGTGTGGCACCATCTAATGTCCCAAAATGTTCTTATAAATGGATTATAAACATTAATGAGCGATTATGTTACAGTGTGATGCTCACACAGCTGGACTGCTAAGTACTTCAACTGTATTGCTGTCCACTTCTTTTTGGCTAAGCAAATGATGAAGATTGTTATTATTATTTTACAGCTTTACAAAAATAGCAAAAAGCAAAACATGGCGATAGAAATATATGATTATACAATTGATTTAATGCAAAGATATTAACCCAAAAGGTAGAGAGTTATTATACCACCATGTTTCACACAGCATGAATGAGAACAGATTTCTTAAAAAATAAAAATAAAAAAGATTAAACACATACCAAAGAAAATAATACATAAGAATAAATTAATCAACAAGTTAAGAGACATTTGGAGAAACTAAACCAGAGCAAGGCTGCTTTTTCTGATGGCATCAGCCCCAAAGTTCTATCTATGATCCCAAGTCTGTGTGATAAGGCGGCCTTTTGCGGCTGGATTTACAGTGAGGAAGACCAAAAACACACTCCTTTAATCCATGGCCTCTCCTACAACCTTTAAATAGTGTCCGGATCCCAGGGAAACATTTGCCCAAACACCCTGGAGAGGACACAGAAAAGACAGGTGAGTAATCATGTCTTAGCAGCAACTTCTTTGCACCAACCTTTACCTTTAGACTTTGCACACACATTTGCTTAAGTTTTCCTCAACAGTAGACCTTATTTGCTCCCAGTAACAATTCTTTCCTCCTCACAGACAACCACCACACTTCTTGATGAGGAGCAGCTGTGCAGGACCTGGAACAACAGGCTGATTTTTGTGTCGTGGTCTGGTAGTATTTCTTATCTAATTTCAGTGATAATCATTCTTTAGTTTTTTCATTTATTCATCGTTCCATTTCCTCGGTTTATTCCTTTGATAGATGACTTTGAAAGGCACAACTTTTCCTTTCTATATATAATATAGTGGATACATTAAAAAGAGGATGTTGAACATGGAGCTGCCAGGCAGGCAAAAAAGAGGAAGTTTTGTAGTTGTAGAGGGTTGGTGTGACAGAAGACCATACAGGGAGAATGAGATGGAGGCAGACTGATCCACTGTGGTGACACCTGAAGGGAGCAGCAAGAAGAAGAAGAAAATGTTCATGTTTATCGATTACTAATTAATTTTTTTTTTTTAAATATTTTCATTGAAAAAAGAAAACAACAGTACTTGCAGTTACCAAAATACAATCAACCTTTCTTCATTTTCCTAAGTAAATAAACACACATATATATGAAAAAAACCCCACAACGCCCCCCAGTCCCACACAGATCAACACAACCATCAAACATATTAGAGGAATATAACAGTAACAAAAGTAGAGTTAAACAGGCAATACCTCTAGACTAGCAAAATAAGAGATAAAGGGTTGCCACTTGTGAAAAAATTTGGCTGTGCAACCCCTCAACGTATATTTAATTTTTTCAAGTTTTAAAAAAAACATGACATCTTTAAGCCACCGGGAAATAGTAGGACACTTAACAGACTTCCAATGCAACAATATTAGACGTCTCGCTAGTAGGGATGTGAAGGCTATAATGTCCTTTTGTGTGGAATCAAGTGTAAGTGAGCGAACAGGAATCCCAAATACAGCAATCAGAGGACAAGGATGAAGAGTTACCCCAAGAACAGTTGACAAAATAGCAAAATACCCTGTCCAGAAACCTTGTAGCTCAGGACACAGAAAAAACATGTGGCCGAGGTGACAAGGAGAACCATGGCATTTATCACATTTATTTTCCACTTCTGGATACAATTCAGAAAGTCTAGACTTAGAAAAATGCACCCTGTGTATGACCTTAAATTGAATAAGTCCAAGACGAGCACAGGAGGTGGAAGATCGTACTCTCGCTATAGCCTGTTCCCAAGACTCCTCATGTATTCGAAATCCCAGTTCTTCTTCCCATGTACACTTAAGCTTAACATTAGAGTGGTTACTAAAAGACAGAATAGCATCATAGAGTTTCGAAATGGTTCCTCTGTGATGAGGAATAAATGATAACGTAGTTTCCCACTGCTGTTCTGGAGGTAAAGGGGAAATTTGGGAAACACTTGGCAACAAAATTTCGAATTTGAAAATAGCGAAACAAATGGGTAATAGGGAGATTATAACGAGAAGACAAGTTGGGAAAACTATCGAAAACACCATCCACATATAAATGTTTGAACTGTTTTATACCCTTGTCACACCACACTGAAAATGTCGAGTCCAAAAGTGAAGGGGGAAACAAATGGTTGTCGCTTAGAGGACCCGAGGAAGACGGCATTACAAAATTAAAGTGACGTCTAAACTGAAACCAGATTTTGAGTGTGTTAAGAACCACCTGATTATCAGTGTACAGAGAGGGTCTCACGGGTAAAGAGGAATAGAGCAAAGCCGGTAAAGATGAGCCCTTACATGATGATAGCTCCAATTTACACCACGAGGAACCAGAAGATTTTAGCCAGTAGCAAAGTTTATGGATGTGAGCGGCCCAGTAGTAGACTAAAAAATTAGGTAACGCAAGTCCTCCACTAAATCTGCATCGCTGCAGCAAAGTTTTAGAGACCCTAGGTGGCTTCCCTCCCCAAATGAAAGAACCAATAATCTTGTCCAGTGAAACAAAAAAATGTTTCGGCAAAAATAAGGGAATTGACTGAAATAAAAATAAAAATTTTGGTAAGATGTTCATTTTAACAACATTAATCTTACCGATTAAAGAAAGGGGGAGATTACCTTTGAATATCAGATGTGATCCTTGATATAAGAGGAGACAAATTTGCTGATTTAAGGCCAGCTAAAGAGCGAGTCACGTTAATCCCTAAGTACTTAAACCCAGATGGACTGAGACGAAAGGGCAGATCAGACTGTTGAAGTTGACGTGCTGCCGTATTAACAGGAAAACACTCACTTTTCCCCAAATTTAATTTATAACCTGAAAACGAACTGAAGTTCTCCAGAATACTTAAAACAGCAGGGATGGAGCATGCCGGGTCAGTCATATATAATAACAGATTACTAATTAATTTTGTTTGAACGACTTTAAAACATGAATATGGGGAAACTTTGTCCATCACGGCTTAAAATGCAGTACATTTTGTAAAGATTAAAATCACACTTTTTTTTAAATTAACGTTTGATTCTTTGTTTTCCTCTTTATTTTTCTTATTTTCTTTATTGTAAAACTTTGTCTTGATATTTCTGTTAATATTTCTGATAGATATATGTAGTAATCTGTAGTGTATACAGGCACACCGTAAGAGGGCGCAAGGAGCCCACAGTCACGTTGAGCGCGAACATGCTTTTATTATGAAAATCCAGGCTGGTGCTGGAGTCCTTCACTGTGCGGCTGCCGAGGTCAGCCCGAGGACCAAGTGAAACAGTGGAGCTGTGTCTGCGGAGGAATATTAAAAAGGTACCGCTGAATTCATGTATGCTTTCATGTTGTCCCATTCAGCTAAGAGATGAGCTCGAGTTTGTCTGTCACAGTGTTTATTTTCAGCTGGTTTAATAGATTTAGCTAACCCCGGTAGCCTTGTTAGCCGTTAGCTCTTCGGGTTGGCGTTTCTTAACCATGTGCTTATGTGATTATTATCGGTGTCAACGTTTTGCCCCAGTGAAAACACTTTAGATGCTCCTGGGGAGGTGGGGGGGGGGGGGGGGATCTTATGTGTCTTGTTTGCTTACTGAACTTACTGAAGAGGAAGATAAAATCCGTTAACATTTAAAATAATATCATAATGAATATAAAAATACGCAAATGATTCAGAATAGATGAGAAATAAAGCAGTAATTAATTAAAATAAAAACAAAAATCCGTAAGGACTCTTATTAATGTGGAGTCCGAAGGCTTTTTATGTTAAACCTATATAACACTAAAGAGTTTTCCTTTGCTTACCTAGACTTTTTAAAAGTTATGGGTTGTTTTTTTTTTTCCAGAAAATCACAAGGGTTTTTTACCTGATGTTTAAAACTGATGTTTATTTTCTTCTGCAAATTAGCAAATCTAAATATAGTTTTAGTTGAACATGAGAAAATATTTTTTGTGATGTTATGTTCTAAGTTGAAGGCATTGTATACGTTTTTGTTGTTCAAATTTAGATGATGAGGATGTAAACCTGAGGGGGTAGGGCTAAATAAGTATATTCTTCTGCCTACTCCTTTTCAAACAACTGCATGGAAAGATTTTATGAAATGTTGGTGAATGTATATGTTTGAAATAAAAATGAACTGAACCTCTGTTATTGCAGTTTCAGGCTCTCAGACTCTCATACTTCTGACAAACATCATAACCCTTACACAAGCAAACTTTAAACATCTACGACTAACAACGAGCACTGTATGAGGCTCAGGCTTTGCTTTAAATGGCTGGATCGTCCAGCTGTGAGTGTCTTGTGCAGACTTAGACTTGGCTGTTAGATGGAAGTGTGCATATTTAATTAAGTAATACAAACATTTTTCATTTTTTACCTCAGTTCTATTAAAATTGTTACAGTCCTCAAAGTAAACGGGGTTGATTTTTTTTAAAAATCCATGAATTTAGCCCTTATAACTTATTAAGTACAAGAGCTAAACACATGAAGCTTTCTAGGCTTAGAAACACTTTCTCAGCTTTTTAAAAGCTGTAAGAGAATCAGTTTTGCACCCAGCCAAAGTGCACACTCAAAAGCCAAAATCAACTAATTATAGCTTCGGTGTCATGGGATATTTCATGGTTTCAACAGCAAAAGTACACAAATTCAACTTCTCAGTACTCCAAATTGTGACAATTTGACTCGGTGTAAACGTGATTTGGTGGTTGTTTTTAACCAAGCTTAGAAGGTGTTTTTCAACCCTGAGAATTTCATGTTTCGGTCTGTTGCACTCATGTTGTGAAGGCTCCTAACTCAGAAAATATTTATAGTATGAAGATAAAGTAATTTTCCATGGCTACATGTACAAAGAATGAGCTGATTCTGAGAGGGTCGGGATCAGATTGGACTTGTTTTGTTTTAATTAACCGACACCACTGCATCTGATACATTTTACAGGCTTTTCTTTCATGGCAATCCTCTAGTGTGTGATGTTTAAGAATGAAAGTTTGCATGTTATCAGGCTTTTTTCCCCTGACTTTTAATTATATATTATGCCGTTAAAACTGGCTGCTCACTCACTTTAAGCAAGGTATTCCTAGCAGTACATACAGAATACCAACAGCTTTGTGTATTAGTGTCATTATATCCCCTTCCTGAGCTTCCAAGGTTAAATCCCTTAATGTCATCCTCTTCAGCTTGCACAGAGCGGTGTCGAAGATAAGGGAGCTGCCAAGTCATGGGCAGAGTGTCACAATGACACATGAGACCCTCACGAGCTCACAGCTGTCCATGAGGACTGCAGCTCTGCGTATGGTTGACTTGCCACTGTCCGTCTACAGCTCCCTGACACAGGTGAGGATGCTTTTCAACGTGCTCCTAGCAGCTATCAGAATATCCACACTGCATGGTTTACAAGAATGAATTATTTATTCACTTCATATTAGACCCTTCATATTGGAACTATATATAGACTATTCACTTTCTTTTGACCTATATTGCCACTCTTTTTTTATTTTTATTTAATTTATTAGTGTAGTAAGAAATATTTCTATTAAGAGGAACACACTGTGAGAGGATATGGAACTGCCTTGTTTATCATTTTCCTTTAAAACCTGATGAGATGAGCCAGCAGCTGTATCTGTTTACATGTGAACGTCTACCACCTGTTTGAGCAGTTTAGTTGTTCAGCTAAAGGCTTCGTGTGATGGAGAGATACTGAGCAGCTCGGCCAGTTTTCTAGCAAATGCGTTTCAAAGCATGCTGGTTTTAAAGAAGCTCATGCAAACTTCTTTTCCTGAACTGAAAGTTCTTATAAAAACAATTTATGTAGAACTCCTTAAACAAGTTAAGAATGACTTCTGTTACATTTACAAAAATGTGAAGTAGTAGTTTGCACGTCAGTATTTTAGGTGTTTTTCCCCCCAGTTTCACTTTCTTTCTTGGTCCTTGTGGCTGTAGGGTGTTGAATCTCTGGTATTTCTCTTCATTTACCCACATAAACACATGTTATTGTGTTTATGCAGAAGGCGACAGTGTTTGTGTGGCCTGAGTCACGTAGCAGATCTGATATGATTAGAATATTCTGGTTGGAACATGCCTGACACGTGATGGCAGCGGTTATGAATACAGCTTGTACAAGCACTGGCAGCACTATTCAGTCATCCCAGTCCATTTAGTGACCTTTTAAAAAGTCAATATTATGGCTGTTGTCATACCTACTGAGTTGTTGAGAATTTGCAGCAGCTACGTCTGTGTGTCTAAATATAAACGGAGAGGGCTACAAACACTATCTGAAATTGATTATTTAACATTTATGTGACAGGCGGATGGCGGGTCGTCTGCGCTGCCTCATATTACCTCAGTATCCGTTAGACTTTGAGGCATGCGTCCTCAGTTAACTTTTCATCGGGCAGACAAGTGTTGCACTGAATGCAGCTCCTTCCTTTCCATCTTTCACAAGTTGTTTAATGCTATAAGATTATGGCAAAAATTATAACGCCAATTACCTTGGGCAGTACTTGGTCAGAAAAATGTACTAATCTTTGGAAACATTTTGGATTTATTTAACTTAAAAAATGGCTAACAGAGGGTTTCCTTGAACTTTCATTAAATCAAGGATGATTGAGAAAGTAGAAATGGTCAATGGATTGGTTATTTATTTAGTAGTATGTATTTGGGGGGGCTAAAAAAAAACAGAACAAGAACAACATTGAAGATCGTTTATCTCCATTATCTTTTTTTAATCATTTCTGCAAGCCAGAGTTATAATTTCATTCAAATTATTTTTTTCTTACAGCCCTATAATATTATTGTGACTGTTGAAACGCACAAAGAAACTTGGGATCAATTTTTAGATGTTGGGATCAGTATTCCATCTTTATGTTTTATGTTTGTTGGGGTTTTTTAAGGCTGTTCAACTGTTTGGTTTGGTGTGTCTTTATGAGAATGATTAAATGGTAAATGGCCTGTATTTATATAGCGCTTTACTAGTCCCTAAGGACCCCAAAGCGCTTTACACATCCAGTCATCCACCCATTCACACACACATTCACACACTGGTGATGGGAAGCTATATTGTATCCACAGCCACCCTGGTGCGCACTGACAGAGGCAAAAAACAAAGGGGAAAAATGTATTTTCACCGCAGGCTTAGTAATGTTATCTTGATTTAATTTTGAAGAAAAACAATATACTTCATTAAAAAAAATAAACTATTCATTGTATATTCCAAAAAAAACCACTTTAAACATCGCACTGCCTTGCTTTAACTCATTCACTGCCAGCCGTTGGCAGTGAATGAGTTAAATCCATTGACTCATTCACTGCCATTGACGGCTATAGACGTCAATGGCAGTGAATGAGTTAACTGGACATGAACAGCTACATGTGGGAAGTACAGGAAAGTGGAACCGTGACATGATATCTGGACATTTGTCGTGGTTTTAGAATTGTAACACCCGTGACACACTCTGTTTTTTCTAAAGGGCAGTTTTACCTGTAGGGCGTAGTGTATGAAAGGCACCTGGTTGCTTTTGGTTTGGCATGGTGTCGTTGGGTGTGTTTTGATGTTTTTGCACGGTGTCTGTTTGTTTTATCTCGTTCTCCTGACTGATTGTCAGAAATGTTCAGCATGACTGTTAGACCTGGTCTTCTTACTGTAGAGGGGAAAATATGTTTTCACTATTATTATTTTTTTTAATATATATATAATTTTGACATTTTATTGTGTATATGATACTTTAAGATAAAGTTGTCTATAACAAAATTATAACACAGTGCCATCTGCTAATAATGGGCAGGGTTGTATTCATGAAAACAAAGGAGGGAAATCTATCAGTTCAAACAGGACTAAAAATGGAGCATCCGCAGCAAACTAATCTATCCCTTGCATCATTTCATAATTATTTTGTCTATTTATTCATCTTTGTTTTTGTATTTTTCTTTGTTTATGTTCTTCTGCCTCCTGACATCTGACCCACGTTAAAATAATGGACTGAACATTAGGGCTGCCACGATTAGTCGACTAGTCACGATTACGTCGACTATCAAAATCGTATACGACTAATTTAATAGTTGTCGTTTGAAGCTTTGTAATATCCCAAAAGATGCAGGAATAAGTAGTAGGATTTAAGAGTGTGATAACGGACTGAAACAGAAGATGGCAGCACTGCATGTACAAGGATGCCAGCTGCCGTTAAACCCCGAAGAAGAAGAAGCTGTGTCCCAGAATTCATAGCGCGGTCCATCGTGGCCCTGCTCAGTTTTCAACAATGGCAGCAGCTAGTTAGTTTTAATGTTACTCCTATTATTCTTTCTGGGTCACAAAATAAACGTTTAAAATATTTTCAGGCGGAAATGTAGCTGTGTAAACTTCAAATATCTGCTCAGTTTTAATAAGACACCAAATATTTCAAAAGCGCTCCGACGTTTTCGGAGACGTCTGTTACCCACTAGCTCGATAGCTAGCCGGGGTTCAAGGCTCACTAGAGCCCGTGAGAACACCGGACTCCCGGCAAATCGTTTTCAAACCCACCGCCATCTTTCGCTACTCAGGTTAAACATGATATATAAGTAACTTAGATAACTTAAAAATGTTATTGTTTGGCTTTTTTCAGTATTTTATTTGTTCCTGAGTAAATCAGTTTGGCTGAGATTAAAGTTATAGTTTTTACACAGCTGAATGAACGTCAAGCAGACAACTGATTATCAGAAGTGTGAGATGCTCCAGAATATACTCCGGTGTCCTGTTATATTTTAGATAGCAAGGAGCAGACGGCTGAGTTTATTAAAATAAATTGTAACATACCCACTTTTGTACCCTCATACCTATAACAGACCCATTTCTGTAATATCTATATAAATATATTATTGCTAATATATATTTTGTAATATATCTATATCATGGCTAAAGCACTGATGGATGGATGCAAACTGCATTTCGTTGCCTTGTACTTGCGACATGTGCAATGACAATAAAGTTTAATTCTATTCTATTCTAGAGAAGGCTTTTGTCCCTGTGTTGTATATAAAGAGGTCCTCGGTATGTGTCAATTCATTTTTAATCTGTATGCTCACAAAAAAGGTTATGATTCTTTTACAAAGTACAGGATGAAAAGCTGCCGGAAAACAGACTTTAAATCATTAAAATCTGCATGTGATGCAGTGCATATATTGACAACGTACAGAATAAAAACATTTGGGGTGTATGAAAATCTGAGTTGATGCTCTTCTTCTCTTTCTTTTCCCCAGGTGAGCGTCAGCACAGACACCAAGAAACTGGTAGTTGCCACAGCCTTTGGTGCTGTCTCCCTCCTCTTCCTCGCTCGACGTTTCCAGAGGAGGAAGGGCAGAAAGAAGGTTCATCCACAGCACTGGGAGCAGGCTGGTTTAGAGTTTCACCCCCCAGCCGCAGGAGAGAATGGTAAGATCTCCTCACACTGATTTAATTCTTTCCTCTTCAACCAGCAGCTCACTGGCCTGTGATCTCCATTTAGTGTCAGCCCAGTTACTGGTGTGTGATGTAACAAGACTGACGTGCGAGGCCACTCCTGTATTACTTTGAACTTTGAAAAGGCAGGCTCTAGATAAATGGTTTAACTCATTTAATCTCCTCCAGGAAAATTAGAGTCCTAAAGAGAACTTAAAAGAAACGATGAATTAAGGGAAGTCAGCTGAGCAGTTTAAGAGAGCATTTCCTTTCTTTTTGATACAATAGATTTAGTGGGTCCATAGTGTATAGCTTTACAGCATCACCCAAGACGCTAATGATCCCGGGTTTGGTCCTGGGAGGAGGAAAACGTTTCCAAATCAAACATGCAGACTTATCTGCTGTGGCCAGCCTGTTTTGAATGAGCGAGCAGCCAAAAGTAGTTTTAGGTTTAATAAAGGGAAAATGTTTACAGAGGTTTTAACAATGACAGGAGGATCTTTTCAAACCTGATTTCATTCTGGGAACATCCGCTAACCTAACACTCGTGCTGGGTTTCTGACAGAGAAGTTGGTTGGGCTGATACATTAATTTGTGCAGTGGCACAGAAAGAATGGCGGAGCTGCTTCTGTGCTATATGAGCACAGAGAGAGGCTTCAGGGTGTTTATTCCCCATTTATAGCATGAAGTAAAATATTGTGGAAAAACTAGGATGCATTGATTTTTATTTTCTTTAGTAACTATAAGCTACCTGCTTGATTGTTTAGCAATGGGTCTGTTACCCTCAGCTCTGTTTATAAGATAAGATAAGATAGAACTTTATTAATCCCTCGGGTGGGTTCCTCTGGGAAATTCGATTTCCAAAAAAGCACAGCACCGACAGAAGTTACAGAGTTATACACACACACATATATAAATACAGAGACAATATAAATAAAATATACGAAGGGGATAAATAGAATAAATAGGAATAAAAATAAAAATACAAGTGAATTGCACATTTCAAGTATT
Organism: Maylandia zebra; assembly: GCF_041146795.1. Classification (NCBI taxonomy): domain Eukaryota; kingdom Metazoa; phylum Chordata; class Actinopteri; order Cichliformes; family Cichlidae; genus Maylandia; species Maylandia zebra. Next base: position 10,130,634 of record NC_135184.1, read on the forward strand.
GAGTCTATTGCACCATTGACTATTTACAAAAGTATTGCACAAAAGGTATTGCACAGTGAGGTGAAGAGGCACTACAGCTTAGTTGTTCCCTCCTTTGTCCTCCTGTTTCCCCTCCCTCTCCCCTCCAGAGAGGAGTTAAACAGTTTGATGGCGTGTGGGACAAAGGAGTTTTTAAGTCTGTTAGTTCTTGTCTTTGGGAGAAGCAACCTGTCACTGAACAGACTCTTCTGGTTGTTAATGGCCGTGTGCAGAGGATGCCTGGCATTGTCCATAATGTCCATCAGTTTCTTTAATGTCCTTTTCTCTGCCACTGTCACCAGAGTGTCCAGCTTCATGCCGACCACAGAGCTAGCCCTCCTGATCAGTTTCTCCAGCCTGCATGAGTCCTTCTTTGCTGTGCTGCTCCCCCAGCACACCACAGCATAGAAAAGTACTCCAGCAACCACCGACTGGTAAAACATCCTCAGGAGCTTCCTGCAGATGTTAAAAGACCTCAGCCTCCTGAGGAAGTACAGTCGGCTTTGGGCTTTTTTATACAGGTGCTCTGTGTTGCATGACCAGTCCAGTTTATTGTCCACCCACAGCCCGAGGTACTTGTACTTGTTGACCACCTCCACCTCCTCCCCCTCTATCTGAACCGGCAGTGGACCTGCTCTAGACCTCCCGAAGTCCACAACCAGTTCCTTAGTCTTTGAGGTGTTGAGTTGCAGGTGGTTTGTGTGACTCCATGCGACAAAGTTCCTCACCAGACTTCTGTACTCCTCTTCCTGATCATCCCAGATACACCCCATGATGGCTGTGTCGTCTGCAAACTTCTGAATGTGGCATAATTCAGAGTTGTAGCAGAAGTCAGAGGTGTACAGGGTGAAGAGAAGAGGGGACAGCACAGTTCCCTGTGGTGCTCCTGTGCTGCTGACCACTGTGTCAGACGTGATGTCCTTCAGCCTGACGTACTGTGGTCTGTCGGTGAGGTAGTCGGAGATCCAAGCCACCAGGCAGGGGTCCACCTCCATCCTGTTCAGTTTTTCCTGAAGCATACAGGGCCGGATGGTATTAAAGGCACTGGAAAAGTCAAGAAACAGGATCCTGACCATGCCTTTTCCCCCATCCAGGTGTGAGTGGGCTCTGTGTAGGAGGTACAGGATGGCATCCTCCACTCCGACACCTGCCTTGTAGGCGAACTGTAGCGGGTCCTGGGCATGTTGTACCTGTGGTCGGAGGAGGTTGAGGAAGAGCCGCTCTAGAGTCTTCATAAGATGTGACGTCAGTGCCACCGGTCGGAAGTCATTCAGCTCATTGGGCCGGTTCTTTTTGGGGACCGGGACGTTGCAGGATGTCTTCCATAGGGCGGGCACTCTCCCCAGTCGCAGACTGAGGTTGAAGACTCGTTGTAGCGGCTCCCCAAGTTCAGCAGCACATGCCTTTAGCATCCTAGGACACACCTTGTCTGGGCCTGCTGCCTTTCTGGGGCGAAGCTTCCTCAGTTGTCTCCTGACCTGATCCACTGTGACACTGGGAGATGTTTGGGAAGAGGGGAGGGGGGGAGATGTCTTGCTGCTGAGAGAGGGATTGGAGGAGGGGGATGTCATGGTGTCAGGAAGGGGGGGAAGCGAGGGAGGTAGGAGAGTGGGGATTGGACTCTGTAGTGGGTGAGGGGGGGGTTGTGGGCTGGTCAAACCTGTTGAAGAAGTTGTTGAGTTCGTTTGCCTTCTCCACAGTCCCCCCCACTGTGCTTTTCTTGGTGTTGTGGCCTGTGATGGTTTTCACACCATTCCAGACCTCCCTCATATTGTTCCTCTCCAACTTCTGCTCCACCTTCCTCCTGTAGGTGTCCTTTGCTTCCCTCAGGCAGCGTTTCACCTCCCGCTGTACTGCCTTCATCTCCTCCTTCACTTTGCTCCTGAAATTGTAGCACGAAAGTTAAATTAAATGTTGGCATCTATCTGATATCTGGATTGTTGGCATTCACAGTCAGCTGAGTATTTGCTGCCACATCTATTTCTCTTGCAAAGACCTTTTGAACAGGCGTTTCTCAACGAGCTGCCTGTCTGATGCCTTTTCTCCACCTTTGTCCCCACTCGGACTTTCACTGTATCACTGTGTGTAAATCAAAGCACACCTTTGTTTGCTGTGTTTGAATCAAATTGGCAAAAAACGGCTTCAGCAAAGTTAATTATTAAAATACCATGGAGGCTTTCCAGAAAAAGTTACCCAGATGTTAAATTTGACATGTCCACTGTGTAATCCTGGTATTATAGTCGGATCTTTCTGTGAAACCTCATCTCTGAACTCTCATCTTTATCTTCTCAGATAATACGAGCCAAAACATCACGCTCTCCCTCAACTCCAAGAATGGCTACTCCTCTGATCTGGTTCTCATTGCAGGAGGTTACAGGAAGTTGTCTGGATCTGTCATGAGCCTGGCTTCGGTAAGATAAGAGCACGGAGTGTGTTTAGACTGCATTTAAAGATAAATTTTATCTAAAATGACATAACCAGGAGACATGATGCAAAAATATTTATGTGATACTACCTGGAAAGCTTTGAAATTAAAGAAGAAAACTTAACTTGTTTATGTTTTGTGTCTGACATGTTTTTGTTCATATACTCCTAAAATCCACAAACCAGAGGTGGTGAATATTTACTGCCTTTAGGACTCGTGATGATTTCTTTATTCCTTAAAAAATAACATGCAGGAGTACCAAAGCAACCACTGAAAATAAAGTTTAAGTTTATTCTTTGAGTAAGCGTCAGGATCTGACAGGCATATCATCACTCAGGATTAAATAACCCTTAGTGGGCATTAATAATAAAAGCAGAAGTTAAGTGGGGTCTGTCTTCATTTTTTCATTAACTTGGTGAAAAAACAGGAAAAAAAACTGAGTGTCGTTTGTCTCATGTTCAGAAGAACAGGGAACCTTAAATTATACGATGAACCTTTAAGTATTAGATGCTGTAAACAGTATTTACTAATGATGTGTTCTTTTTAGGTGGTGCCTATGTAGGATCATTATCTTTGTAACCAAAAACACATTAAATTAATGTAATGTCTGTTTAATTTCATCATTTCCAGTCTTGTATTAGTAAAACTTGTTGATGTTTGTTCGACTTTGTTCTGCTTTTGTGTTTTTGTGCAGGTAAAAAGCTTGAACTCATCCAGCAGCAGTACCTGTGCAAATGACTCCACCTGTTGGGACGGAGTGGAGGATGCTGACAGTTGCAGTGTGCTCAACCTACCTGTCACCACACCTGAGAACCTGTACCTAATGGGTAAAGAAACCTCTGTGTACTATGTACCAGTATCCAGTAATACTGTTTGAATGTACTGTAATAGTTTTTGGTGGGTTGCAGTGTTTAAAATTGGAGGTGCTGAGTCATTGATTGCTTTCGGAGACTCAGTCTGTGTGTGTTTCTCTCAGGTATGGATTTATTCGAGGAGGCCCTGCGGCGGTGGGAGGAGGCGCTGACATTCAGGAGCAGGCATGCTGAGGACGATGCGAGCTGTGCCTCAGTCAAAATTGGAGCTGGAGACACCATTGCTGAGCAGAGCATGGAGGTGAGACAAACACTCCATACAAGTCTTATTGTAGACTGTAGCCAAAACAAGAGAAGCACAGTCTGAGTGCAAATGGTATCAAGATGTATGTTGTTGACATGTGTACACAACAGGTGTGGTGCAAATTACTGAGACCAAAATTTCCCCCTAATTCAGAAGAATTATTCTACTGATTACATAACTATGACTGAGTAGAAAAGAGGTCCAACCATCCATTTGGGTCCATTTCGCAGAAATCCCCCAGACCTCCCTATGAGCACAGAGGTTTTTCCCAAACCAGCTGAGAGAGACATAATCTCCTCCTTTGGCCGTGCCTTAAACGCTTCACCTAAGAAGAGTCTGAGTTAAATCCTCTTGTACCATCACTCTTCCTCACTTCTGCATCCGGCCTGCTCTCACATTGATCTTAACGAGGCCCAAGTATGCTTCAGTTTGTTTCGCCATGTCAGCTCTTTTAAGCTCCCTTGCTCTTTCTTACATGCATTTACAGCACAGCTTGAAAGGTCCTCTTGGAGAGCACAACTAGGTTCATAATTTTATGCATGCTGTGGATTAATTGGAGCATTTTTAGAAGCCCCGATCTCAATCATGCCTCATAGATTTGTTCAGAAAGACAGCAGTTTTCCATGGAGTTGAGGAAGCGTTGGAGTTGTGTGCTTGAGCGTAGTTGGTGATCATGCCATGTCATCATGTCATAGCGCAGAATGCAGCGATCAACCTAGTGGAAGGAGGTTAACTTTGATTAACCTCCATGCTCTGACACAGTACAGATCAGTTAGTGAGAGTCCAGACATCCTTTGGAAAAAGTAAACCAGTAAAATAAGTGGGCTCTTCATTTTTAAAATGACTTTTGTAGAATTGCCATAAAATACCTCTTTTGGCGCAACATGCAAATAGCTCATATGTGTTTTCTTTCTCAAAAAAGAAAACGGTTGCATAACATCTGTCTGATACCAAACAGTAGATGTATTGATTCACATCCCACCAATATTTTCTGTGCTCTGTTCTTTAATACCAGAGGAAGGTAGAGTTTTAGAGATCATGCTGCCCACAGACACAATGCAGATGAGACTACAGGTCGCTAACTACCGGAATAACCAGCACTGACAGCCCACCTGTGTGTCAGAGTTTGGATTGCATAACAGCACACTAATTGGGTCTCTAACGAGATTGGAGGGGTTTTGAATCAGTAGTTAAGTCTGCACCCAAACACAGCTCTGGCTGCAGCTTTGACTTGTGTCAAGGAAAGCCAGTACGATCGAATGCGTTTTTAAAGCTACTTAGAAATGAGGTCACATGAGAGTCCCAAGAAAGAGCTGCAAATACTCTTTTAAAATAAGAAAAAATGCTATTTTCTACATTTTACATTTGGTCTACTGAACAAATTTTCAAGAATCTGATATTTTTTAAGTCTCAAACCAGCAGCTTAACCTGATGGTTTGCACAACTCTTATCTAGTGCGCCTGAGAACTCGGTTATCCCTACCGAAATTAAGACAAATCTTTACATTGTTAGGAGTCAAGTTTCTTTGATTGTTTGTGTGTTCAGGACGTCATCAGCGCAGAGTTCATCCACAGGCTGAAGGCTCTGCTGCACAGGGCTTACCGCCTCCAGGAGGAGTTTGAGGGAGTGTTGGGGATGTCAGAGCCCTCATCCCACAGCAGCAGCCAGGGTGAGTCACTGAAACATTATGCAGTTCTTTTTGTCCAACACAGAAAAATAGGCACAGCAGTAAAAGACAGCGTGAAGCAAAGCAGGAAGCCAGTGCACATATATAATTTTGTGTGTGTGAGCAGGTGTGCTGGAGGACTCTTTTTTTTTTATTTATTTTTTTTATAAAATTGTAAATATATGTGTGACGATTCCTGTTCTGTTTCCCTTACACAGTGGCAGACATTTTGTCCAGAGAAGAGTTAGATGACGCCTGTCTGAGGGACAGCATCAGCATCGCCTCCACTGACTCGTTTGTGTCTGCAGCTGAGGTAACAGAAGCACCAAATCCTCCCATTAACACCTCTGGAGTTCTTCTACAGTCCTTTTTTTGTCAGTTGTTTAGTGTAAAGGGTAAAAAAATAAATCAGTCTTGATATTTTGCTTTTGGTTGCAAGGAAAAGTATTAAAAAAATTTAAAAATACAGCATTTAAAAAAAATTAATTTTGGTTCAGTAAAAAACAAATCTCATTTGGATTTCTTTCAAATTTACATTTCCTTCATTTTAAAGAACAAAAAAGCAGGAAGGAGTGATTCAAACATACGTTTTTGTTTATATAAATTCTGAATTGGTTTCTTTCTATTCAGAAGTTTTTCACCACCTTTGTAAAACATGAAAAACATACACGACTTGTCACAAATCAGGAGATCCTGCTTCGGTTAGTTAACCACAGCACTTTGTTCACAGCCATGTGGTTTGGGAACAAAGCACGAGGAGAGGAGGTGAAATCAGGAAAGGTCTTAAACTAAAACTGTCTGAACCTTTAAAGCTCCGACTGATTCGCAGCAGGAGTTTGACTCAGGAAGCTTTGCTCTTCCTCTGGGTTCACCACCCGGTGTTTACCAGTTCTCTGTTTATCGCCTTTACTCATTAAGTCTCAGTGGGGGCTCAAGGTGCTACTGGCGCACTTGACCCACATATCACTAAAATAAACTGGTTCTTAAGAATCACTGGTGGTGTGTTTACAGAGTGTACAAGCTAAGTTTACACACCAATGACTTTAACGTCCTCCCTGCAGAAAGATAACAATGCTTTACAAGGATTGTGTGTTAAACATCCTTTTAGAAATGGCAATTAAATTATTAGCAGCCTTTTGTTTTGTTTTTTCTGGCCTGGGCAAAGTTTATGCGTTAATATTAGTTTCTTAATAATAATTCTTAATAAAAATGATGTTTTTATTTCACCATTTCTTGTTTTTGGTTTCATGCAGACAATAAAACATTGTGAATAACAACATCTTATGTACCCTTCATTGTTCAGTCCATAATGCCTTTGCTATCTGTCTCCACCTCAGATGTCCGAGCACAGAGAGCTGAGGAGTGTGTTCACTCTGGGACATCACCCTTTGTATGAGGAGGCGCTGAAGATGGCTGAGGATGGCAGTATCTCCTGCAGAGTGCTGCGGTAATCAGACATTAACACACGTCGTATAGAAGACAGTCAGGGAAACTTGTACAGCGTTGTGATCGTCCCACTGTGAAATTTGATGGCATGACAGCATGAACTTTCTTATTTTGTTCTCCCGATCGTCTGCTGGCAGTTAAATGAGAGGTTTCTCTTGATTTTCACTCTCAGAACTGAGATGCTGGAGTGTCTCGGGGACTTGGATTTCCTGGCTAAGCTGCACTGTGTGCGGCAGGCGTGGCAGGTACGGTTCAGTAAGATGGTGCTCACCAAAGACTGTATGCTAAGATGAATGATAGTCTCCACTTCTGATGCACAACAGTAAAACTAGAATATTGTGGCTGAGTTTGCCTGATGTGGATGTTTGCTGAAGGAGGGGGGAAAAAGGGTCAGGTAGCTTTATGTTATCTGATCTGTTGTGCTTAATTCAGTTCAGTTTTATTTCACACAACAGTCGCCCCAAGGCACTTTATGTTGTAAGGTAAAGACTAGAGATGGCACGATACCACTTTTTTATGTCCGATACCGATATCATAAATTTGGATATCTGCCGATACCGATATAAATCCGATATAGTGTATTTTATAATCAATAAAATGTTTTTTTTTTTAAAATATCTTGCTGTGTTTTGTATAAGTTCATACTCAGGTTTAAATAAAAAACAAAACAAAACTAAAGCTATTCTGTTATACCTGTATGCAAAAAATATACAAAATATTTCATAGATCAACAATACTGATCAATCTAATAAACTTAAACCTGCAGCATACTCCCTATTCCGGTGTTTTAAAGAGTACTTAGTGGATATATTAAGCAACCTAATTAATAGGGTCGCCAACTCCGAACACAAAAAAATAAAATAAAATGGGGAACCACCCTCTGCCTCGTAATGCTTAACTGACGTAATCAACTTTAATTTAATACACACGTAAAAGAAAATGCATCTATATCAAATCTATACATTTTACATCAGATGAAAACTTTGGTTGTAAGATTCAGATAATTATTTATTAAAAGCTAGACATGACAATAAGAAAGAAAAGTATTTCTTTGTGCCCCCTTTTCACTGTTAATGCCCTACCTGCCCCCCTGACAAAACTTTGCTAGACTCTCTTTTAAGAGGAAGAAATCTCCAGCAGAACCAGGCTCACACTCACAAAACGTAAAGAATATACTCACAGCTCATAAGACGTGTAATAGACCAGTGCTCTCAAACTACTGGGCAGATTATTAGGTGAAACTAAGGTGACAGGGTAACCCTGGCTTTGATCATGCAAACAGTCTTATTTAATTTCTTATGACTTTTATTATTTTTAGTGTATAGTTTACTGTTGTTATTCGGTATAGTGTTTATTTTGTATAACCTGTTGTTTAAGATGTGCTATAGAACTTTGACTTGACTTGAATTAATAGGGTAAGATAAATGCTCCCAATTAAAAATATTAAGGCATTTTTCCTGATTGCCTGTTTGGATATTTTGGCTTTATTCTCAATAGTATTTCTGTGTTGCTGTTGAATTAGCCAGAGAAACACTGCAGACCTCCTGCTCATTGAATTCCAGACCACAGTTGTAATTTTTGAACTGTAGATTATTGTTCACTATGTATTGAAAATTAAAAATAATTAAAGAATTTTGTTTTGTCTGCAGCTCATTTTGTGTGACAGGACAACTTGGACGTTTCTGGCCGACACAGGAAAGAAAATACTGTCTTCCATTATAGTCAAAGCACAAAAGGTAAAACTGAAAATACAGATAACGGATTTAGAAAATAGAAATAAAAAAAAAAAATTTAATTGTATGAGCTGTTCTCCACCTCACATGTTGCTGTTCGGTTTTCAGAGCCCAAAGAGATTTGAGGAAGTGTTTGAAGAGATGATTTCCTTCCTGGAGCACACAGAGCACTGGGAAAACACAGAATTGGAACTCGCCGCGCGGGGGGTAAGTGTGATTCTCTGACCTGTGATCCAACACGACTTAAATCGGTCGAACAGCATTTTTCCTTTCTTCTCTTTGCTTGACATTCTTCACCAGGTGAAGCATCTAAACTTCTACGACATCGTGCTGGATTTCATTCTGATGGACTCCTTCGAGGACCTGGAGAATCCACCCATCTCCATCCAGAACGTGATCAACAACCGCTGGCTCAACAGCTCCTTCAAGGAGACAGTGAGTAAAACTACAAAATAGCACCTGCATATGTATACATACCACTGAGACACATGAAAGGCAAAGCAGTTAACACAAGTGAGTTTTCATTGAATCTGACATGTATTTGTTTCACAGGCGGTGGCATCAAGCTGTTGGTCAGTGCTGAAGCAGAAGAGGCAGCACATGAAGGTACGAGTCTGAGGTCTTTTAAAATGCACAGTAACAGGAGGGTGGCGCTGGAGGAAATATCTCTTTACCTGAAATGTGATGTAGGGTTAAAATAACTTATTTCTATAAATACAGAAATGAGCAGGTAGATCTGAACGCCTCTGTGCCGTTTGTCTCTCAGGTGTCCGACGGCTTCATCGCCCATTTCTACTCCGTGTGTGAACAGATCGGCCCTGTCCTGGCGTGGGGCTTCCTGGGGCCAAAGGGCTCCCTGCACGATTTGTGCTGCTTCTTCAAGGTTAGAACATGAGGAACATCTGCGAGTGTCCTGTTTTAAACATGGACTGTTTTGTGTCAGTGGATGAGATTTAGACTAAATTTGGAACGAAAATGAGAATTAATCTTGTTCAACCACTGCTTTTAAACGAGTTTTTGTACTTAACTAAAAGTAAATGTAGTTGAGAAAAAAGTGTAAGTTTGAGATTTGGGATGTTTGCAGGACTGGGAGTCAGCAGCCTTTTAAAACTCTTTGTATTGTAATATCTATTCTGAGATCCTTAAATCTGCCCCTGATTTTAAAAACCATATTATGATTAGGGGAAAAGGAAAAAAACTAAAGAGCTTATACAATCTGAACCTCCCAGTCTTAACTCGTTCCCCCCTGTGGACGACATTTGACGACCTTCCTGCACCCTTAATGATGAATTTTGAGTTACTCATGAGTCCTGTTTCTCCTGCAGGACCAGGTGCTGCACTTCCTGAAAGACATCTTTGATCTGGATAAAGTGCGTTACTGCTCGGTGGAGAGTTTGGCGGACGACGTGCTCCAGCTGCTCCACCGACGCTCGGAACTGCTGCTCGCCTACCTGGGAGCCGACTCGCTGCGGTACCTGAATGGGTGTAACTCACCACCGGTGCACCTGGTTCCCAGTGCCCTGCTGGAGGCACGAGTGCAGTGAGAGACACGGCCAAGTCTTTAAATATTACACAAGTCAGTCCCAGCATTCGTTCAGGGGTGAGTTCACACCAAATGTTGGACCAAAGGAAACTGTAGGTGTGAGCTCACCTGCAGTCTGTGAAATCAACTCATTATGTCTCCCATCATGCCAGTGTCATGATGTCCAAAGTCAGTGGATCCACGTAAACTGAACCAGCCGTCTGTCTTCAGGCATGCTCACGGTCTCTGGTGTGGCCTCCACTTCCTCTTCTTATTCCCCTGGCCGCTTTTCAATGTGCCATAGCAGCGCTTTTAAAAGGTTCAAAGAGAACAGCAATAATATTTATTAAATATGAACTTGTGTAGTAATAAACTGAGGCAGGCTTGGAATCTGTTGCAGTAGGTGTTATGTTATGTAAATTGAGGGAATTTTAATGCCATTAAGAGCAGTTTGTGAACGAAGAGGTAATTTATTTTATTATACAGCAGACAGGTGCAGAGCTTATTTGTAGAAATAGCATCTGCATGCATTAATAGGTTAGTGATCGCTCTCACAGACGCGAGGACATGCTTTATGCCCAGAGCTGCTCTTCGCTGAACAAAGGGCCTCGGTTTAAGAGGTGGAAATGTGCTGAATAGGAGATAAAATGCAGCGATTCAGTTTCTTTACTTGAAAGGGGGAAAAGTTTTTGTTTTGGTTTTTTTGACACTACAAGCCACAGAACTTTTATGCAATATTAAAGTTTAGCACACAAAGCTCCCAAAGCCATTATGATATTAAGTCGACACATCGCGACTGCACATCTGCCCAGCTGCTGTACAACTTGTGCCGCTCTGTTTTTCATGACGGGCAGAAACACAGAAAGCCTTATTGTAAATGCAAATATTCAAGCCTTGTGTTTGTCGCTGAATGTCAGCCCACGGTCTTCATGTTTCCAATCATCTGGGAAGTTTTTAAAAAAATACTGTAGTGTGTTAATGTCTGTCCTGCAGATCAGTTACTGTGTACAGAATATACACTGCATGCTTGAAGCTCAAGCTCCTACAGAAGTAGAAAATGTAGAGTCAAGTCTGGGGTGTCAGTCTACTGCAATCTCCAAATGTTGTCTTAAAAGTGGACATACAGAACTGTCAATGAGCACAGTATTATTCTTGCTCCCAACTGGTGTAGCTTTGCATGATTCAAAGTTCAAAATAATCCCCATTTGTCTGGTAATTCTTAGTCATTAACTATTTATAATAATAATTTAAAAAAAGCAATACAAGCTGAACTAAGGTGAAGATCAGCAGGATTGCATCAGCAAACATTTTGTCCTGCCTATTAAAGTCTCATTGAGCCAGCTTGGTTTCATTCCATGTCACTGCTCCACCAGCAGTCATTCCCCATCTTGGTATACTGCATTAAGCCAGATTTTATCTGATTGGCTTTCCCTCCGAGATGGGCAGGGCTGTTGTGCTCTCATCACCATGTCTCAGATGACCATGTTGAAGAGAACTGCTCTCACTGATGACACATGGAGCTCACCGGGATTAGATAGACTTCAGTAACTTTAGCCATGATTAATGCAAAATCATCCACCACTGTAAAAAGAGGATAGGTCCACTTTCAAGTTTTGCATTTTAGGTGTTCACATACGTAATAGATCACCGTGAGCACTTATCTCTTAAGCTGTAGACTTCTGAAATTCAAACATGCGTATAGACTGGATGGAGATTGCTTTGTTCTGATTTTTTTTTCCAGACTAAGTCCAGAAAGGTTACAAGAAACGAGTGTTTGTTGTTCAGCTGGGATCATATCATACAATGTTAAAGTGTTACCTGTTTTGACCGATTGGTGAAATAAAGTTGAATGTGTGCAAATAAAGACTGAGAATGTCCTCCTTTGAAATAAGACTCCACAACAATGGTCCAGTTTATTTGTTACAACTTTAATGAACATGGCAACATTTCAAAACCAAAAACAGTTAAATTCAAGAAACAAACCAATAGATTATACACAGCACATGAAACCTTGATTACCTCTAAGGCATGCTCCTTGTTTAGTCTTCTACACCCCTCGAACTCTGTGTTGAAACACTGAGTGTCTCACGTGTACACAGCCCCAACAAACAGTGAGTGACCTTATTTTTACTACAGAAGTGTTTTAAACTGATAAACCCCAAAGTTCCTGTCCTCATCCAACTTTCTAAAGCACATTCCTGTCTGCTGAAAGTTACTCATGAAGGCATTCACAGCGATTAAAAACAACTTTCAGACAACTCTAAACAAACTATGGCATCATGGTTAAAAAGAGACAAGTCAAACCGGGCAGCAAAAACAAATCTAACCAACACTTTTTGCAATCAAAGAATTTAAATTTCATTGGGTTGCTGTTTTTTTTGGGTTTTTTACCTTATCACTGGAGCTCTTGAACGGTCTACGTTCAGCAGCAGGATAGACTCAAAGGATTCCTCCTTTTGTGTGTAGGGGGGGGGACAAACTACGACACGGGCCTGATTCTACGACCTAAGCCTGCAGCATCCTCCAACACTGTGAGCGAGAAGTGAAGGCGTTTCAATAGCAGATTTGCACTGCACTTGAGGGCAGATTCACACCACGACAGGAAAAAAAATTATTAAAAATCATGTATTGAACCGTTTCGTTTCTTTGACCTAGCAGTTTAGCATGCAGTTTTACACCAGTGTCAATCTAAAGCATCGACATACAGTCACTTTCAGACTTACCAGGGTGCAAATATAGAGGCTATTATCATATTAAGCAGATTCGACATTACCTCCTATGCAACAACCTTTTCACTTGTCAAAACTTCACATCATGCAGTTCATTCATGGGAAAAAAATGGGCTGTGAATTTCCTGGACATTTTCTTTTTGTTTAATGACACAGGTAAGCATTTGTTTGCATGTATGTCACTGGACAAAAACACTGGTTTTCCTTAGGTTTCGCTTACCTGTGTTATTGCAGCAGAACCTAAGGTGCAAGGTCTGGGATGACACTGCAAAGATCAGATATATATGTATGTATATATTGCACTCTTTGCCGTCAGTGAACAATGCAGTCAAAGAGATCGTTTGGACTTTAACATTAACAGCCTTTCACAGCAGTGCTCATTCATAAAAAAAATAATCATCATCAATACTGAGCTAATCAGCAGCACTTCCACTACTAGCATTCCACATGCTTATTATAAAGGACATATTAGAGAGAGATTATCAGCAGAAACCTAAGCATGCTACGCTGGAGTTATGCAGGAGATTTCTAAGCAAATATATTGCAATGAATGGCATTTTGTTTTTAAAAAGACATCAACTACACAATGGCAAGTTGGCAAATATTCAGAACGCAAAAAAACCCCAACATGGACATCCTTAAACAGTTCCTACCAGCAGTGTAACAGACCTCAGTTCAGAAATCCAACTACCTACACAAACAATCTACAGGAGCTGAGTAAAGAGAATCTCAGAAACATGTGGTACAAGAATCATCACATTCTGAAGCGCTAAGCCTCTCCTGAGAACATTTCATACTTACCCAAAGACAAAGGAGGGAGGGGGGGAGGGGAAAGGGCAATATTTGAGAAAAAATAAAAAAATACTACATCGTTGGCAGTTTATAAAGCGTTCTTTCTCAAAGTCAAATCACAGGTTTTTTGTACTTACATTACAGGAGGGCTCAACTGATGGATGCCGACTGCTTAACCACCCCAGACCCTACAACATCTACCACTTTTTGTTGCATCGTTTTATACTTTTAAAAACATTCTTTTCAAAAAAAGACAAGTGTAAACATGTGAGTTCACAATTGGGCAAGACAAATGTTTCAATGCATTTTTTCTCTCCCTCTCTCCTTTTCAAAACAATTTTACCTCACTGTCCTGGAAAAAGAACAGCACAAAAGGTAGATGGATATATAACACTAAAAATATGCATCATTTCTTAGAACCGCATGTTGAGAAGGATACTTGGCTTACCGCTTTTCTAAACTTGCCTGTGGAGGAGGAAGTGACTATCAAGGGAGGCAGCAAAAAATAAAATATATATATATATATACAGTGCAAACTACACCTCAACAATATCAGCAACCAATGCAAAAAGTGAGAAGGAATGCCACAGCAACGCAGGTAATGCATGAGATCACGACACACAGATACCGTCGGCTTTCTCGTGACAAACATTTTTTCTACTTGCTAGAAATAATATGAAATATATAAATAACAAGTCTGAACCACCCGGCATCACTGCACGCAAGTAATGTGACTACGAGTCTTATAGACAGTTGGAGAGAGACAGGACAGCACAATTTGGTTTTGGACAATCAGTTCAAACTACAACGCCCACCCCACCTATCCCCCCCCCTGCTCAGCGGCCTCACGGTAAAACAAAAACAATCATACAGAAATACATCTCCACCCCAACTTACCAACACAGGAGGTTTCAGTTTGTTTTATTGCAAAAAAACACAACAGGCAAGAGCAATTTTTAAAACTGAGATGATTTTACATGGTAATGTCTACAGTTTAATAAACATGACTTCTAACCACATTTAATGTAGATACAGGGCTGGAATGACCATATGTATAATTACCTCACTAAAAACAAAGCATTTACAAGAAAAAAAGAATAACAAAATGGAAAAAAAAAAAAAAAAGAGAGAGAAAAATCAAAGAGGACGTGTTCGCCGGGTAATCTGCCATCTATGTGAAACACTTTCAAACCAAGGAAATTTAAGATCTTCATCAAGGCGTCTGCATCCAAACATTTAACAAAGGATTTTGTTTCGACAATGTAGCATTTACTTTATGTCCACTTCACATTACTGGCCCTGTGCAGAAGAAATACATAGAAGATACATTGCATGTTAACAGCAGAAACAGTGGACTCAGCTTCCCAAAATAAAAAGCTAAAAAGCCTGTGTAGGAAGGAAGGTGGTTTTGGTTAAGTGTGTGAGGCTGCTGCGGTCACCGGAGCCCTGTGAAAACCTGAGGAGTGAAGCGGGTTACGGTGCAAAACGACTGAGTGTACGTGAATGTGGACAGCGCATTATTATCGGGGCGGGTGTACCTGGGGAGCTTGTGGCGCCGCGCCCATCGGCTGTGGGTTGGCCGTGCCGTAATAAGCGGCCTGCTGCCGGTAGTACTCCGCCCAGGCCGCGCTGTAGTCCGGCTGGCCTCCAGGTTGAGAGGCAGCCGCTGCCGCTGTGGCCTGAGGGGCCGCTTGACCTCCAGGGGATAAAAATAATAGAGAAAAAAATAAGTTTGTACAGCCAAGAAGCTCAAGGTCAAGTCTGAAGTTTTCTCACTGCACCTAAGAGACACCATGATAAAATTCATGAATGCTTTTTATAGAACTAAAATATAAGGAACAGAAAGCCAAATATGCTTCTCTGGGTTAGTTACACAAGCCAACAAGGCAGCTATTCAACTAGGGAGGCTCCTGGTGACTCATCTGCTAGACACTCAAAGAAAATAATTTTATTTAAAAAAAAATAATAATGAGTCTTTAATATAAATTTAAAAAAAAAAAAATCAGGCCAGTTTAACATGTTTGAAGTCATTAGTTACATTCCACAGGAATCAAATTAACTTGTACGTGTCACTGAGCGTGGCACTTTGCATTTAATGGTTATGTGGTCAGTTCATGTGGGATTTGAACATTAAATCGACCTCATAAGTGTCAAGTCAACACCCTGCCGAAAGATATCTACTCGTTTGGCTGTGAATGCCCTGTTCACTACCATGGATTCCTCCTCTGCGTTTACTTTTTTTTTTTACCAGTTTTGGAAATTAAATCAGTGAGAGAATAACAAATATACGGAATAATAATAATAATAATAATAATAATAATAATAATAATAATGAGGAGAAGAAGGAGAAGAATAATAATATAAAAGTAAAGAAGTAGAAGTATATAAAGCAGACCAGCCAGACAAGAGCACGACAAAGGATATTAACAACCATTAGACATAACACAGCTTTCCCAACATACATTCAGCTACTATTAAATAAATTGTAAAAGTAGAACAAAAAAAAATTCAGGCCACAGTAAATGCTTCCAATCTTGTCAGATTAGATTTATAAGAAGGGGAACGAACCCGCCACTGAGGTCTCTTGGTGGCGGGTCAGAAACCTTCTTCCTTTCTATTGGGCGGCTGCGAGAACAGCAACTCTACTAGCAAGAGGGCTGCTTGTGGAGGCAACCACCCTTTAACATCAAACACACTCATACTTAGAGCTGGAGGAGCGATGAGATGTTATTTAACTAGACAAAAGCCTAACCTATGCTGTGTTAGGAGTAGTACGCTTGTTTTCCTCCATGCTAGCATCCAAAACCACAATAAAGGGTTATTACACCAGGCTTTAGTTTCTTATACTACTATACTATATACACTAAAGCATGCTGATCTTGGTCTTACTCTCGTTGAATGAATGTAAAGTCTATGATGCAGCATGTGCAAGTAAACATTTATAACTCATCCAGCTGAAGAAACAGAAGGTGGAAATGGGGAGGAAACAAACCAGTCACATTGTTCTACAGATGTGCATGTCGGGTGGCAGTGAGAGTTACAGCGTAGGGTTTCAGACATATCTGCGGCGCGTTTTAGCACAAAACCCTGCTCGAGCACTCACCTTGTTTCTTATAATACTCCTCCCAGGCTTTCGTGTAGTCCTGAGGTTGCTGACTCTGTTGACCTGCAGAGTGAAAAGGAAGAAACACGTTAGAGCATTCAAGCATCAAATCGAACCACAAAACATAAACAATGACCCTACATTGCTTATATGCACAACCCCACAAGTCAAACACTCATCATTTAACTCCACAAAACACACACACTCAATAACAGTAAAACATTCATAGCACATGGAAGACTGTGCCATCAGTGTGGATAAAGCCCTGACTTAGTCTAGAAAATAATCTACTCTGAGCTGATAAAGGTGGATCTGTGTCCACAGCAGTCCTGCAGATAGTCAAAGTGTCCCAGTCTAAACAGCACAGCCGTCAAAAGTCAAACAAAGTGGAGGCACACTTGAAAACGCTCCACGGCAGGTTAGTAATGCTCACAAATACCCAGACCTGAAAAAGAAGCTGACTAAATGGCCGAGGGCTGTTTAGACTGTCTTGTGTTAAGAGGTGTACACTGAAACTACGTTCATATACCCATTTTCTTGTAATATTCCTCCCAGGCCTTGGTGTAATCTGCCTGTCCACTCTGACCTGCAGCCTGTGGGTCACCTGTTAAAGAAAACGGTACTTGTAATTAGTCAATCATTCTCAGCAGTTTGTCCTCCACCTGCCTGGGTTGGGCTGTCAGCCTAGGGGTGGTGGAGGAAAACTACCCTGTTCCTGGGGTATTTAAAAAAATGTTAAAAAGCTGCTCTGCAAAAGCAAAGTCATTTAAAAGTTGAAACCAAACCAATTTGTGTTTGTTAGTAACACAAATGAGACATGAGCACAGCACACTATCAGGTAAGTCTACTGAACTACACTGAGCTTGTCTGAACACTTTCCGTTTCTTCTGCTCCTCTGCTTTGCTTTAAGTGAAAAAACACTCCGGTTACCTTGGCCGTTGGCTTGACTGGTGCCGGGCGCTCCGCTGGTCGGGGTCATGGGAGCCTGCGGCTGCTGGCCGTATTGAGCGTAGTACGCTGCCCACGCTGCTGCGTTGGCATCCGCTGCTGCTTTATCTGCACGCAAGAAACAAGCTGGTAACCACACAACAGCCAGGACTCATTCTGGCAGCAGCAATGTTGTGCCTTACTGAAGACGTGCAAAGGCTAATGCTAGCCAACTGTAATAAGACACCATGTATCGTCAAATCTGCTGATGTAATCAATACTTGTGTTTTAGCACATAAATCTCAAATGCTATAATATTTTGAAAGCAAATATTTTCAAGAAAAAAAAAACAAGAGTGTCAATAAAAGAGCATTTACTTCTGTAATTACTTTTTGTGCCTACAGGGGGCACTGCTTCTCCCCAGAGTGCAAATTCATAGTTAAAAAACAAAGCACCGAGCTCCTTGGCCCTGAAACTTCACCCTTTAGCGCTTTCCAACATTTATCCTGTTTGTTCCATTGTTTTTCATTTTGTTTCTGTTGGGTCGCTGTATTTTATGACTAACAGATATACTTTCTAACCTCTGAGTATGATTTCAAATATTAAAATATGGCAAAGGGCTTTTCACATCAAATGCCCCCATTAGGAAATACTCACTTGGATCAGGCTGGCCCTGCTGCCAGTGTGGGTAGCCGTTGCCCCATCCCTGAGGCTGATATGGAGCAGGAGGACCACTGAAGGAAGAAAATAAGTAACCATCATCTCTCAGTGAGCCATGTTCAGATATTCTTACTATCAAAGAGGAGGCAACTGTACTTACTGTGGTCCGGGTGGGCCCTGATTGTATGGTCCAGGATTGTATGGACCCATGGGAGCACCAGGGGGTCCAGGTGGTCCTGGAGGACCATGTGGACCTGGTCCTCCATGTGGGCCAGGAGGGCCATGTGGGCCACCCATGGGAGTGACAGGTCCCTGATCAGAGAAATGGTGCGGTCAGTATAAGAGGGGTAAATAAAAAATAAATACCAGAGTCTTCACATGGAGGCTAATTATAAAAACAGTTAACTCACCCCAATTTTCTCCTCCACTAGTTGCCGGGCGTAGTCGATCTGCTGAGGAGACCCTCTGACTGTAAACATCTTAATGTTGGGGTCAGCGTTGGGCGGAGGATTCCTCTGGAGCTCGATTCTGGCTCCCGACTGCTGGCTGATGCCCTTGATTGTCTCACCACCTGGAAGAGAAACATGGTCAGAGTTTACAGGGAGAAAAATATTTTAACCGTTTTGGTTGACCCTTTCGTCTCTCTGATCTCTCTACCTTCAACGTGTCACTCTCTATTGTGTGTTCAGGTCTCAGATTATAGGGTTGGGGTTATCCATCAGCTTGTCAGCGTGGTGCATGAGTTTTCATCACAGACCATACACATTTTAAACCATTATTTACTCCATAAGGTGATTACTAAGAGTGCACTACACTCCTAAAGTTTGTTTTAATAACTGAGCTCGAGCCCCACTGCTGTTGAGGAGCGACTTACCTTTCCCAATGATCAGACCAGTCT
This sequence comes from Maylandia zebra, assembly GCF_041146795.1. Classification (NCBI taxonomy): domain Eukaryota; kingdom Metazoa; phylum Chordata; class Actinopteri; order Cichliformes; family Cichlidae; genus Maylandia; species Maylandia zebra. Next base: position 10,149,669 of record NC_135184.1, read on the forward strand.
TCATGGTCGGGACCGTAAAGGTAAACTCTTGGAGGCCACCAGGGGGGCCCATGTTCCAGTTGCCCTGACCGCGACCGCGTCCCCTGCCACCTCCATGCCCTGGAGGTCCTCCCGCCTGGACGCTCCGCAACAGGTCGGAAATGATTTCTGCCGCGTGCTGAGCCTGGTCAGGGGGACCCATGATCTGCGCTATCCTGTCTGGTGTGGTGCCATCATCTGGAGAGAGGAAGGAGGGCGATTTGAGACAACTGAATCACAATTTCAGCTTTGATTTCTATTACTGCTGTCACATTAAACAAATATATACTTTTCTAGTATTTCCTCAAATTATGCCTCTAACCAGCGATGCACTGTGCATGTGTTCAGGTCTCAGATCATAGGGTTGGGGTTATACATCAGCTTATCAGCGTGGTGCATGAGTTTTCATCACAGACCATTTTAAACTGCTTGATTTGCTTCATGAATGTCATGTTAGATGCTCACCTGGTTTGAACTGAATCCTGACGCCTGTGTCATTCTGAATTTTCTTGATCATTTCTCCATTTCTCCCGATAACAATTCCTACTGCAAAACGTGGGACAGGAACCTGAACAATAAGAGGACAGAAAAGCAAAATTAACACGATCCAAAAACCCTGGTCAACAACGTGATGAATTAAACAAATGACAAGTACTGACATCTAAGCTGTCTCCTCCAATCCTTGAACCGTACTCGCTCCTCTGCTCCCTGAAGCCCTGATCTCTAATCAGCTCCATCACCATCTCTTTGGCTTGCTGGGGAGACAAAGTACATATTATTACAGTACAGTCTCCATGTGGAAGACTTGGAATTTAAAAAAAAAAAGTTTTATGACATCAAAATCCCAGCTGAAGTCTCACCTGAACTTTAAAAGGTTCTCCTGAAATGCGTAGTGGTTTGTCTGCGCCTGTGTTTTGGGGCCCATCTTGGATCATGACCATTTTCACTCCAGCTCGTTCCTGCAAATGAGAAAATAAAACAAAAGGTGAGTCAGTAGCAATCACATCTAATTATCTCTATATTTTTTTTGTCTCACTTTGACTTGAGGCTCACCTGAAGGCTTTTGATGGTTTCTCCTCCCTTGCCAATGACAAGTCCGGCTTTAGAAGCAGGTACCATAATCTCCTGAACAGTCATTCCTGGGCCGTCGTTGTGGTGGAACGCTGGGGCCGGACGCCCCTTCTCAACGATTTCTGTTAGTAGCCTCTTTGCCGTCCTTAAGGGAGAAAAAAAATTACCATTTTGTTTAGTAACGGATAGTAGGGCTGCTCGATTACAGCAAAAATTATAATGGCAACTTTTGGACTTTGGTCAAAAATACATTGCTGCCCACACCAGCTTCCACGGGAATTCTGCATATGAAACAGGGGTGACACTTACTGGATTGATTCTGGTAATCCTGTTAATGTCACCGACCGATCTGGCATCCCTCCGCTGTCTACAAGGGAGAAGACACTGTAAACACAAAACCCTCCAAAAACAGTTGGTATGCTCCGACTTCTCAGCACTGGCAGCAAATCCAAACCTACCAGGGGCAATCTGTATTTTGCACCCAGACTCCTGCTGGAGACGTGATATTTGTTCACCTCCTCTTCCAATAACTAGAACAGGCAATGACAAAAAACAAGTATAAATATCAAATTCTAAGAGCACAGAAGTTATGCTTTTTGGTGGGGGGGGGGGGGGGGGTTTGTTTTGTTTTTTTAAAACAAACACTTACTGAAGCCAACCATGCCATCTGGGACCTTGAATTCTTCTGATGTTGACCTTAGGATAACGGGAGATTAATCAACATAAACTTTATAATACAATGAAGCCAAGCACAGTATGTGAACATGTTTAAATTGATAATGCCCGTTTACCTTGGGGGACCAGCCATTCCTCCAATACCTGAAAAGGCTGCAAGAAGACGACCAATTAGCCAAAAGAAGACTTAATAAAATAAAATACAATTTTGAAGAACCAAATTTCACATTCTTGCACATATTTGGCCTTTTTAAAGTAGTAAATACAACTGCACCTTCAGTTCACTTACCATCATTTGTAGCCACTTTCTTTGTCTCTGGTTGGTCTGTGAAAAAAATGACATAACCAGTGTAAGTACCTCTCATTATTCCCATGCCACATCACATTATTAGCTCCCCCCCCCCAATCAAAGAAAAAACAAACTGATTTTACACATCTAAAATTCATTTGTCAACACTACGTGGAATTTAAACAGTTCAGACAGCTGGATTAGACGCTCATCTGCCAGCTTCCTGCATGCATACTTGGCTTGATATCCTATCTGAAGATGTTTAGTCCTACTCAACGCTGATGCTAAATCCTCAGTTTTGTTTAACATAATTCAACAATACTCTGCAACACAGAGCTACACTGTAATGTTCTATCTGCCAGATTATTCAAGCAGCCAGAGTCCTTGCACTTATTAACTCAGTAATGAAGTCAATTCATTGGCTCCAAATTAGAAATAAATCACCATTGAAGTCCCTGTATTTGTTCAGCTCTCAAAGGTTTGTTAACCCCAGTTCTGACTTGATCAGTGCCTATAACCCGATTATACCTCAATTATACCTCTCAAGCAGGATGTCAGATTTTTCAGAAGAATACCCCCAAATTGTTTTTCCAACTCAGAAATCCTGAGATGTCCCGCTAATCCCGATTTAACAATCTTAGATGAGGGTAGAGAACATAAGCAACAGAAAAGCTGTAAAAGTCTGTAAATCATCATTGTGGATTTGTGACTCGCTAAATAAGACATGCTGAGATCAGTGACCAGCGTCTATACAGGAACATGCTGCAACTCACTTTTTAAGTGAGGAAGAAAAACCCAAAACAAAAGTAGAACAAGAACTGTGCTGCACTGCTAGTAATGCGTTAATAGCTCTGTCTTGCTGAGGAACAAAACAAATCCTGTTTTTCAGCCTTCGCTAGTGGAACGCGCTAAACTCAGGAGTGTCACTCCCAGCGCCAAGATCTGAGGCAAATACAAAGCAGCATTAAATCCAAGTGTCCTGAAGGTGCTTTCAGTTGCACATAAATCATACTTCCGTGCCAGAGCTACAACGTAATTATTGGAACTCCATTTTAACCCTACGCCCCAACCTTCTACATACAACAACTACACGTCAGGTCGGCGCATACCCCAACAACTTGAATGCTGAGGAAGTTAAGAGTTAATAACTGTGTGTGTGTTAACTGGTCTTATTTCTTTGTGAAGTACAGTTTGTTTGTTTTTTATTTTATATTAAGTTTCCAAACCCAGAGAAAGTAAATAAACCCAGATTAAGCATTATAATGTAATTAAAACCATGATTTTTCCCCCCAATCTTTTCCAGACTTTATAATCAGTACATGTGTGAACCAAGCAAACTGGAAACTGTCATGCTTTCATTTTGGACCACATTAACCACCAAAAAACATCTACTTAACCTGTTTATAGGCTAGTAAAGCTAATTACACCCACTCACGCCTTAACCAATATTTGCCTCCAGTCTGGTCCACTCAATCAAAAAAAAATAATAATAATGATTTGACACATGAAAATATTTACAAGACATTAGAAGATAAGGTAAAACCATCACCCTAAACACATGCCATGTGCAACATACTGCTGCTTTTTAACTGGTTAGTAATAATGTACAGTGTTAGATCTAAAGGTGAAAATTCACACTGAGAGGAAAAAACGATTAAAAAAAACAAAATAACTGGGTTATGGACGTTAAAACAGAATAAATGCATTTCAGCAGCTGCTAAAAAATGAAACACAAAGGCAGGCATTAACTAGAAAGACTTGCATTGAGATCGATTTGAGCCACTGACCGATATTCAGGTTAGGCATGGGAAAATACCCACCAGCGTCCTCCAGGGGCCTTTTCTGGCCCCCGTAGCCGAACTCGTTTGTCGGGGGTGCCGCAACTCCGTCCCCGCCAATCTTTGCTGCGATCTGAAAGCAAAAAATGAAGCAACAAGAGAACACGTGAACTCCCGAGATCATGTATTTGTTGTTCGTGTCTCTTAAGGTGCGTTTGGAGAGGAGAGGCGTGCTGCCTGCGGCCTACTGTCCTAGCCGGAAGTCCAACAAAGGGGAGCTTCAGGTTTCACTTTAGCAAATCGGTTAATTTTGCTACAACACAAAAACACCAGCTTGCATTTAACTTATACAATTATTATCTTATTTTTTAACCACTCTAAGCTGCGATCTGTTGTGTTTTCCCGTCTGTTTTCGTTTTCAGAGTAACGCAACGTTAGCTTAGCTCAGCTACCTTCAGAGCACAACGACAGAAAGCGCCGAAAACTCGCAATTCGTTCCCGGCCTGCGGGATATTTTTAGCCCGAGTGATTCCGTAGTCGTCTTCTCACCTGTCGTGCTCGTTGCAGAGCGTCTTTAAAAGCGTCGTTCATGCCGCCACCGGCGTTTGAGGACGGGGGAGCCACGTTGCTGTAGTCTGCCATATCTGCCTGCTGCTGCTCTTCTCCTCCTCGGCGCGATAAGATGGCGGCTCGGTCTCACAAACGGGAGGTGGTGGGAGACACGAGAAACTCGCGGGCCAGTGTTTGCTCTCGCGATAACGGCCTCACGTGTGTCACCAGAGGAGATTTGGAGCAGGAATCAGTATCAGACGACCTTTGAAATGTACTGCTGTAGAAATACTTCTTTTGAAATTTTACTTGAGTAAAAGTGCAAAAAATATGAACATAAAAGCGAAAAAATTAAACATTCTTATCGTGTTCAACAGCATGTTTCAGAAGATCACTTTTAACACTGGTTTGTAATAACTGATAGATAATTGGGGCTGATTTTAAGCTTCAGTTTAAAAAAAAAAAGCAAACTGATTATATTTATTTTCATTAATTTCACTTTGTAATTAGTTACTACATTCATTGTAGTGAAGAAAAAAAACAATATTCCCCTGAAAGGTAGTATTATTTGCTTCTATTCCACCACATATACGTGATAAATAAATAAATGTAAACTTCTGGGTTAAATATGCTATTTTATAAAGAGTTTCCGCATTTTACAGGGATACAAATCTAATTTTACACGTGCAATAGACCTGCTGCAGCTCATCATTTGTGTTTGACTGTGTGCAAAGGTTGCAGCGAGGGGATGTCAAATTATGCTTTGCAGGAGAATCAGCCCACCAGACGGCCCATTTTGTGTAACAATTATAGTCTTCTTTCGACTACTCCCTTTAGGGGTTGCTCTCCTATCCACCCCCAGTATCCTCCTCTGTTACACCAACCCTCTCTATGTCCTCCTCCTCCGCATTCACAAATCTTCTGTGTGGTCTTCCTCTTTTTCTCTTGTCTGGCAGCTCCACATTCAAAGTCCTTTGTCCAGTATATTCCCTATCCCTCCTCTGCACATGTCCAAACCATCTCAGTTTTGCCTCCCTAACTTTGTCAGAGTCCAACAATTGCACTTAAATCAGTAATAACTTTATAATAATATTTCTTTAGTAACATGCAGTGCTGTCTTTTGTTTATGAAGACAAGTTGCTTGAATCTTCATGGCATAAAATACTATTATCTAATATTCAGTAAGGTTGAGGTTCTGTGCCAGCTATAACGAAATCCCAATGAATCCCAACGAAATCTCAGAGGAGAAGCTCTTTGCACTATAAACACGGATAAAATGTCCCATGGAGTTTGTTGGTCACGTCGAAATCTTATAACCTGAGTGCGATGGATCAAAACTTCACTGTGCTCATCTTTTTTTTTGTGACATATGAAATTTTATTTTATATATTAGCATTGTTGTTGGTGAGTATATTGTTTGCTCTGTGCGGCTTTACTATTTCCCTCAATAAGGATGATCTCACAAAGAATTCACTTGGCCTATGTGACCCTTAATGACTCACACGATCAAGGCATGGATCAGCGACTCTCAACGACCACTTCAGCGTGACAACGGCACTACGGGTTAAATATTTGAGACTGACTTTTAGAGCTGAAGAGTCCTTTCAGGTAAATGTCTTCAAAACCTGAAAAAGATTTATTCCAGAAGACTTTCACTCCTAAATCTTTATTTTAAACATGACATTAAATCTGTTACTCCTGAGATTCACACACTTAAATTGAAAATGATCACTTTTGTAAATGTATAGAAATGTAGATATCTCATTATCCCCATCGCTACCATCCTCCTCTGTCACACCAACCCTAAGCAGGTCCTTCACTACATCACTGAATTTTCTCTCTAGCCTTTCTCTTTTCCTCCATCCTCCTCTCTCGCTGCTTCCTAACATGCCTTCCCCATCGCCTCTTCCTTTGTCTTTTCCCAACAGTAGCACAGTTTCTATCAGCATGCTTTTGGCCAGCAGGACCAGAGGTGATCGTTGTTAACCCCGGCCCCAGTGCGACCTCCCCCATTCATCCAGGCTCAGCACTGACACTAGGGTTACAGATGAACACTATCTGATTCATGCTATGAAGTATCATTTTATTATACAGTCAACACAACAACATATTTTCTTATTTTAAAAGAGCATGTCGAGTAGCCAGCTGTTACTCTTGGTTATTACATATTTAAAGTCAGTCAGATTATGGTTCCATGCTCGTGGTCAACAGAAAATATAACAAAGCAAATCCTGCAGAGTTAACCATAACTTCGTGATTGACCTCATTTCACATCTCAGGCATTTTTTTCAGACATGTGTTTGGATAATTAACAAAAATAAAACTCACAGCTTTTGCTTTTTTTCTAATTTCCTCAAGACTCCAAGGAGGAAAAAACATTTTCAAATTTTCTAGTCAGAGTGTAGTTCATTAAGGCACACGGTATCGCCCTGACGAAGCTGGCTCCCATGCCATTATAATATCCTTTAATTCCATATCTTTCATATATCCCAATCAGTCCCGGTAATACACCCGAGGCTGGCCGTGAATCTGATCTGAAAGCTGAAGAACAAGACAAACAAACATGAGTAAAACATTCCCACATAAAAGCTTCATATGAAACTGTAAACTGTGCCGAATGAATGAGAGCCGATACCCTGCGCTTGCTGCTGAGTTCGGATCACCGCCAGCGGGTAACTGGTGATTTGTCCAGAAGCGAACGCCACAAAGCTGAAGAAAAACAGTTTGGAGTCACTGTTGTAGGCGGGATCGCTTTTTGCCCAGCTCATGATTGACTGCAATTACAAAATAAGCAATTAGCATCTTTTCAAAATAAAAGTTCACTTGATCTCTGTTGTCTTCTGGCCCACCTGATGAACAGCACACTCCACACCTGCATAGGGGATCATACAGAGGATGCTGGGCTTGAATCCTCTGTAAAAGGAAGACAAAGACTCGCTTCTATAAATGGATCGGGCACACACTGCAACACCATGGTAAGTGCCAGCCTGCTGCAGGTTCAGCCTCACCTTCAGCACCTGTAGAGAAAACAAGAGGAGAGTGAGACTGCTAAAAGAGATCCCCACTAATAAATTAAAGTGGGTCTATTAGTCTCAATTCTTGGACTCTACTAGAGCAGCTTTGAGTGATTCAACAAATTTTACATTATCATACAGTTTAGCTAATGCTGAACTTTGGTGAAGCCTGTCAGTTCATCTATTGTCTGAAACAAGACTCCTTAATTCCTCAGCCTCTAAACCAGCTTTCTTCAGGTTTGCTTTGAGTAGCAGTGGGGCTTCACAGCCACAGAGATCACAACCTTTTTTCCCTCACCTAATTCTCCAGTCACATGTTTCCATTGTATAACTATTCTCCAAACACTTGTCTGGCAGTAAATTTTTGCTTTTGCTTGTTTCCTACCTCATGTTTTTTTCTTTTGGTTCCTTATGGTTGCTACGTAAAATGCATATTCCCCAACTGGCAACTGGTTGCTGGCTCAAAACCCTCGTTGTGATTGCTTTGGTCATTAACAGGTTCAAATGGAACATGCCAACTTGTTTGCAGACACTGGCCACTTACTCTGTGAGTTTAAGCGGCACTTTAAAAAGTGCAGCTCAAACCAGAAACAGAGAATATTCACCATTAAAAGGAAAGCTGTGCCTTATTGCTGCAACAAACATATCTCAAAAAGCACACATTTTACATTAAAAGGGAACAGTTTCCCTTCTTAAAAAACTTCACCACTTAGAGAGTAGTTTGCAACTGTTTGGAGACAATTCAGGATCTTCTTGTGATACAAACAATTGCAAGGAGTTTTTCAGTGCAGCATTGTGTAACTGTTTGCAAACATTTACTCACTATGGATGGCTAGCAGCCTCCACTAACCACTCTCCAACAGCTGCAGAAGAAATGCTTTTTCCTAGCAACTGGTTGCTGACTGGTCTCTAGGCATGACTGGAGCCCTAACCTGCCATGTTGGTAATAATTTGGGGATTTTGGGCTTTTACATTTCTGTTAACTAGACTTCTACAGGGGAAAAAAAGTTTATGTAGCACATAGTAATTCAGAAAAGATACATGTCCTGAAATAAGAGGGGATATGAATATATACCATTTTACCCATTTGCTGTGCTATCAACTGTTTATGATTCAGAATACCTGCTGTATAATTCATCAAACTCAAGATGACC